>NC_057809.1:107728955-108103925 GCF_018294505.1 Triticum aestivum
CCGTCCCGCCGCCCGAGGTAGCCGCCGTCGCCGGCGGTTTTCCTCAGAAAACCGCCCGATTTTTTTTAAACCATGGTTTTTTAGATCCGTTTTTTTATTAGAACATTTTTTTACAGTTTAGTTATTTAGCGAGTGTTCGCTCGTTCGTTCGTTTTAACGAACGTGTTTGTCATTTAGATCCAGATAACGAACGTTCGTTCGTTAATCTGTTCGTCATTTTTCTTTTTCTCGGATTTTCCGCGATTATTTCTGATCCGATTTTCGTTTTAGTATAACTTTTCGCTCGTTTATCGGAATCAGGCGATTCAAGCGCCTGGAGTTTTGTCTCGAAACCCTCTTTCCGTTTAACCAACTTAAACAAGTTTTTGCTTCTCTAATAAAATTGCCTTAGATCCAGAATAGTAAACGAAGCCTGTTTCTTTTGCCGTTTGTCTTCCGTTGCTTCGTTCGATTTGATTCTTTTTGCCAACCGGAGTTCTTAAGTTGAACTTTCTGGTTAGATCTCTTATTTGAGTTTTACCTGTGCATCAGTTGAGTACTTATTGTGTGCTTGTTGTTTGCGATAGAGTACCCGGAGTGCGCCGCTTGTTACTTCGAATCGCTAGGTTTCCCGGATCATCAGCAAGGCAAGTAACACTTTGATCATACCTCCTACTACCCTGTTTTATTGCATTAGATCAATCCTTACACATTGCATGATTAGGATCTAACTTAATTGTGGGTTTGGGAAGTAGTTGAGGTAGTACCTATTACCTGTTTATTATCAAACCTTTGGGAGTTACTTCTATGTTGCTTATTACGCTATGCTATGCTAGTAGACATGGATTGGGTGAGTGTATCCATGATAGATGTGAGTTTGTTAATTAATGGTTTATTTAAGGTGGCAACTTAAACACACCTCTGGGTGGATTGAGGTACATGGGTATTCCAGGATTGCCTGTTTTCTTTTGGACCGCCACACGGGTTCAAAGGGATCATGAAATTATTCATGCTAGAAACTTCCATGTGCAGCCACAAGCTATTATGGGCTCTAGCATAGTTGACTAAGTCATGTCAACTCTTACAGTGGTAGACTAGCAGATGTAGGGGGTGTAGGTGGTACGGTCTACCCATCGTAAGGTGCTAGCGCTTCTAAAACACTATGTCTCGGTCATCCGTTTCTCAAACACCATGTAGTGCGAGAAATCCAATGGAGGAGATCGAGTCTTGTGGGGAAAAGTGCGCAAACCTCTGCAGAGTGTATAAACTAATCATGGTTAGCCGTGTCCCCGGTTATGGACATTTTGAGTATCTAGTACCTGGATTATCATGTGAATCTCAACATGTTACTATAAAATTTAATTTTTGATGGGTTTGTTTAATGATGATGCTTAATTGGGATTGAGAATGCTGTCAACCATTCTCAATGTTTAACAACCACCATGATAGTTAAATAAATTTATTCCTTTGCAGTAGGGAAAAATTAGCTTTTCGCAAAACTGTAACCATAGAGCTTTCCACCAGCCAAATATGCATGTAGAATAGCTGTTTCTTTTCATTACTCTCTATGTGTTACATTGCCAGCATATTCCATGTGCTGACCCGTTTTGGGCTGCAACGTTAATGTTGCAGACTTTTCAGACGACGATTAAGGAGTTTTAGGTCGTGGTTCTATACTCAGTGATGCCGTTGGAGTTGATGGACTCACTTATCTTCCAAGCCTTCTGCTGTTATTGTTATTAGATGGCCTCAAGCCATATTTATTGTAATAAGTTCTCTATTGAGACACTCGATGTAATAAGTGTGTGATTGCTACTCTGTCATAAATCCTTCAGGTACTGTGTGGTGTCAGCATTACTGATCCAGGGATGACACCGGAGCATAGAGATTGGACCATTTGAGGTCTGGTCGCTACAAGATGGTATGAGAGCACACGCTGACTGTAGGACACGACCACTAAGCTAAAGACCTAGATCACTACTCACTCTCTTCTCTTTCTGACTCCTCATCTTTTCTACTCTTTTAGGATGGCGGATGCAAGGAACAAGTTCACGCAACCGAATGAAGATACACCCTTTGGACGTCACTTGAAGGAAGTCACTAGATATTTTAACATAGGAGTACCAAGCTTCACCGGAACCTACAACGCCACTTTACCTGAAGAAGAGCGCTGGATGATTCAAGTTCAAGTTCCAGGAAGGACGTTCATGCCAGTCACTGAGCCCATAGAGTTTTCTTTTGATGCACCAACTTGGAATCTAGGAAAGAGCATGGCAGCTCACATTGCCATGGGACGCATTGGAGAAGTCTACCGAAATGATCTCAAGGATACTATCTATCAGATTTGTGGGTGCCGAGATGAGCACTGGGAGATGATCAGTACCAGAAAGGATAGATCAATTGCAGCTTTTATCCAGGAGTTAAACCAGCACATTCGACGTCAGGAGAACCAGATGTGCACCGACATGATAGACCTGAAGAAGGCAAAGACAAGAATCAAGGAACTGGAGGAAGAACTCAAGGCTACACGTGAAGATTATGAAGAAGAAATTGAAGTATTAGTGGATAAGAATGCCGACCTAACAATGAAGATTGGAATATTTATGGGAGGCCCTACACCAGTAGAAGAAGACGAAGAACCCATGGAGATTCACTCGGAAGACTACATAATCATCGACAACACCGACTCGGATCCCGACGATAGCGATGATGACTATGTTGATGAAGCTGGAGCAGATATCATAGAGTCTGCAACTGAGGAATATTTCTAGTAGACCACCTCATCAGTAGTAGTAGTCCACCATGTAAATATTATAGTCCGAGCACTTTCATGATAGTTAGATCGATTGTATGCCCTTGTTTGATTGAATGAATGAAGTGAATTGTTTGCTTTTGCCTCATGTGCATATGGGTAGTGTTTTCTCTTTAGACCCCCTCTATTCTTAAATCTCATCTTTTCTAAACCCTCAGATGCCTCACGTGACCCCGGATTTACCTTTCCACCGGAGCTCACCCAGTTGATCCAGCAGTAGAACACATTGATGCAGTTGCTAGTCCAGAATCAGAATCAAGGGAACAACAACAACAACAACCCACCACCACCACCTGTTGATCACTTAGCCCGTTTTCTTAGGCTGAATCCGCCGGTGTTTTCCAGTAGCACCGAGCCGATAGTAGCAGATGATTGGCTCCACAAGACAGCTAGGAGTTGACCACAGCAAGATGCACAGATGCGGAGAAGGTGAAGTCTGCCACACATCATCTTGAAGGACCCGCATCATCATGGTGGGAGAACTTCACAGCCACTTTCCCTGTCGATACTATCACATGGGACCAGTTTCAGCAGGCTTTTTGAACTGCCCATGTTTCAGCAGGAGCTATGGCCATGAAGAAGCGAGAGTTTCGCAACTTGCACCAAGAAGGACGGACAGTTGGCCAGTATGTGGAGGACTTTAGTGAGCTAGCACGTTATGCCCCAGATGATGTTGCTACGGACGCAGCTAAGCAGGAGAAATTTCTGGAAGGACTGAATGATGAGTTGAGCATGCAGTTGATGGTAGCAACCTTCAACAACTACCGGGAGTTGGTAGATCGTGCTCTCATGATTCAAGGGAAGCAGCAGCAAATTGAGAATTGCAAGAGGATGTATGCACAAGGAAAGTACAATTAAGGAGCTCAGCAGAAGCCACGATTTACCCCTAGGCCGGGAGGACATTTTCAGCATACCCATGGAGGAGGAAGCTCACACAATCACAATGGCCCCAAGAATGGTAATGGGAATGGAGGAAGCAGCAGCCAGAACCGCACCAACCCATCAACCCCAGCCAAGAAAGACCTGAGCCAAGTCACTTGTTTTAAGTGCTAGAAGACCGGACATTATGCCAACGAATGTCCTGAATCACAGAATGGAAATGGCAATGGAAGCTTTGGGAAGAAGCCGAACCCTTTCAACAGGGGACAGGTGAACCACGTTAACGTGGAGGAGGTTGAAGAGCAGCTGGATGCAGTAATCGGTAAGTTTTTGGTTAAGTCATTTACTGCACTCGTTCTTTTCGATACTGGTGCATCGCATTCATACATATCAAGGGGATTTGTGGATAAGTATAAACTGCCAACCCAAGCCCTTAGGTCACCCATGTTAGTAACCTCGCGTGGAGCAGAATATATGGCTAGTCTATGGTGTGATCGGTTACCACTAAGAATTGGTAATTATGTTTTTCCCTCGGACCTAATAGTATTGGAATCCCAAGGATTGGATGTGATATTAGGCATGGATTGGTTGCAAAGTATGAAGGGAATATTGAATGTGCCAGTAAGTCAATTTTTCTTACCAACCCAGAAGGGAGAAGGATCAAGTATGTATCCCGACATGTGCCAAAGAGGACTCAAATAAGTTGTTTAATCGGAGTTGTGCAGGAGGAAGTACCAGTAGTGAAGGATTTCCCCGAAGTATTTCAAGAAGAGTTGCCAGGCATGCCACCGGATAGAGATATTGAGTTTCTGATTGAGCTTTTGCCAGGCATAGGGCCAATATCAAAGAGACCATATAGGATGCCTGCAAAGAATTTGGTGGAAATTAAGAAGCAAATTAAGGAGTTACTGGATAAAGGATATATTCGCCCAAGTTCTTCACCTTGGGGATCGCCGGTACTTCTAGTAGAAAAGAAGAATGGATCGTTAAGGATGGTTGTCGATTATCGAGGATTGAATGAAGTAACCATCAAGAACAAGTACCCACTACCGATGATCAATGATCTGTTTGATCGATTGCAAGGAGCTAAGGTATTTTCCAAGATCGATCTGTGATCAGGATACCACCAGTTGAAGATTCGGGAACAGGATATACCCAAGACGGCTTTTACCATCAGGTATGGGCTGTACGAGTATACCGTTATGTCATTTGGTCTAACTAACGCACCTGCATATTTTATGAACATGATGAACAAAGTGTTTATGGAGTTCTTGGATAAGTTCGTCATAGTGTTCATTGATGATATCCTGGTTTACTCAAGGAATGAAGAGGATCATAAGGAACATTTGCGTTTGGTTCTTGGAAAGCTCAGAGAACATCAATTATATGCCAAGTTTAGCAAACGTGAGTTTTGGTTGAAGGAAGTTGGATTTCTCGGACACGTTATATCCGGAGAAGGTATAGCAGTAGATCCCACTAAAGTTGATACCGTGACCAAGTGGGAAGCACCAACCACCGTGGGAGAGATCCGGAGTTTTCTTGGACTCGTAGGATACTACCGGAGGTTTATTGAGAATTTCTCAAAGATTGCGAAGCCTATGACGGAGTTGTTGAAGAAGGATACCAAGTTCATATGGACGAAGGAATGTGAGGCTAGTTTTCAGGAGTTGAAGAAACGTTTGGTTACCTCACCAGTGTTGATTTTGCCAGACCAGACCAAGGATTATGAGGTGTATTGCGACGCTTCACGTCGAGGACTTGGAGCAGTACTTATGCAGGAAGGGAGAGTTGTTTCATATGCCTCACGACAGCTTAAGCCTCATGAGTTGAATTATGCTACGCATGATTTGGAGTTAGAAGCCGTAGTGCATGCACTGAAGACTTGGAGACATTTTCTGATTGGAAACCATTGCGAAGTGTATACGGATCATAAGAGTCTGAAGTATATTTTCACATAGAAGGAGTTGAATCTCAGACAAAGGAGATGGTTGGAGCTCATCAAGGATTATGATATGAGATTGCAATATCACCCTGGAAAGGCTAACGTAGTAGCTGACGCGTTGAGCCGTAAGAGCCATGTCAACACCTTAATGGCCGGAGATTTACCAAGGGAGTTAGCCAAAAATGTTCAAGAGCTATGTTTGGGAATAGTCCCGAGAGGCTATGTAGCAGCATTGGAGATTCAGTCTACATTGATGGATAAAATTAGAGAAGCCCAAAGGACTGACAAGGAGATTGCTTCTATTAAGGAGAAAATTAGCAAAGGAAAAGCTAAGGGATTTCACGAGGATGAGCACGATACCATATGCTTTGAAGACCGTGTTTATGTGCCAGATGATTCGGAGATTAGGAAGTTAATTTTACAAGAGGCCCATGATTCACCATATTTGATTCACCCAGGAAATACCAAGATGTATTTGGATTTGAAGGATATTTTCTGGTGGACCGGAATGAAGAAGGATATTGTGGAGTACATAGCAGTTTGTGATGTATGTCAGAGAGTGAAGGAAGAGCATCAGAAGCCAGCAGGATTGCTACAACCATTGCCGATACCCGAATGGAAGTGGGATAAGCTAGGCATGGATTTTATTACAGGATTGCCCAGAACACGTTCAGGCTATGACTCGATATGGGTTGTAGTCGATCGTTTGACAAAGGTAGCTCATTTCATTCCAGTGAAGACTACCTATACCAGTGCAAAGTTGGCAAAGATATACATGACCAGGATCGTATGTCTGCATGGAGTTCCAAGGAACATTGTATCGGATAGAGGAACCCAGTTTACTTCAAAGTTCTGGAATCAGTTGCATGAGACTTTGGGAACCAGACTAGAGTTTAGCACAACTTTCCACCCGCAGACAGATGGACAGACTGAGAGAGTCAACCAGATCTTGGAGGATATGCTAAGAGCTTGTGCGCTAGATTACGGATCTAGTTGGGCAGAGAATTTGCCGTATGCAGAATTCTCTTACAACAACAGCTATCAATCCAGTTTGAAGATGGCCCCTTTCGAAGCCTTGTACGAAAGAAGGTGCAGGACCCCACTGTCCTGGGATGAAGTTGGAGATCGCCAGTTGTTTGGACCGGATTTGATAAAGGAACCTGAACATAAAGTGAAATTAATTCGTGACAGGCTAAAGGTAGCTCAATCCAGGCAGAAGAGTTATTCCGATTCTAAACGCAAGGAGACAGTTTATGAAGTTGGAGACCGAGTTTATCTTCGAGTATCACCACTTCGAGGAGTTAAGTGCTTTGGAGTTAAGGGAAAACTAGCGCCATGTTTTGTAGGCCCATACAAAGTTTTGGAACGTATGGGAGAAGTAGCCTACAAGTTGGAATTACCCGAAGGACTGTCAGGAGTTCATGACGTGTTTCATGTATCCCAGTTGAAGAAGTGCCACGCAGAGATGGCTGACATACTGCTGAGAGATACAGTACCACTAGAAGCAATTCAGTTGGACAGTTATTTGACCTATGAGGAGAAACCAGTTAAGATTCTAGAGTATGCCAGTCGAGTCACCCACAGCAAGGTTATCAAGTTTTGCAAGGTTCAGTGGAGCCACCACACGGAGGATGAAGCCACCTGGGAACGAGAGGAAGAATTGCTGAAAGACAACCCTCACCTATTTTCTAGCCAACCCGAATCTCGAGGGCGAGATTCATCTTACGGGGGGTAGGTTTGTAACATCCCAAATTTTCAATTTGGAATGTTATACACTAGATCATCATTGCATATCATATTTATTGCATTTTGGCTGATCCTAGAAATTTTTTGCAACTCAAGGACCCTTGGAGAGAGTTGGGGATTTCGTTATTTTCATATTTGAGTTGTCTCAAATTTTGAAAATAGGATCTTTTGATTTTATTTATTTTATCTTCAATTATTTCTATTACAACAAAATATGAGAGAGGGAATAAAATGACTTTCCCAAAATAAAGAAATATTGAGGATTTAATAAAAAATCAAATAAGATTTTATTTGCTATTTATTTGAATTTAGGAAAAATGTGCATTTTTCAAAATTGCATTTAGGTGCCAAATAAATGTTCACTTCGTCTGACTTGATTTTAGAAGTCGGGGAAAATTTATTTTGGGATTTTTGGAGTCCGTTTAGTATTTCTTTCGTTAGTTTTTCTGCACGGAATTAATCTAAAAAAAATCCGAACCGACTCCGGGCCGTACCCGAGCGGGACGGGCCTTTATAAGCCGCCCGCCCGAGCCGCCGAAGCCCACCAGCGCCTCAGCCCCGCAGCCCGCCCGCGTGCCCCAAACCCTAGCGCCGTCGCCGCCTCACCGCTGCTGCCGCGCCGCCTCGCCGCCGACCCCGCCGCCCCGTCACGCCGCTTCGCCGCCGACCCCGCCGTCCCGCCGCCCGAGGTAGCCGCCGTCGCCGGCGGTTTTCCCCAGAAAACCGCCCGGTTTTTTTTTAAATGCGGTTTTTTTAGATCCGTTTTTTATTAGAACTTTTTTTACAGTTTAGTTATTTAGCGAGCGTTCTCTCATTCGTTCGTTTTAACGAACGTGTTCGTCGTTTAGATCCAGATAACGAATGTTCGTTCCTTAATCTGTTCGTCATTTTTCTTTTTCTCGGATTTTCCGCGATTATTTCTGATCGTGATTTCAGATCCGATTTTTGTTTTAGTATAACTTTTCGCTCGTTTATCGGAATCAGGCGATTCAAGCGCCTGGAGTTTCGTCTCGAAACCCTCTTTTCGTTTAACCAACTTAAACAAGTTTTTGCTTCTGTAAAAAAAATTTGCCTTAGATCCAGAATAGTAAATGAAGCATGTTTCTTTTGCCATTTGTCTTTCGTTGCTTCGTTCGATTTGATTCTTTTTGCCAACCGGAGTTCTTAAGTTGAACTTTCTGGTTAGATCTCTTATTTGAGTTTTACCTGTGCATCAGTTGAGTACTTATTGTGTGCTTGTTGTTTGCGATAGCGTACCCGGAGTGCGCCGCTTGTTACTTCGAATCGCTAGGTTTCCCGGATCATCAGCAAGGCAAGTAACACTTTGATCATACCTCCTACTACCCTGTTTTATTGCATTAGATCAATCCTTACACATTGCATGATTAGGATCTAACTTAATTATGGGTTTGGGAAGTAGTTGAGGTAGTACCTATTACCTGTTTATTATCAAACCTTTGGGAGTTACTTCTATGTTGCTTATTACGCTATGCTATGCTAGTAGACGTGGATTGGGTGACTGTATCCATGACAGATGTGAGTTTGTTAATTAATGGTTTATTTAAGGTGGCAACTTAAACACACATCTGGGTGGATTGAGGTACATGGGTATTCCAGGATTGCATGTTTTCTTTTGGACCGCCACACAGGTTTAAAGGGATCATGAAATTATTCATGCTAGAAACTTCCATGTGCAGCCACAAGCTATTATGGGCTCTAGCATAGTTGACTAAGTCATGTCAACTCTTACAGTGGTAGACTAGCAGATGTAGGGGATGTAGGTGGTATGGTCTACCCATCGTAAGGTGCTAGCGCTTCTGAAACACTATGTCTCGGTCATATGTTTCTCAAACACCATGTAGTGCGAGAAATCCAATGGAGGAGATCGAGTCTTGTGGGGAAAAGTGCGCAAACCTCTGCAGAGTGTATAAACTAATCATGGTTAGCCGTGTCCCCGGTTATGGACATGTTGAGTATCTAGTACCTGGATTATCATGTGAATCTCAACATGTTACTATAAAATTTAATTTTGATGGGTTTGTTTAATGATGATGCTTAATTGGGATTGAGAATGCTGTCAACCATTCTCAATGTTTAACAACCACCATGATAGTTAAATAAATTTATTCCTTTGAAGTAGGGAAAATTTAGCTTTTCGAAAAACTGTAACCATAGAGCTTTCCACCAGCAAAATATGCATGTAGAATAGCTGTTTGTCAGGACCCCGATTCCAAGCCACATCGATCTAGCCGGTAACACCTCATATCACTTTGCGGCCTCACGCACGGTATCCCACGGGTGTCGCCTTACCGTGGCCCGGGACCGTTTGCGCCTTTTGGCTCACATATATGATAGTGTCGCTAGCATCCATATGATAGAGAACCCGGGCCGACATGGCTAGTCGTGAACCCAAAGCGGCACAGACCTATGGAGACAGGCATACATGAATCACATCGATCATGTCGGTCATCAGCGAGTGATTTCGGGCTGTAGCACTGGGCTAATAGGACTCCGGGGAACCCGAGCTGTAGCAGGCTAGGAAGGACTCCGGATGTCACCGCGTGACATTTCCCTGAAGGGACAGACATAGGAACGACGTGAAACACATGCCGGCCAGTCAAGTGTCCTGAGAAGTAGTGTTGGGCTAGCAGGACTCCGATGAACCGGGCTGTAGCGGACTACTATGGCTCGAGGAACACTAGACTACATTTCCCCATAAGAAAGGTTGCCAAGGATAAACAACTAGATTGTCGGATCCCACTCATACCAAGCATTTCAATCATACACACAATATGCCTGATATGAGTACATACAACATGGCATCACAACAAAACTCTACAACTCAAGTACTTTATTTAAAGGCTCCAGAGAACCATACATAACAAGTTCATACAGATAGGGGTCACAAGACCCGACACTCAAGTCATACAATCATACAAGCACATGCGGAAGCAACTAGTCTGAGTACAGACACTAGAAAGAAAGAAGGCTTCTCGAAGCCTGTCTATCTACATAGGGCCCTCCATGGCCAGGATCACCACCTGGGTGGCTAGTCACTCGTCGACGTCAAGGTCTACGTAGAACCCATCGGAGGGGGCGGTGTTGTCGTCTTAAAACAGTAATTAAGCAAACATGAGTACAAAGGTACTCAGCAAGTCTTACATCAGAACCTAATATACATGCTCATTCTCAAGAAGGTGGTGGGGTTATTGCAACAAGCCAGCTTTGACTCTTGGCTAAGCTATCCTACGGTACTCCACTAGTAAAATAGTTTTCGCACACGAGTCCACTACTCACCAACACAATACTCCACTGGGGATCCTCTCTCGTCATCCTACGAGAGGGCCATCCTCGGTACTCACACTTATCTTGAGTCTTTTAGTAGTATCCATTAACTTGTCTATGAACTGTATAGGCAACCAAGTAGTCCTTTACCACGGATGCGGCTATTCGAATAGATGATGTTAACCCTACAGGGGTATACTTCTTCATACACGCTTTCACCACTTACCGCCGTTTACACGACATGTACTCGGCAACCTTCAAGCGGAAGCCCAGCGAGGGTGTCGGCCACGGCCTACCTAAACACTTAAGTCTCTGTTCCAGGTGTATCGCCTATCCAAGTTCCATCCGCAGGGAGTCCGGCCGAGGTTTCCACATACGGCCCCGAACGATGTGAACAGGGTTCCCGAGACACCAAACGGGTGACTCAGTACACCGTGCCATAGTGTATCTACCGCAACATAGCCCACCCCTAGGGTCAACGCTACGCACGGCCGCCAACACATAACCTACAAACACCAGAAACTATTTGCAACTCCTGGACAGAGTACTAAGGTATTTAAGAAGCCGAGAGGGTCCATTGGTTTCGGGCCCAATGTACGGTAGTAACTGCATCTTAAATCACACATACAGATCTCAGTTCTTATGGACGGTCTCAATGAAACAACCCACCATGTAGTCCTACATGGCCTCTCATCGATACCTTTACCAAAACATGTTCAACACATCCCTCATATTACCGACATAATCATATCACTCTAGCCCATCACCCAGATGAACCAGACCTGACACAACTCTAAGCATAGCAGGCATAGCAAGGTAGGAATCACATACATGGCTCAATCAACTCCTACACATGCTAGTGGGTTTCATCTAGTTACTGTGGCAATGACAGGTCATGCAGAGGATAAGGGTTCAACTACCGTAGCACACAGCTGCTTGAATCGCGTTGTCTTAATGCAGTAAACAAGAGCAGAAGCGGGAACATGGGTTTGTATCGGAATGATCAATGGGTTGCTTGCCTGTTGTAGTGGTAGTAGGGTACTGCCCTTCAGACGGATACTCGGGGTTATCCTCGGAGGCAGAACCTACCATGAAAGACACACCGAAGCATAATCAACACATGGCAATATGCAACAATAAGATGCATGCTATGACATGGCAAGATGAAAGTGTCTTGGCCTAATGCAAGCTAAAACAGAAGGGGATGAACTCATTTGAATCAAAGATTCAAATATTAGCTCATTAAACATGGCCTTATTAGAGCATCACCTTATTCTGCTTAAACAGCAAAGTTAACTTGTTTTGTCATGCATGAAACCATTACAGATGGATAGATTAAATTTTTCTGATCATTTTTCATATATAAATCTTTGCATTTGGAGCTATGGTGGATTTTCTATGATTTTTAGAAGTTTTGACTATTTTCTGGAATTTCCTATTAAAGAATAAATCCAGTAATTGAATTAATGCGTCAGCATGACATAGATGTGATGTCAGCGGGTCAACTGGGTCAGCTAGGTCAAACCTGACTGGTGGGCCCTCTTTGTTAGTGTCACAACTAGTTAACAGAATTAGATTAACACTAATTAGCTGTCAGTGGGGCCTGGGCCCACATGTCAGTGACTGAACTAATTAAACTTAGTTAAAACTAATCCTAGACTAATTAGCAGACCGGCCCCACCTGTCATAGACTCAGGGGGGTCTACCTGGGCCCACACAGGGGACAAACTGAGTCAAACTCGCCGGCGTTTAGTCGCCGGCGAGGCCAGACGCGGTGGAGGGTTGCGGGTTTCGTGCTCTGGCAACCAAAACGATGGCGGAGAGCATCTACGCATAGCTGGGAGCAAACCGCATTGAGTGGTGGCAGTGGGTGGAGCTAGGGTGGCTGGAAACATCGCCGGCGATGACCTTGGCGGCCGCCGGAGTTCGAGCGAGGCCGAAACCGAGGCTGCGGGGCACGGCGAGGCACGTGGAATGGTGCTACGGGCTCCTGGGAGTGCGTGGAAGATGAAGGCGTGCTCGGATTCGAGCTTACGCGCATGTGGCCATGGTGGCGACATGGCCGGCGGAGCCGAGCTCTCGGCCTCGATGGCAGAGGGGGTTGGAGGACGCGGACGAGCGCGGGGAGAGGGGTGGAAGAAAGATGGGCTCACAGCGGTTGCAGAATGCATCTCAGCGGGCTCGGGGGAGGTCGGACGTCGTCGGGGCGTTGCCGGCGATCTCGGCGGACCGAGGAAGAAGAAGTCGTCGGGGAGGTTCTTGGAGGCGTCCGGCGTCGCGTGAGTCGACGAGGAGGTCGAGGACGGCAGCGGGGAGCTAATGGGCTTGTCGGAGAGGCGAGGGGGTGGCTCAGGTGACGACTACACGAACGGCGGCGAGGATCGCGCTCGGCCATCGCGGGAGAGGGTGAGGGAGACGAGGGGGAGAGTGAGGAAGGGAGAAAGGGGGACGTGAGGGTCGGTGTGGCACCCCTAGACGCCTCTAGGGCGTCGGCAGAAGCAGGAGGTGGCCAGCGTGTGGCCGCGGGCGCCGGCCACGCGCTCCTCGTCCTCCTGGCGGGAGGAGGAGGACGACTGGCAAAGCCAGTCGGCTGGGCCGAGCCAGGTGGGCTGGGCCAGCACAGGTGAGGCCCAGGTGGGTTTCCCTCTCTCTTTTTCTTATTTGTTTCTGTTTTCTATTTTTTCTGCAACTGTTGGGCTTTATTAAAAATACTAAAATGTTTCCAAAAATCCTGAAAATAATTGTGGGCTCTGTTTAGAATATTTCCAACAGCAAACATTTATTTCCAGAATTATTTGAGCATTTAAATTATTTTATAGCATTTAAATGCCCAAAATCAAATACTTATGATTTAATTCAATGACCTTCTGTTGACCTAGAAAATTATGCACCAATTTTGCTAGAGGTTCCAACCCAAGACAAAGAGAGTGAACTTTTTAGAAGGGCATTTCAGGTTCATTGAAAATAATTTTAGTAAACCCTAGTTGTTTCCAGGGGGTGTTGGGGGTTCTGTCATGCCCATTTCAAACTTAAAAGGAAATTAAACATGATGCACACTCTAATGCTTGAACTAGCTAGGGTGTGACACTGTTTCTTTCCATTACTCTCTATGTGTTACATTGCCAGCATATTCCATGTGCTGACCCGTTTCGGGCTGCAACGTTAATGTTGTAGACTTTTCAGACGACGATTAAGGAGTTTTAGGTCGTGGTTCTATACTCAGTGATGCCGTTGGAGTTGATGGACTCACTTATCTTCCAAGCCTTCCGCTGTTATCATTATTAGATGGCCTTAAGCCATATTTATTGTAATAAGTTCTCTATTGAGACACTCGATGTAATAAGTGTGTGATTGCTACTCTGTTATAAATCCTTCAAGTATTGTGTGGTGTCAGCATTACTGATCCAGGGATGACACTGGAGCACAGAGATTGGACCGTTTGAGGTCTAGTCGCTACAGGTAGGTGCTCTGACTGTGCTAATCCGGGCTAAAGCCTGGATACCAGATCTTGACTCGGCTAACATAGGACGCGGCTATCCGAGCATAAAGGAAGACGGGTCAGAGTTTGATAATGATGATCTTCGAGCTTTGACAAAGGAAATGCACCCATTACCGAGCAAATTGGTCGAAGAAACAGATCTTTCTCACTATCAGCCGGTTTATGATGCTGACAACAAACGACTTCTTGCGACAACTCATGATGTGGAGAATCTTATCCCACCAACTCGTAAGCATACCTACGCTCCTGATGTTGACCCCTCCACCCTTATAAGCGATGAAGTTGTATTCAAGGCCCTAACTGGAATTGACTGGACCACCATTGATTTCCAGCCGCTGGGTAGAGAGGAGGAGGGTGAACCGGTGCAGGATGATCCACAACCGTCAAGCCAGCCTGGCAAAGAGTCATGATCCGGAGGCCGGTTTAATCTTCTGCATACTGCAATACTTACTAAAAACAATGATCCTTTTGGGCATCAAAACGCCTTGTAATAGGCTAGTTTAAACACTTGGTCTACTATGCCATCGTGCATATTCACTTTACATGATATTGTTAATCAGCCGTGATTTACGTTATGTCTGCTTATGATCCTTAGCAGCTTTATTTGACATGTCTCTGCATATAACAAGTTGAAAAGTGTCTTGGCGGTTTATCGCTGGACGGGTCATAATGCCCCACATATAATCCGGGTTTATAACCAGGCTGTATTTAATGACAATCAAATATGAAATATATCATACCTCTGACATTGAATCACATCGTTGGCTAACCAATTTTCTGTAGTAAGGGTGATAACCCAAATCTTGAGTACTGATAACTCCTCCCTGTTTTGCCGGTTTATAATAAAGTCATACCGGGTTGTAATAAACACCGGATTATTCGTATATCAGACTAGCGACTTGTAGTCGAAGCCAGACCGGGTCAATCAACACCGGATTATAGTTGAATGTATACTGACGACTTTATAATCGACAGCAAAGACGGGTCAATAAATGCCGGATTAGTATAAAACGCCTCAAAAGAAACATCAGAAAGACTTCAGAAGAAAATATGCAAAAAACTTTGAGGCTTTTCATGGGCTGCCAGGCCATTGAGTTAAACCATTTTACAAAGCCTTTATAAGATGGACCTCACATCAACCAATCGTCATTTTAACTATGACAAGTTCAGGGTCTTTATAAGATTGACTTGTCAAACGTTTGACGGGTCTACCAGGATTACCTGGACGGAGTGGCTTACTTAAAAAGGCAGGATAACCCGGGGTTTTAGGTGAATACACCTAGCTTCCAAGCCTGGCTTTTATAGCCTATTACAAGGTTATAGACTCTTGGTTCTTGTAGAAGCAAAGAGCCCCCTGGTAATATTTTGAGTTGTGCTCAATGGGTGCCTATGTTTGAGTTGTGCTTTGCAACAGACTCTCTTTGGCTCCTTTTGACCTTGGGTGGCAAGCCCCCAAGTGTTTTTTATGTGTGGCTTATGAGCCGGATCAATGGGTAATTAGAACTCTGCTTTATAAACAGAAGCCCCCATGTAACCAAAAACCTTTCAAGGAATAACCGCAGAGGCCCAGCTTTAGCAGGGATGCCGGTTTATTATATTGATCATCATAATATATACATTGTCAATAATATGTACATAAGAGGAGCCTATGGCTCAGGTGTAGTAAGACCAAAGATGAGCTATATTCCACGGCCGATGGGTCTCCTCCTCCGATTTACATGAGTCTTTGTGCTCTCGAACATCAATAAGGTAGTATGACCCGTTGTGCAGATTCTTGCTGACCACGAAGGGTCCTTCCCAAGGCGGGGATAACTTGTGCATATCAGTCTGATCCTGGATGAGCCAGCGCACCAAATCCCCTTCTTGAAACATTCTGGTTTTAACCTGACGACTATGATAACGACGCAGATCTTGCTGGTAAATCGCCGAACGCGCCGCTGCAATATCATGCTCCTCATCTAACAGGTCAAGTGCTTCTTGACGTGCCTTCTCATTGTCAGCTTCAACATAAGCCGCCACACGGGGTGAGTCATGATGGATGTCACTAGGGAGGACCACCTCTACTCTGTAAACCATGAAGAAAGGTGTATAACCCGTAGATCTATTGGGTGTGGTATTGATGATCCATAACACAGAAGGTAACTCCTCCACCCAACAACCCGGCGTCCGCTTTAAAGGAACCATAAGCCGGGGCTTGATGCCTCTAAGGACATCTTGATTGGCTCTCTCCGCCTGACCATTAGATTGGGGGTGAGCCACTGATGACACGTCAAGCCGAATGTGCTCACCTTGAAAAAATTCTTTCATGGCACCCTTGGACAGATTAGTGCCATTATCAGTTATATGTTGTGTGGAAAACCAAACCGGAAAATCACCTTTTTGATGAACTGAACCGCCGTGGCTACATCACACTTACTAAATGGCTCTGCCTCCACCCACTTAGTGAAGTTATCAACCACCACCAAAAGGTGGGTCTTCTTATCCTTGGACCTCTTAAAGGGCCCAACCATATCCAGACCCCAAGTTGCAAACGTCCAAGTGATTGGAATCATCCTCAATTCCTGAGCCGGAACATGAGCGCAGCGTGAAAACTTCTGACAACCATCACACCTCTTTACCAAGTCCTCAGCATCATCATGAGCCGTCAACCAATAGAAACTGTGACGAAAAGCCTTAGCTACCAAGGATTTTGAACCGCGCGTGGTGACCACAATCTCCTTCGTGGATCTCACGCAAAATCTCACAACCTTCTTTAGGAGACACACAATGCTGAAATGCCCCTGTTACACTGCAATGATGCAATTCCCTATTGATAATGGTCATTGACTTGGATCACCGGATTATCTTCCTGGCCAAAGTTTCATCCTCCGGTAACTCACCCCAGTTCATATACGCCAAATACGGGACCGTCCAATCTGATATAACATGAAGAGCTGCCACTAACTGAGCCTCCGGGTCAGGAACAACCAAATCCTCCTATGTTGGTAGCTTGACCGACGGGTTATGCAAAACATCCAGAAAAACATTGGGTGGAACTGATATACGTTGGGAACCCAAACGGCTTAAAGCGTCCGCCACTTCATTCTTTCGCCGGTCCACATGGTCAACCTGATAACCCTTGAAGTGACCTGCAACAATATCTACTTCTCGATGATACGCTACCATGAGTGGGTCCTTGGAATCCCAAGTACCAGATACTTGCTGAGCCGCCAGATCTGAGTCACCAAAGCACTTAACCCGGCTTAGATTCATCTCCTTAGCCATTCGAAGACCATGGATTAAAGCCTCATATTCAGTTGCATTGTTAGTGCAAGGGAACATTAAACGGAGAACATAACAAAACTTATCACCTCGCGGGGAAGTAATCACGACTCCAGCCCCCGAGCCCTCCAATTGCCTGGACCCATCAAAATGAATAGTCCAATAAGTATGATCCGACTTTTCTTTCGGTGCCTGTAACTCTGTCTAGTCATTGATAAAATCCACTAGCGCTTGGGACTTGATTGCCGTACGAGGCACATATTTTAACCCGTGAGGTCCAAGCTCAATAGCCCACTTGGCAACTCGGCCAGTTCCCTCACTGTTCTGGATTAAATCTCCCAAAGGGGCAGAAACTGACCACCGTGATGGGATGACCTTGAAAATACTGCTTGAGCTTCCGGCTTTCCATAAAAACTCCATACACCAGCTTCTGCCAATGTAGGTACCTCTGCTTAGACTCAATAAGTACCTCACTGATATAAATACACCGGTCGTTGAACCGGATACTCCTTCCCAGCTTCCTTGCGCTCCACCACAATGCCCACACTAACAGCCCGGGCATTAGCAGCCACATATAACAACAGCGGCTCTTTATCGACCGAAGCAACAAGGATAGGTGGCTCAGCTAACTGCTTTTTCAAGTCCTCAAACGCCGCATTAGCAGCATCACTCGAGACAAAATTATCTATCTTTTTCATCATCTGATATAGAGGGATAGCCTTCTCTCCTAATTGGCCGATAAACCGGCTCAATGCTGCAATACGACCCGCCAGACGTTGAACATCGTTAATGCATGCCGGTTTAGCCAGAGACGTAATAGCCTTGATCTTTTCCGGATTAGCTTCAATGCCCCTGTTAGACACTAGAAAACCCAAGAGCTTGCCCATTGGAACACCAAAAACACAGTTGGCCGAATTAAGCATCATCTTATAGACCCTGAGATTATCAAAAGTTTCCTTCAAGTCAGCTATCAACGTCTGCTCCTTTCTAGACTTCACCACAATATCATCCACATAAGCATGAACATTGCGCACAATCTGATTATGCAGACAATTCTGCACGCAGCGCTGGTAAGTCGCCTAGGCGCTCTTGAGCCCAAAAGGCATAGATACATAGTAGAAGGCTCCAAAGGGAGATATAAAAGTTGTCTTCTCCTGGGCCTTAATTGCCATTTTGATCTGATGATAACCATAATAAGCATCCGGAAAGCTCAAACGCTCACAACCCGCCGTAGCATCAATGATTTGATCGATACGAGGGAGAGCAAAAGGATCAGCTGGGCAAGCCTTGTTCAAATTTGTGTAGTCTACACACATCCGCCAAGTGCCGTTTTTCTTAAGCACTAGCATCGGGTTAGCTAACCACTCAGGGTGAAAAAACTCCACAATAAACCCTGCTGCCAAGAGCCGGGCTACCTGATACGTCTCCGTCATATCTATAATTTTTGATTGTTCCATGCCAATATTCTACAACTTCCATATACTTTTTGGCAACTTTTTATACTATTTTTGGGACTAACATATTGATCCGGTGTCCAGTGCCAGTTCCTGTTTGTTGCATGTTTTTGGTTTCGCAGAATATCCATATCAAACGGAATCCAAGAGGGATAAAAACGAACGAAGAATTATTTTGGAATATTTGTGATTTTTGGGAAGAAAATCAACGCGAGAGGGTGCCCGAGGTGGCCACGAGGGTGGGGCCCACGGCCACTACAGGTAGGCGTGCCCCCCACCCTCGTGGGCCCTCGTAAGGCGGTTGATGCTCTACTTTGGCCACAAGAAAGCTAAGTTTTAGAAAAAGATCTGGGCGAAGGTTTCAACCCAATCGGAGTTATGAATCTCCAGATATAAAAGAAATGGTGAAAGGGCAGCAGAACAGAACACAGAAACAGAGAGACAAATCCAATCTCGGATGGGCTCTCGCCCCTCCCACGCCATGGAGGCCATGGACCAGAGGGGAAACCCTTCTCCCATCTAGGGAGGAGGTCAAGGAAGAAGAAGATGAAGGTGCCCCCTCTCCCCTTCTCTTCCGGTGGCGCCGGAACGCTGCCGTGGCCATCATCATCACCGCAATCTTCACCAACAACTTCACCACCATCATCACCAACTCTTCCCCCCTCTATGCAGCGGTGTAACCTCTCTCTTACCTGCTGTAAGATCTTCATAAACATGGTGCTCAACGCTATATATTATTTCCCAATGATGTATGGCTATCCTATGATGTTTGAGTAGATCCGTTTTGTCCTATGGGCTATTTGATGATCGTGATTGGTTTGAGTTGCATGTTTTATTATTGATACTGTCCTATGGTGCTCTCCGTGTCACGCAAGCGTGAGGGATCCCCACTGTAGGGTGTTACAATATGTTCATGATTCGCTTATAGTGGGTTGCGTGAGTGACTGAAACACAAACCCGAGTAAGGGGGTTGTTGCGTATGGGATAAAGAGGACTTGATGCTTTAATGCTATGGTTGGGTTTTACCTTAATGATATTTAGTAGTTGCGGATGCTTGCTAGAGTTCCAATCATAAGTGCATATGATCCAAGTAGAGGAAGTATGTTAGCTTATGCCTCTCCCTCAAATAAAATTGCAATAATGATTACCGGTCTAGTTATCATTTGCCGAGGGACAAATAACTTTCTCGTAACAACAAGCTCTTTACTAAACCTAACTTAGTTGTGTCTTTATCTAAACATCCCCTACTTTTTATTTACGTAATCTTTATTATCTTGCAAACATATCCAACAACACCTACAAAGTACTTCTAGTTTCATACTTGTTCTAGGTAAAGGGAACATCAAGCGTGCATAGAGTTGTATTGGTGGTCGATAGAACTTGAGGGAATATTTGTTCTGCCTTTAGCTCCTCACTGGGTTCGACACTCTTACTTATCAAAAACTGTTGCGAACCCCTATACTTGTGGGTTATCAAGACCTTTTTCTGGCGCCGTTGCCGGGGAGCAATAGCGTGGGGTGAATATTCTCGTGTGTGCTTGTTTGTTTTATCACTAAGTAATTTTTATTTGCTGTTCTTAGTTGTTCTTTATCTTTAGTTATGGATATGGAACACGAAATACCAAAAAAATTAGGTGTACTTTCTGCTCATGGAGATGGGGAACCTCCTAAAACCCTCGATGTTGGTTATGTGAAACATATTACGTACTACTTTAATAATCCTGAGAAAACCTCATTCAATTATGTAATGGGAGTAACGTTGGATCAACGTGAATACTTTAGGGATTACCGCTTGACACAAAAAGGGAAACTATTATGGGATCAAATTCATATATTGAATTGGTATGCTAGGCAACTATGCTTGAGATATGATTATACTTGTTGCTCTAGGATGAAGGCTCCACACCTTCCCTTTTCATGCAAATTTAATGATAATAAGACCTTAGCTTCTTATGCTAATGGTATATATGATTACTATGATGTGGAACAAATAGAAGAATTTGTTGCTTTTATGGGTGCTTATGAAATTGAATCTTTGTTTAAAGAGTTTGAAGATTTTGATGATGCTGTTTATAGACCTAAAAATTTAGCTATCCTGAAATATTGTTATGTGAATTATGAATACAATTATGAAATTAATGCGCTTATTGAGAAAGTCTCCGCTGTCCAAGAAGAGACTAATATTTTGCAGGAATCTATGGAAGAAGAAGTTGATGAAACTGTGAGCTCATTGGATGAAAAAGATGAGGAAAAGAGCGAAGAACAAAAGGAGGAAGAGCGGATTAGCTACCCGTGCCCACCTTCTAGTGAGAGTAACTCTTCAACTCATACATTGTTTAATTCCCCTTCGTGCTTACCGAAGGATGATTGCTATGATGATTGTTATGATCCCGTTGATTCTCTTGAAATATCCCTTTTTGATGATGCTTTCTATGCTTGTGGCCAAGATGCAAATATGAATTATGCTTATGGAGATGAACTTGCTATAGTT
This sequence comes from Triticum aestivum, assembly GCF_018294505.1. Taxonomy (NCBI): domain Eukaryota; kingdom Viridiplantae; phylum Streptophyta; class Magnoliopsida; order Poales; family Poaceae; genus Triticum; species Triticum aestivum. The sequence continues at coordinate 107,750,303 of NC_057809.1, forward strand.
ACTTATGTTAAACATGAAATTGTTGCTATTGCACCCACGCATGATAGTCCTATTATCTTTTTGAATTCTCCCGACTACACTATATCGGAGAAGTTTGCCCTTATTAAGGATTACATTGATGGGTTGCATTTTACTACTACACATGATGATTTTGATAGATATAATATGCATGTGCTTGCTGCTCCTGCTTGCAATTATTATGAGATAGGAACTATATCTCCACCTCTCTATGTTTCCAATACAACAAAATTGCAAGAAACTGTTTATGCTATGCATTGGCCTTTACTATGTGTGCGTGAATTGTTCTTTTATGACATGCCGATGCATAGGAAGAGAGTTAGACTTCGTCATTGCTTGATATATGTTGCTTTGTGCTCACTACTAAATGCTAAATCATTGCTAATTAAAATCGGCTTTGATATACCTTGGGATCCGGGTGGATCCATTATTTGAGCACTATATGCCTAGCTTAATGGCTTTAAAGAAAGTGCTGCCAGGGAGACAACCCGGAAGTTTTAGAGAGTCATTTATTTCTGTTGAGTGCTTTTATGTAGTTTAAAAATAACAAAAATAAAGAGGGGAACCCAAAACTTTTTCAAAAAGGAAAGTGAAAGTGAGAGAGACAAGCATTGTTGAAGTGGGAGAGCTCCTTGAACTTTGTTCATGCTCACAGCAACTTTGTGAATCTTGATTACAGAAACTTTTCAACAAAAATAATTATCCCCTTGTACAATTCCATTGTATTATAAAAATAATGTGCCAAAGTTTTCCTTTAGGATGTTTACTTGGCTTGTTGGTTTGTACGGTGCAGGACAGAAACTTTGGCTGTAGTGCGTGATTTTACATTTTTAGCTGGAACGTCAAATGATTATGATTCTTTCTGCACTATCTTCCTATGCAAATTTTTTATTTTTCCTAATTTTTGCAGAATTGTTCAAGTATCACAAGTATGGTGAATGTTCATATTATTACAGACTGTTCTGTTTTAGACAGATTCTGTTTTTGATGCATAGTTTGCTTGTTTTGATGAAACTATCAATTTATATCAGTGGATTAAGCCATGGAAAAGTTATATTACAGTAGACACAATGCAAAAACAAAATATGAATTGGTTTGCAACAGTACTTAGAGTAGTGATTTGCTTTATTATACTAACGGATCTTACCGAGTTTTCTGTTGAAGTTTTGTGTGGATGAAGTGTTCGATGATCGAGAAGGTCTCGATATGAGAAGAAGGAAGAGAGGCAAGAGCTTAAGCTTGGGGATGACCGAGGCACCCAGAGTAAATATTCAAGGATACTCAAGCGTCTAAGCTTGGGGATGCCCCGGAAGGCATCCCCTCTTTCTTCAACAAGTATCCGTATGTTTTCGGATTCGTTTCGTTCATGCAATATGTGAAATCTTGGAGCGTCTTTCGCATTTAGTTTTCATTTTTCTTTTATGCACCATGATGGTATGAGATAGTCCTTGGTTGATTTATAGAATGCTCTTTGCACTTCACTTATATCTTTTGAGTATGGCTTTATAGAATGCTTCATGTGCTTCACTTATATCATTTGAAGTTTGGATTGCCTGTTTCTCTTTACATAGACAACCGCCATTTGTAGAATGCTCTTTTGCTTCACTTATATTTGTTAGAGCACGGGCATATCTTTTGTAGAAAGAATTAAACTCTCTTGCTTCACTTATATCTATTGGGAGAGATCACAGGCATTGGTCATCCACATGGTTAATCATAAAATCCTACATAAAACTTGTAGATCACTGAATATGATATGTTTGATTCCTTGCAATAGTTTTGCGATATAAAGATGGTGATATTAGAGTCATGCTAGTGGGTAGTTGTGGATTAGTAGAAATACTTGTGTTGAGGTTTGTGATTCCCGTAGCATGCACGTATGGTGAACCATTATGTAACGAAGTCGGAGCATGAGGTATTTATTGATTGTCTTCCTTATGAGTGGCAGTCGGGGACGAGCGATGGTCTTTTCCTACCAATCTATCCCCCTAGGAGCATGCGCGTAGTACTTTGTTTTGATAGCTAATAGACTTTTGCAATAAGTATGTGAGTTCTTTATGACTAACGTTGAGTCCATGGATTATCACTCTCACCCTTCCACCATTGCTAGCCTCTCTAGTATCGCACAACTTTCGCCGGTACCTTAAACCCACCATATACCTTCCTCAAGACAGCCACCATACCTACCTATCATGGCATCTCCATAGCCATTCCGAGATATATTGCCATGCAACTTCCATTATCATCATATACATGACTTGAGCATTCATTGTCATATTGCTTTACATGATCATAAGATAGCTAGCATGATGTTTTCATGGCTTCTCCGTTTTTTTATGTCATTGCTACGCTAGATCATTGCACATCCCGGTACACCGCCGGAGGCATTCATATAGAGTCATATCTTTGTTCTAGTATCAAGTTGTAATATTGAGTTGTAAGTAAATAAAAGTGTGATGATCATCATTATTAGAGCATTGCCCTAGTGAGGAAAGGATGATGGAGACTATGATTCCCCCACAAATCGGGATGAGACTCCGGACGAAAAAAATAAAAAAAGGGGAAAAAGAGAAAGGCCAAAAAAGAGAAGGCCCAAAAAATATAAAAAAAATAAAAAATATGAGAGAAAAAGAGAGAAGGGGCAATGTTACTATCCTTTTACCACACTTGCGCTTCAAAGTAGGACCATGTTCTTCATATAGAGAGTCTCTTGAGTTATCACTTTCATATACTAGTGGGAATTTTCATTATAGAACTTGTCTTGTATATTCCGATGATGGGCTTCCTCAAACGCCCGAGGTCTTCATGAGCAAGCAAGTTGGATGCACACCCACTTAGTTTCAGTTTGAGCTTTCATACACTTATAGCTCCAGTGCATCCGTTGCATGGCAATCCCTACTCACTCACATTGATATCTATTGATGGACATCTCCATAGCCCGTTGATACGCCTAGTTGATGTGAGACTATCTTCTCCTTTTGTCTCCTCCACAACCACCATTCTATTCCACCTATAGTGCTATGTCCATGGCTCACGCTCATGTATTGCGTGAAAGTTGAAAAGGTTTGAGAACGTCAAAAGTATGAAACAATTGCTTGGCTTGTCATTGGGGTTGTGCATGATGTGAATATTTTGTGTGGTGAAGATGGAGCATAGCCAGACTATATGATTTTGTAGGGATAACTTTCTTTGGCCATGTTATTTTGAAAAGACATGATTGCTTTATTAGTAGGCTTGAAGTATTATTGTTTTTATGTCAAAGGATAGACTATTGCTTTGAATCACTCGTGTCTTAATATTCATGCCATGATTATACATATGATCAAGATTATGCTAGGTAGCATTCCACATCAAAAATTATCTTTTTTATCATTTACCTACTCGAGGACAAGCGGGCATTAAGCTTGGGGATGTTAATACATCTTCGTCGTATCTATAATTTTTGATTGTTCCATGCCAATATTCTACAACTTCCATATATTTTTTGGCAACTTTTTATACTATTTTTGGGACTAACACATTGATTCAGTGTCTAGTGCCAGTTCCTGTCTGTTGCATGTTTTTGGTTTCGCAGAATATCCATATCAAATGGAATCCAAACGGGATAAAAACGGACGTAGAATTATTTTGGAATATTTGTGATTTTTGGGAAGAAAATCAACGCGAGACGGTGCCCGAGGTGGCAACGAGGGTGGGGCCCATGGCCACTACAGGCAGGCGTGCCCCCCACCCTCGTGGGCCCCTCGTAAGGTGGTTGATGCTCTACTTTGGCCACAAGAAAGCTAATTTTTGGAAAAAGATCTGGGCGAAGGTTTCAACCCAATCAGAGTTACGGATCTCCAGATATAAAAGAAACGGTGAAAGGGCAACAGAACAGAACGCAGAAACAGAGAGAGACAGAGAGACAAATCCAATCTCAGAGGGGCTCTTGCCCCTCCTATGCCATGGAGGCCATGGACCAGAGGGGAAACCCTTCTCCCATCTAGGGAGGAGGTCAAGGAAGAAGAAGACGAAGGGGCCCCCTCTCCCCTTCTCTTCCGTGGTGCCGGAACGCTGCCGTGGCCATCATCATCACCACAATCTTCACCAACAACTTCACCACCATCATCACCAACTCTTCCCCCCTCTATGCAGCGGTGTAACCTCTCTCTTACCCGCTGTAATCTCTACTTAAACATGGTGCTCAATGCTATATATTATTTTCCAATGATGTATGGCTATCCTATGATGTTTGAGTAGATCCGTTTTGTCCTATGGGCTATTTGATGATCGTGATTGGTTTGAGTTGCATGTTTTATTATTGATGCTGTCCTATGGTGCTCTTCGTGTCGCGCAAGCGTGAGGGGTCCCTGCTGTAGGGTGTTGCAATACGTTCATGATTCTCTTATAGTGGGTTGCGTGAGTGACTGAAACACAAACCTGAGTAAGGATGTTGTTGCGTATGGGATAAAGAGGACTTGATGCTTTAATGCTATGGTTGGGTTTTACCTTAATGATCTTTAGTAGTTGCGGATGCTTGCTAAAGTTCCAATCATAAGTGCATATGATCCAAGTAGAGAAAGTATGTTAGCTTATGCCTCTCCCTCAAATAAAATTGCAATAATGATTACAGGTCTAGTTATCGTTTGCCTAGGGACAAATAACTTTCTCGTAACAACAAGCTCTTTACTAAACCTAACTTAGTTGTGTCTTTGTCTAAACAGCCCCTACTTTTTATTTACGTAATCTTTATTATCTTGCAAACATATCCAACAACACCTACAAAGTACTTCTAGTTTTATACTTGTTCTAGGTAAAGCGAACATCAAGCGTGCGTAGAGTTGTATCGGTGGTCGATAGAACTTGAGGGAATATTTGTTCTGCCTTTAGCTCCTCGTTGGGTTCGACACTCTTAATTATCGAAAACTGTTGTGATCCCCTGTACTTGTGGGTTATCACTACCTCCTCACCAATAGCCTTGCGCCTTTCTTCATTGAAGCGGTGGAGAAACTGCCTGACCGGTTTAAACTTAGGATCAATATTAAAAGTGTGCTCAGCGAGTTCCCTCAGTACACCTGGCATGTTAGAAGGTTTCCATCCAAAGATGTCTCAGTTCTCACAGATGAACTCTATGAGCGTGCTTTCCTATTTCGGATACAGGTTAGAGCTGATGCTAAACTGCTTGGATGAATCGCCAAGAACAAAGTCAACCAGCTTTGTCTCATCAGACGATTTAAACTTCAAGGCCGGATCATGCTCCGTAGTTGGTTTTTTCAAAGAAGTCATATCTGACGGATCAACATTGTCCTTGTAGAACTTCAAATCCTCTGTTGCACAAACCGACTCAGCATAATCCACATCACCTTCTTCACATTCCAAAGCAATCTTACGACTCCCATGTACCGTAATGGTCCCCTTATGACACGGCATCTTGAGCTGAAGATAAACATAACAGGGCCTTGCCATGAACTTAGCATAAGCCAGCCATCCAAACAGGGCATGATATGGGCTCTTGATTTTCACCACTTCAAAAGTCAATGTCTGTGATCTTGAATCATGATCATCTCCAAAAGCAACCTCCAGAGCTATCTTACCAACTGGATACGCCGATTTACCATGTACCACACCATGGAAAACAGTGTTCAACAGTTTAAGATTTTTATCTGTCAACCCCATGCGACGGAAGGTTTCATAATAAAGGATATTGATACTGCTCCCTCCATCCATGAGCACCTTGGTGAACTTGTACCCCCCAACCTGAGGTGCCACCACTAATGCCAGATGATCCGGGTTATCAACCCGGGGTGGATGATCCTCTCGACTCCACAAAATGGGTTGTTCAGACCAACGCAGATAACAGGGCACTGCCGGTTCAACAGAGTTTACTGCCCTTTTATGAAGCTTCTGATCGCGCCTGCATAAGCTAGTGGTGAAGACATGATACTTCCCACTATTCAACTGCTTCGGATTGCTCTGGTAACCCAATTGCTGCTGCTGCTGACTCCCCTAATGATTATAACCACTCTGGTTTCCCTGACTGCCTTGATTGCCATGTCCGCTTTGGTTGCCTTGAAATCCCGAACCAGAACTGCCTCCACCATAACCCGGCCCATGAGAACCGCCGCCTGAACCACTGGGTGGCCCATGATCGTATTGGAAAAGATCCGAGTTTTTGAACTCTCGCATAATAAAGCAATCCTTCCAAAGATGCATGGCTGGTCTCTCTCGCGTCCTGTGCCTTGGACAAGGCTGGTTTAACAGGCACTCAATATTGACACTTGATCCTCCACTCCGCGAGGCGGTTTACCCTTACGACAATGATTATTATTCTGCGTGTTGGTGTTAGCCACAAAATCCAAACTATTATTTGATTTGCGTTTACCATTGTTTCCATGACCCGCCGGGTTATGTTGCTGCCCCTTGTTACTGCCACTCTTCTTTCCCTTCCCCGACTTTTCATCATCAGACTCGGGGTCCTTGGTACTATCAGAGTCGGCATACTTAACCAGAGCTGCCATAAGCGTTCCCATGTCATTGCAGTGACACTTAAGTCATCCCAATTTCAGCTTCAAAGGCATGAACCAGCAATTGGCCTCCATTGTTAAAACGGTTGTATCGGCATTGATGCGGTCCGATGAATGCAAGATTTCCGAAACCCAGCGCACCCAATTGGTTGTCGATTCACCTTCTTCTTGGACACAGGAGGCTAAGTCTACAATTGACATGGGCTGCTTGCACGTGTTCTTGAAATTCTGGATAAACCGGGCCTTTAACGCAGCCCATGACCCGATGGAGTTAGCTGGCAAACTTTTCAGCCAAGTGCGAGCTGTTCCTTCCAACATCATGGTGAAGTATTTAGCACAGGTCGCATCATCCACATCCAGCATCTCCATTGCCATCTCATAGCTCTCGATCCATGATCGGGGGTAAATCGGCAGTATAATTGGGCACTTTGCGGGGTCCTTTGAAATCCTTGGGCAGCCGTACATTACGTAGAGCCGGGATGAGACACGACACCCCCAAAGAGCTGGAGGTAAATCCTGGCTCTACCGAAGTTGTCGGACGAACCGGAGTAAGCTGACGGGCCGCGTACTGCGCCGCTAACTTGGCTTCTCGATGTGCTCTGCCCTGATCCACCAAATCCTAAGCATTAGTACCATCACCTGCCGTATTATGCCCTTGAGGAGGGTTACGGTCCCATGCACTGCTTGACACGGCCGGTTCATCATAGTGCATGTTGTAACTCCGGCTTGGGCGGGGGGTGGAATGAATCCTCTCGCGGCTGTATGAATACGCCTGCTGCTGAGTCAAAGCTGTCTGAAGGAGCTCCCTAGCCCGTCGCGGCTCAACCGCTACGGGGGACTCACCTTCTACTGGGAGGGCTTCCAATCGTGAAGCGCCGGTGACTATGTTATCCAGGGGGTTGGAGTAATGACCTGGAGGCGTTGATACGCGTTGCGGCGGGATATCCAGACGAGGTGGATCCATTGTGTGCGGTTGAACCGGTGCCCCTGTTCCAGGTGCTTCCACCTGGTTTACCACTGGCTGGTTACTAGTTCCTGCTCCTGGCACGTTTAAAGAGATTCCTTGGATCATAAACCGGAGGCAGGTGGGACCGGTACCTTCTCCTCATTACATCATTTGATGCATTCTGATCCAACATAAGCCGATAAGCTTGTGCATCCAACTCGGCCCGCTCCGCAGCCATTCTGGTGTTCTCGGCTACCAGATCTGTCTTGGCTTGAGCTATCTGATCCTTTACTTTTGCGATTTCTGCGTTATGCTAATCCTGATTCGCCATGTTAACTCAGCCGCCAGCAGTGTTGCCAAAGTGTCGAACAAATCGGACAAAACCTGAGCCGGCGGTGGAGCAGGGCCTCCTGCCCCAGCTGCTGTCGCTGCTGATGAACCGGAGATCATTGCTGCTGTGGTTGAAGAATGCCGCGCTGACTACGTATCGGTCATGAAGATCGCAACTCGGCTCGGCGGATCAAGGGGGTCCAGAATACTGTCGCCATCAGAAAAGCCCCCAAACCGGCCATCTTGCAGTTGGTACAATGACTCGGTCTCTCTGTTAGATGACTCATCATCAGAGTAAACAATGGTTTCACCACCAGATACCGATCTATCCTCATATTCCACTCCATGGATGACTCCCACGAAGGCACGCTTCATGGCAGGCTGAACCCGGGCGGATCTCGCACCTGAGCCGTTTCGACGATGTCGGTGCAGATGTCTGGCTCAGGGCCCGGTTCGCCGATCTTGCCAATGAAGACGTGAATACCACTGAAGGGGACCCGATATCCATACTCAATTGAAACGGCCTCGGGGCCCCAACCTTCATCGTCGATGTAGAGCTTGCCGCGACGACTCTTGGTCATCCGGCCCACAACGTATCCCTTGAGCCCTTTGAAGCTGCCCTATAAGAACTTGAAACCATCGTGTGATAGCCCCAGGGTGGGCGCCAACTGTCGTGGGATTGTCACAATAGATTTCCTAGTGCGAGGACTTAGTCGTGGAGCCATCGTAACGTAGTTAGTTTAAAGGGGTTAAAGCGGACAAAGGACGCAAGGAATTATACTGGTTCGGTCCCTTGCGGTGAAGGTAAAGCCTACTCCAGTTATGATGGAATTGCTAGGGTTTCGATGACCAGGGAGCAAATACGCTTTGCCTGACTCTCGAGTTGTTGTTTCTTGTCCTTAAACCGCCGCCCGGTCATCCCTTTATATACACAGGTTGACGCTCGGCGGTTTACAGAATCCCAGCCGACTCATAAACGTGTCTGGCTCAGTTTCTATCCTTTCCTATCTTATAACACAAGTTAAACACCTTATGGCGGTTTATGTCTACGGGCCCTAATCCGCCTTTGAGCCCTGGGCCTTTGGATCTCTTATAGTAAAGCTCCATGCTCCTTGTCTTCATGGGCTTCAATATGGATAACTCCTTATGGGTATAACACGACCCCTCCTGGGCGGTTTATACTCAATAGTTTTATCCCCAACATTAGTTGTAAATTTTAGCTAGTTTATTTTCCATGCCTATAGTAGTAGTAATTAAAAAGAAAACCCAAAAAGATTTCTCGTTCTTCTTTTGTTTGTTGGGAGCTTTTCAGTGTAAATAGTTTGGTTTCTTTTCTTTTCTTTGGGGGTCGAGAGGAGAAGACCATGATGAAAATGTTGAGTGGCTCTTATATGCATTATTGTTGATCTAACAAATAGCCCATATTATCTTGTCTTCTCCCATTGAATTGAATGCTTGCAGATTCCATCTTAGTCCAATGCACGTGCGCTATTATTATTATCCACACTATTCGGTCGTGCAAGTGAAAGGCAATAATGATGATATATGATAAACTGATTGAGATGAGAAAAGCTGGTATGAACTCGAGACCTCTTGTTTTTGTAAATATGATTAGTTCATCATTCCTGATTCAGCCTATTATGAATGAAACATGTTTGCAATGACAATTAGAGATTATAGTTGCTTATGCCATGCTTAATTTGCTAGGACTTTATAATGGTTTACCTTGCGTGCCAACATGCTATTAAAATAGTTGTGATGTGGTATGATAGGGTGGTATCCTCCTTTGAACGATTCGAGTGGCTTGAGTTGGCACATGTTCACGCATGTAGTTGAAATAAAATCAACATAGCGTCTACAATATTTATGTTCATGGTGAATTATATCCTACTCGTGCTTGCATTCGGTGTTGATTAATTTTAATGCATGTTCATGACTGTTGTCGCTCTCTAGTTGGTCGCTTCCCAGTCTCTTTCTAGCTAGCCTTCACTTGTACTAAGCGGGAATACTGCTTGTGCATCCAATTCCATAAACCCCAAAGTTATTCCATATGAGTCCACCATACCTTCCTATATACGGTATCTACCTGCCGTTCCAAGTAAATTTGTATGTGCCAAACTCTAAACCTTCAAATAAACATTCTATTTTGTATGCTCGAATAGCTCATGTATTAACTAGGGCTGTCTGTATCCTCCATGCTAAGCGGGTTATTCTCAAGAGGAGTGGACTCCACTCCTCACTCACGAGAAAATGGCTGGTCACCAGGATGCCCAGTTGTTGCTTGTTGGTGGTGGGGGAGTATAAACTTTATCATTCTGCTTGGGAACCGCCTATAATGTGTGTACCATGGAAGATATCGAGATCTCTCGGTTGTTATGTTGACAATGAAAGTATACCGCTTAAAATATTATTCATCTCTATTTCAAAATCGAGCTCTGGCACCTCTACAAATCCCTGCTTCCCTCTGCGAAGGGCCTATCTATTTACTTTTATGTTGAGTCATCATTCTCTTATTAAAAAGCACCAGTTGGAGAGCACCGCTGTCATTTGCATGTATTATCGTTAGTTTACATTGAGTATGACTTGACTGGATCTCTTTTACCATGAATTACAATGTCTAGTCAGTCCTTGATCTTTAAAGGTGCTCTACATTTATGTTTTGCGGTCTCAGAAAGGCTAGCGAGATACCATCTTGTTATATCATATTATGATTGTTTTGAGAGAGTGTTGTCATTCGAAATTTATTATTATTGCTCGCTAGTTGATTATGCCATTGATATGAGTAAACATGAGACCTAAATGTTATTGTGAATATGGTTAGTTCATAATCTTTGCTGAAAACTTGAATGCTGACTTTACATATTTGCAACAACAAGAGCAAACAGAGTTTGTAAAAGTTTTTCTTTATCACTTCCAGTTTATCAACTGAATTGCTTGAGGACAAGCAAAGGTTTAAGCTTGGGGGAGTTCATGCGTCTTCGTCGTATCTACTTTTCCAAACACTTTTGCCCTTCTTTTGGACTCTAACTTGCATGATTTGAATGGAACTAACCCGGACTGATGCTGTTTTCAGCAGAATTGACATGGTGCTATTTTTGTGCAGAAATAAAAGTTCTTGGAATGACATGAAAATCAACGGAGATTATTCTTGGAATATATAAAAAATACTGGCGAAAGAATCCAGGACAGGGGGGCACACCCTGTCCACGAGGGTGGGGGCGCGCCTACCCCCCTAGGCGCGCCCCCTGCCTCGTGGGCCCCCTGGTGCTCCACCGACCTCAACTCCAACTCCATATATTCGTGTTCGGGGAGAAAAATATTAGAGAGAAGGATTCATCACATTTTACGATACGGAGCCGCCGCCAAGCCCTAAGCTCTCTCGGGAGGGCTGATCTGGAGTCCGTTCGGGGCTCCGGAGAGGGGAATCCTTCGACATCGTCATCATCAACCTTCCTCCATCACCAATTTCATGATGCTCACCGCCGTGCGTGAGTAATTCCATCGTAGGCTTGCTGGACGGTGATGGGTTGGATGAGATTTATCATGTAATCGAGTTAGTTTTGTTAGGGTTTGATCCCTAGTATCCACTATGTTCTGAGATTGATGTTGCTATGACTTTGCTATGCTTAATGCTTGTCACTAGGGCCCGAGTGCCATGATTTCAGATCTGAACCTATTATGTTTTCATGAATATATGTGAGTTCTTGATCCTATCTTGCAAGTCTATATTCTCAAGCATTAGCAGTTGAGTTGTTAATTCAACCACACCTAGAAACTTAATTAATATCTACAGTAAGGTATTTAGTAGCAAAGTAATATGATACTAGCGATAACGGTGGCAAAATTTCCAGGTGGAAAAATTAGCAGCTGAGTCAATGGGCCTTTTGCTACCGTTACCACTACTATCATATTACTTTGCTACTAAATACCTTGCTGCAGATATTAAGTTTCCAGGTGTGGTTGAATTGACAACTCAGCTGCTAATACTTGAAAATATTCTTTGGCTCCCCTTGTGTCGAATCAATAAATTTGGGTTGAATACTCTACCCTCGAAAACTGTTGCAATCCCCTATACTTGTGGGTTATCAGTGATGATGAAGCTACCGGCGCAGGGCTTTGCCTAAGCACTGCAACAATATGACCGAGGTGGAAATCTGTGGTGGGGGACACCGCACATGGCTAAGATCAACTTTGATGTGTTCTAGGGTGCCCCCCTCCCCACGTATATAAAGGAGGGAGGGGGAGGCCGGCCCTCTAGGCGCGCCAAGGGAGGAGGAGTCCTCCTCCTAGTAGGAGTAGGACTCCCCCCTTTCCTAGTCTCACTAGGAAAAGAAGGAAAAGGGAGAAGGGGAAAGGAAAGGGGCCCCCCCCCCCACCCAATTTGAATTGGGCTTGGGGGGCATGATGAAGCTATGTACCTAGGGTAGGGTCATGGACCTGTCCTAACTGCCCTACTCAAGGACATCTCTAAAAGAAATCACCTTTCAATCGACTTGGAGGTGTTCCACTCGACAGACTCGAAGACACTCGACCAAGAATCAAACACTTGACCAAGATCCAACCACTCGACGGCCAGGAGACCTAGAGTCACTCCACGCGCTAACGGTCGGTCATTAAGTAGCTCTTATGGTCATCATAGCACTTTATTAGGGGCGTTACCAGTAACGCCCGACCTTAATGTATTTGAAACCATGCATAACTGAGGGCCGGAGGGGTCTGACGAACTCTATATAAGCCACCCCCTCCTCAGTGTAAGGGGTTTGGACCCCTGTAATTCATACACACATAATCCAGTCGACCGCCTCCGGGCTCCGAGACGTAGGGCTATTACTTCCTCCGAGAAGGGCCTGAACTCGTAAACCTCATGTGCTTACAACTACTCCATAGCTAAGATCTTGCCTCTCCATACCTACCCCCCTACATTACTGTCAGACTTAGAACCACGACAGTTGGCGTCCACCGTGGGGCGGGTGTTTTAGCGATTTGTTGGAGGAGTTGCAATCTTTTCCGATCCAAATCATCATGGTTTCTGACGGAGTTTTGGTGGAGGGCCGCAAGATCCGTCTCGGCACGCTCACGTTCATCGCCGACGACTCCGCTTGGCTTCAGGAGGCTCCGCTCGACGTGGATGCACTCCCTGTCCGTGGGGCAACGCACTTTCGCGCGTGCGTCCGCGGTGTCCTCTTGCGGCAACCGTCGACCCATTATAGGTCGGTCCCTGTGTTGTCCTCCCTCCCTGTTTCCCACCGGCGCAAGCGCTCCGGTCGGTCGAGACTTCAGCGGTGGGTGAGACACGCGGTGGCACGCCAGTCGGCCACCCCTCAAGTCGCGGCGATCGAGCCCAACGAATCCCTCTACGGCTTGTTCGACCTGTCGACTGGCTCCGCAGAGACCGCATCCGAGTGCGACAGCAGTGATCCGGCGGCGGAGGTTCTGATGGTCGACGGACCGCCCAGTCCTCCCGGTTTTCCCCGCACCGACGGAGGCGCAGGTGGAGGCGACCCGTCGCGTCCCCATGAGGAATATCTCCCCGAGCCTCTCACATCGCTGCAGAGAGAAGAACTTCGTCGCTGGAACATGGATGCACTACACACTCCTATCGTTGGAGAAACCCCCGAGGCTCGTGCCTTGGAGGACGCGTGCCTGGCAAACTTGGTTGAGCGCACTCGACTGGAGAACCTCCAGCAAGCACTCGATGAGCGTGCGCGACAACGGGTTCCAGAATCCAGTCGATGTCAGCTCTTTCCGCCCCCGCAGGTATATCGAACTCCAATTCAGAATTTAGCAGTAGCAGCCTGTATAGCAGAGTCGATTCAGCCTTCCCAGTCGGAGGCTGGTAGAGGCTTGCTGCAGATCAGAGCGTTACTCCGGGCAGAAGGAGACCAGAATTCTGCTGTTTCTCAGTCGCGGAACAGGATTCATAGCAGATCCATTGCTGCAGACCCAGTCCAGTCGGCTCATAGCCCAAGATCGCCCCCAAGGCGTGAGGGACGTGGGGACCGGCGTAATCAGTACGGGAACCGTGAACAGTATGATCACCGATTCGATCGTGATGATCGACGTCGAGTGCCCACCCCTCCCCCGAGGAGTGGATCGTATGTGCCTCGACAGCAGGATGACAGGCGCCCTCATAGTGTTGGGCGAAGGATTCCAGTCGACCCCAGGGAACCAGGCTTTGATGCGAGATCCATTCTCGTTCAAGGTTTGGTCGATAGGAACAGGGCTCACCGAGAAGGTCACGACAGAGACGCACCTACCAGCAGCAGAGTACATGTTTCGGGGCCAGATTGCTTTAGTAGAGCCATCAGGGCTGCCGTGATTCCTCCCAACTTCAGGTTGGCGACTGGAGTCAGTAAGTTCACTGGTGAGTCCAAGCCCGATACTTGGCTTGAAGACTACCGAGTGGCTGTCCAGATTGGCGGTGGCAATGATGAAGTGGCCATGAAGCACCTGCCTCTCATGTTGGAGGGCTCGGCCAGAGCGTGGCTGAATCAGTTAGCACCCAACAGCATTTACACTTGGGAAGATCTCGCCCGAGTGTTTGTCACCACATTTGAAGGAACATGCAAGCGACCGGCAGGGCTGACGGAACTGCGGTCTTGCGTGCAGAAGCCGAATGAAACTTTGAGGGATTACATCCAGAGATGGATCACGTTACATCACACGGTAGAGAATGTGCCTGATCACCAAGCAGTCTGTGCCTTCAAAGAAGGCGTCAAGTACAGAGAACTGAATCTGAAATTCGGTCGAACCGGAGACATGTCTCTGAATCGGATGATGGAGATTGCCACCAAGTACGCTAATGGTGAAGATGAGGATCGACTCCGGAGTGGCAAGCACAAGTCAGTCGCCCAAGAAACCGGAGGAGGAAATTCCAATCGGAAACAGAAGCGGAAAGCCGAGCCAGCTGCTCCCGGGGAAGCCTTGGCTGTAACTCAAGGAAAGTTTAAGGGGAAACCCAAAGGGCCTTGGAACCCCAAGAAAGTTAAAGACCAAGACGGAAATGATGTGTTGGATTTGCCATGTCACATCCACACCAAGAAAGATGAAGAGGGTAAGTTCATTTACCCGAAACATACCACTCGACAGTGTCGGCTCTTGATCCAGCAGTTCCAGGGCAAACAGCCCAAAGATAAGGAAAAGGAGTCGGACAAAGTTGAGGACAAGGAAGACAGTGATGATGGATACCCCCAGGTAAATTCCACCTTGATGATTTTTGCTGATGTTGAAAGCAAAAGTCGACTGAAAGTTATCAACCGTGAGGTGAATATGGTTGCTCCGGCGACACCCAGTTATCTGAAGTGGTCTCAGACTGCCATCACATTCGACCAGTCCGATCACCCAACGCACATTGCCACCCCTGGGAGGCAAGCTTTGGTGGTCGACCCAGTTGTTGAAGGCACTCGACTGACCAAAGTCTTGATGGATGGTGGCAGTGGTTTGAACATACTATATGCTGAGACGTTGAAAGGGATGGGCATTCCGATGTCCAGACTCAGTACCAGCAACATGAGTTTCCATGGAGTCATTCCTGGGAAGAAGGCTGAGTCACTCGGCCAAATTGCTCTTGATGTGGTTTTCGGTGATTCCAAGAATTACCGCAAAGAAAAGTTGACGTTCGAAGTTGTGGATTTCCAGAGTGCTTACCACGCTATTTTGGGCAGGCCAGCTTATGCACGCTTCATGGCTCGACCATGTTATGTGTATCTCAAATTGAAGATGCCTGGTCCCAAAGGTGTGATCACTGTTACGGGCAATCGGAAGAAAGCAGAAGAGTGTTTTCAGAAAGGCTCAAAGATCGCTGATGCTCAGATGGCAGTGGTGGAGCTGCAGGAGTACCAGAAGACTGCAGACCCGAGCGATTTGTTGCGAGCCAAGAAGCCTGCTACAGAATCAGCTTTTCAGTCGTCTGGTGAAACGAAGCCGGTTCACATTCACCCGACCGATTCCAGTACTGCTCCGACTCATATCTCAACAACACTCGACTCCAAATAGGAAGAAGCGCTCATCCAGTTCCTCCGTGAGAACTAGAACATCTTCGCATGGAAGCCTTCTGACATGCTGGGTGTTCCCCGGGGGCTGGCTGAGCACCGCCTACAAGTCAACTCAAAAGTGAAACCTGTCAAAGAACATCTCTGACGGTCCGCCGTCTAGAAGAGAAAGGCTATTGGTGAGGAGGTGGCTCCCCTCTTAGCAGCGGAGTTCATCCGAGAGATTTACCACTCCGAGTGGCTCGCCAACATTGTCATGGTCCCCAAGAAGGACAAGTCGCTTCGCATGTGCATTGACTTTAAACATATCAATCGGGCCTGCCTGAAAGATCATTTTCCTCTCCCCCGCATCGACCAGATAGTCGACTCGACTGCAGGATGTGAGCGACTGTCTTTTTTAGGCGCCTATTCCGGGTACCATCAGATCCGTCTGTATGGACCTGACGAGATCAAAACAGCTTTCATCACTCCATTCGGGTGCTTCTGTTATGTTACCATGCCATTCGGCCTCAAGAATGCCGGAGCCACATTCATGAGGATGATTCAGAAGTGTTTGCTCACTCAAATCAGTCGGAATGTGGAAGCATACATGGATGATATTGTGGTCAAGTCACGGAAGGGTTCCGACCTGCTGACTGACCTTGCTGAAACCTTTGCCAACCTCAGGAGGTATGATATCAAGCTTAATCCATCAAAGTGCACATTCGGAGTTCCTGGCGGAAAGTTACTCGGTTTTCTCGTTTCCGAACGGGGAATCGACGCCAATCCAGAAAAAGTCGGTACTATACTCCGAATGAAAAGTCCTGTGCGAGTGCACGACGTCCAGAAGCTTACTGGTTGCTTGGCCGCTTTAAGTCGATTCATCTCTCGTCTCGGTGAAAAGGCATTGCCTCTTTACCGATTGATGAAGAAGTCAGACAAGTTCGAGTGGACTCCTGAAGCTGATGCAGCGTTTGCAGAGCTCAAAGCTCTGCTCTCCACCCAGCCGGTGCTTGCTGCCCCAATCAGCAAAGAGCCTTTGCTGCTTTACATCGCAGCCACGGGACAAGTCGTCAGTACGGTACTTACGGTCGAGCGGGAAGAAGAAGGAAAAGCCTTCAAAGTTCAGCGCCCAGTATATTATATTTCTGAAGTTTTGACCCCGTCGAAGCAAAGATATCCTCATTATCAGAAGCTTGTATATGGGATTTATATGACCACAAAGAAGGTTGCTCACTACTTCTCTGATCATTCCATTACAGTCGTCAGCGACGCTCCATTGTCAGAGATCCTGCACAACAGAGATGCAACTGGTCGAGTGGCAAAATGGGCGATTGAACTCCTTCCTCTAGATATCAAGTTTGAGGCAAAGAAAGCTATCAAGTCCCAAGCAATAGCAGATTTCGTCGCCGAGTGGATTGAACAACAACTGCCGACTCAGGTTCACTCGGAGCATTGGACCATGTTCTTCGACGGTTCCAAAATGCTGAATGGTTCCGGTGCCGGGGTAGTATTGGTCTCCCCCCGAGGAGATAAGCTCAGATATGTTCTTCAAATCCACTTTGATTCCTCCAATAACGAAGCAGAATATGAAGCACTTTTATATGGGTTGCGCATGGCCATTTCACTCGGCGTCCGTCGCCTCATGGTCTATGGCGACTCAGATTTGGTGGTTAATCAAGTGATGAAGGAGTGGGACGTCAGAAGTCCAGCCATGACTGGTTATTGCAATGCAGTGAGAAAGCTGGAGAAGAAATTCGAGGGGTTAGAACTTCATCACATACCCCGACTGAAAAATCAAGCAGCTGATGATTTGGCGAAAATAGGTTCCAAAAGAGAAGCCATTCCCAGCAATGTGTTTTTGGAACACATCCACACACCATCAGTTCAGGAGGATCCCTTCACTGAAGAAGCCCCGCAGCCAAAAAGTGCCACGGATCCGATTGAAGTTGAAGTTCCAGCTGTGGTCGACCTGATCATGGAAGTTTTGGTCATCACTCCCGACTGGACGGTACCGTACATCGCGTACATCCTAAGGAAAGAACTCCCAGAGGACGAAGAAGAGGCTCGACAGATCGTCCGTCGATCCAAGGCCTTTACAGTCATAAAGGGACAGTTGTATAGAGAAAGCGCGACTGGAGTCAGTCAGAAGTGTATAACACCAGAAGAAGGTCAGATAATCCTTGATGATATCCACTCGGGGACCTGTGGTCATCATGCGTCCTCTCGGACCATTGTGGCTAAAGCATACCGAGCGGGATTCTACTGGCCAAGAGCGAATGAAATGGCGAAAGAGATAGTCGACAAATGTGAAGGATGTCAGTTTTACTCCAATATGTCGCACAAGCCCGCGTCAGCCCTGAAAACCATTCCACTCGTCTGGCCCTTCGCTGTTTGGGGACTGGACATGGTTGGACCACTGAGAACGGGCAGGAGCGGCTTCACTCATGTGCTAGTAGCAGTCGACAAGTTCACCAAATGGATTGAAGCTAAGCCTATCAAGAATCTTGATGCTTGCACTGCTATCAGTTTCATCAGAGAGTTGATATTCAGATATGGAGTTCCGCACAGCATCATCACTGACAATGGGTCAAACTTCGATTCTGACAAATTCAGAGCCTTTTGCGCCTCTCAAGGCACACGAGTCGACTACGCTTCGGTCGCTCACCCCCAGTCAAATGGACAAGCGGAAAGAGCAAACGGCTTAATTCTCAAAGGACTGAAACCCCGACTGATGCGCGATCTCAAGCACGCAGCAGGTGCATGGGTCGACGAGCTTCCATCAGTTCTTTGGGGATTGAGGACAACCCCGAACCGATCGACCGAAAGAACCCCATTCTTTCTGGTCTACGGAGCCGAACAGTTTTGCCGAGTGACCTGCTTCACAACGCACCCCGAGTCGAGCTCTACTCTGAAGATGAAGCAGAACAAGCCCGGCAGGACGCAATCGACCTCCTAGAAGAAGAAAGAGAAATGGCCATGGTCCGATCGACCATCTATCAGCAAGCCTTGCATCGATTCCATGCCAGAAATGTGAAGAGTCGAGCCTTCCAAGAAGGAGACTTGGTCCTCCGAGTGGATCAACAAAAACCACACAAACTCTCTCCTACTTGGGAAGGTCCCTTCATAGTCACTAGAGTCCTCCTCCACCTTTATAACGTCGATCGCCAGATTGATGAGCCACGAGCCTGGAATGCGGAACTACTTTGCCCCTTTTATAGTTGAATTCTCACTCGGATGAGATGTAATAAGAAAAACTTCTATAGTTTATTTATCAAAGACAAGAGCGTTATAATTTTCCCAGTGATTGTTATTTTTTTTGTTTGCGTAAGAAATCATTCAGTGGGTGGCTTAGCCGTGAATCCATTTCGCCTAAGTTTGTAAAAATAAAATCCTACCGAGTGGTGAACCAGCTTCTCACTCGGAGGCTTAGTTGCGAACCCGTTTCGCCTAAGTATTTGAAAATCCTACCGAGTGGTGAGCCAGCCTCCCACTAGGGGCTTAGCTGCAGTCCAGTACTCGCCTAAGTTTAAAAAATCCTACCGAGTGGTGAACCAGCTTCTCACACGGAGGCTTAGCTGCGAACCCGTTTTGCCTAAGTATTTGAAAATCCTACCGAGTGGTGAGCCAGCCTCCCACTCGGAGGCTTAGCTGCAGTCCAGTACTCGCCTAAGTATTTGAAAATCCTACCGGGTGGAGAGCGACCCTCCCACTCGGGGGCTTAGCTGCAGTCCAGTACTCACCTAAGTTTAAAAAATCCTACCAAGTGGTGAGCCAACCTCCCACTCGGGGGCTTAGCTGCAGTCCAGTACTCGCCTAAGTATTTGAAAATCCTACCGAGTGGTGAGCCAGCCTCCCACTCGGGGGCTTAGCTGCAGTCCAGTACTCGCCTAAGTATTTGAAAATCCTACCGAGTGGTGAGCCAGCCTCCCACTCAGAGGCT
The DNA here is from genome assembly GCF_018294505.1 of Triticum aestivum. NCBI lineage: Eukaryota > Viridiplantae > Streptophyta > Magnoliopsida > Poales > Poaceae > Triticum > Triticum aestivum. Next base: position 107,770,013 of record NC_057809.1, read on the forward strand.
TAGCTGCAGTCCAGTACTCGCCTAAGTATTTAAAAATCCTACTGAGTGGAGAGCGACCCTCCCACTCGGAGGCTTAGTTGCAGTCCAGTACTCGCCTAAGTATTTGAAAATCCTACTGAGTGGAGAGCGACCCTCCCACTCGGGGCCTTAGCTGCAGTCCAGTACTCGCCTAAGTATTTGAAAATCCTACCGAGTGGAGAGCGACCCTCCCACTCGGGGGCTTAGCTGCAGTCCAGTACTCGCCTAAGTTTGAAAAATCCTACCGAGTGGAGAGCAACCCTCCCACTCGGGGGCTTAGCTGCAGTCTAGTACTCGCCTAAGTTTAAAAAATCCTACCGAGTGGAGAGCAACCCTCCCACCCGGGGGCTTAGCTGCAGTCCAGTACTCGCCTAAGTTTGAAAAATCCTACTGAGTGGAGAGCAACCCTCCCACTCGGGGGCTTAGCTGCAGTCCAGTACTCGCCTAAGTTTAAAAATCCTACCGGGTGGAGAGCGACCCTCCCACTCGGAGGCTTAGCTGCAGTCCAGTACTCGCCTAAGTACGAAACACATCTCAATCCGCAAGGACGACGAGGTGCAGGTCGACTGCCACCTTCTCCTCGGGAGCTTCGCCACAAATACAATGTGCGCTCCATCCCAATCCTCAAGGACGACGGGGTGCAGGTCGACTGCCACCTTCTCCTTGGGAGCTTCGCCACAAATACAACATGCGCTCCGTCCCAATCCGCAAGGACGACGAGGTGCAGGTCGACTGCCACCTTCTCCTTTGGAGCTTCGCCACAAATACAACGTGCGCTCCATCCCGACCGGCAAGGACGACGAGGTGCAGGTCGACTACTACCTTCTCCTTCGGAGCTGCGCCACAAATACAAAAGTTGTCTCGAGTGAAGAACGAGTTCTACTCGACGGAGAATTCATGAAGATATTCAATGATAAACCATGTTCAGATAAATCCTAAAGGTTCCAGACCGCAGATCGAAGTGCTCGGGCATTCAGCCCGAAAGAGTTTAACGGTTACAAAAACCACTCGGCATTCCGAGGCAAATTTAAGGTGGGGCATAAAAGTTTGTTCACTCCGCAGGAGGAGGACTGGCAGGCTCGACGAACTCGTCCAGGTCGACGCCATCGGCGATCCGGGTGGCTGCAGCAATAAAAGTCTCCATAAAAGATCGGAAGTCATGCCTCTGGGTGTTGGCGACCTTGATTGCTGCCAGCTTATCTTGTCGCACCTCCTTGCAGTGGACACGAACCAAAGACAGAGCCACATCAGCACCACACCGGGCAGAAGATTTCTTCCACTCCTGCACTCGATCAAGGGATCTCGTTAAGTCGAGTCATCAGGGACTCGAGATCATTCTGGAGCGTGGCCCCTGGCCAAAGTGCCGTGTCGATCCGTGACGTGGCGACCTTCAGTCGAGCCAAGTAGTCCACAACACCGTCGATGCGGGATTCCAGTCGGAGCAGATTCATGGCAGTTTCATCTTTCACGGGAGAGTTGATGGGGTCCAAACCTGGCTCAATCCGCCCAGTCTCCTCCTCGAAGTTCTGGCAAAACTCTGCATTCACGATCCAAGGATAAGTCAATTTTCGTATGCTGAGTCGACAAAAAAACATCAGTCGGAACAAAATGTATACCTTCAAGCTTGATGAACAACTTCTTGGCAAGGCTCCTCAGATAGCTCTCCAGATCGTCCCTCCTGCGAGCGATGCCTTCCATCTTCTCGTACAGGTTGAGATTGTCCTTCTTCAAGCGCGTGCACTCCTTGTTGGCTTCGTTCAGGGCAGACTTCATCTTGGCGTTCTCTTCTTCCAATTGGCCGACTGAAGCCAGTTTCTGTTCAGCTAGAGCGGTTATGTCGTCAGCTTTCTTTTGAGCAGCAGCCAAATCCTGATCCTTCTTCGCCAGAGCTTCGTTCAGTTTTTCTGCAAAGAAATGGTGCTTGATTCAGAAAGAGCAGAAGGGTACTCAAGCCTAAGACAAACCAGTCGACAAGCTCGTCTTACCATTGGCGTCGTCCTTGGCCTTTTGTAGCTCTGTCTTGGCCAATTCCAAGTCAAGGTTTAGCTGGATCTGCTGTTTCTCCAAGTCAGCAAAGCGAGCTCCAAGATCACAAGATTTCTGCAATCAGGGAGGAGAAGTTATTTTACAGCGAAAAACGACAAAGACAATAAATACTAAGACTACGGTCGACTGCCCGCAGTCCACCATAGTCTCGGGGACTACACCCAGTGGGTGCACTTTGCGTGCCCCCACCGGTTCTGATCCCACTCGACCGGCCCGCCGGAGTCGAGTGCAGGGAGTAAAAAAAGAGAGAAAGAAAATGCTCAGAAGATGGACAACAAGCTTCAGACCCCAGTCGACTGCCAGCAGTCGACCGCGGTCTCGGGGACTACACCCAGTGGGTGCACTTGGCGTGCCCCCACCGGTTTTGATCCCACTCGCCCAGACCGAGTGGAAGAGCGAAACTACCAAGCGAATTACACTCGACACGGCCAGACCAGATCGAGCGAAAGAATCAAAATACAAAGACTACAGTCGACTGCCAGCAGTCCACCGTAGTCTCGGGGACTACACCCAGTGGGTGCACTCAGCGTGCCCCCACTAGTCCAAAAATTCAATCGACGCACCCAGTGGGTGTACAGATGCAAAGATTTTCGGAAAGAGAGTCTTCAGATAGCATATCCTAACAGAACAAGCGGTGACCAACTAACCTGAACATTGCTTTGGAGAGCCGAGCTGGCGTCATAGGCGGCCTGACTGGCGTCCCGCACCGCCTTCATCTTCTCCATCATAATGCCCGCCTGGCGTATGGCTTCCTTGGAAGCATTCACTTCGTCCTCTGGGACATGATGGATCGCAAAAACTGAAGGTGGGTCGGCAGGAGCTTGAGCAGTCGACGAAGAAGGCAGGGCACTCGACAATGGTACGGCGAAGGTAACAGAACCCCGATTGGCATCACCAGCGTCCTGAACGACTGGTTCCGCCATCGGCGTCGACTGTGGCACCTTGCTTGCAGGAGCTTTCCTATTTTTCCTCGTCAAAGGCCTCTCAGGCTCTTCATCATCATCACCGGGGAGGTCAATAATGTTAGGAGCTGTTCAAAGATCAATCGCCAAAATCACATCACCCAATGGTACACATTGCAGTTGAGTCGACCAAATAAAGACAGAATGACAGAAATCATACCCAGATTGGAAGTGACTGCATCCTCCATTACCTCATCCTCATCCCTGTAAGCTGAGGTCCCGGAAGTAGCAGCGCTGCCAGTTCCAAAGTTCGTCTGGTTAAATCAAGAAAAAATAAACAGCACGGAGCGTCGAGTGAATACAAAGAGAGTCACTCACGCAAAAGCGACGGGGATGTCAATCTTAATCTTCGGCAACGCCTTCTGAGGCTTCTGCTCTACAACTTTGAGATGCTTTGACACTTTTTCAGTCGGGGTTGGTGAAGATGTCCGAGGACGCTTTGAAGACTGACCAGTCTGAGCAATCGCCTTTTCACGGGCACTCGGTCGTTCTTGGTCAAGCTTGGATCACCTCTCCCTGCGAGGAGGCGACTCGACTTCTTCTTCGTCACTTGAGTCATCGCTTTCTTCGTCCTCTTCTCCGTCAGAATGCCATTCGCCACTGTCGTCGCCGCTCGCCTCTCCTTCCAGATCTTGCTCTTGCTCTTCGTTGGGCACCGAGTACATTTTGATAAGGGCCTGAAAGAAAGCAGGAAGAATAAAGTCAGTCGACGCAGTATAGACAGCTGCGCGAGTGAATTCAGATTATAATCAAAAGCTCGGAATCGGACCTTTTCTGGTTCGTGGGATTGGTCGAATGGAGGAACTCTCCTGGCTCCCCTGGGGTTGTCCTTGTTTCCGGTGATGCCCGACAGCCACCCCTCCAGTGTCTCATCATCGACCTCCTCCGGGTGAATCCGAGTGGTGTCGTCAAGACCCGAATACATCCACATCGGATGGTCTCGAGCTTGAAGAGGCTGGATGCACCGCTGAAGGAAAACCTCCAAGAGATCCATACCAGTGACCCCCTCACGGATAAGCTGGACCACTCGTTCGACCAGCACCCTAAATTGTGCCTTCTCCTCCGGGAGCACCTTCAAAGAGGAGGGTTTCCACACTCGGTCCATGGTAAAAGGAGGGAGGCCAGTCGACTGCCCTGGCGTCGACTGGTCTTTGCAGTAAAACCAGGTCGACTGCCATCCACGGACCGAGTCGGGAAGAATCATGGCTGGAAAGGAACTTTTCCCTCTCATCTGAACACCAAGACCCCCACACATCTGAATCACTTGTGTTCTCTCGTCACTCGGATTGGCCTTTTTCACCGTCTGAGAACGACAGGTGAAAATGTGCTTGAAAAGACCCCAGTGAGGCCGGCAACCCAGGAAATTCTCGCACAAAGACACGAAAGCAGCGAGATACACGATCGTGTTGGGAGTGAAGTGGTGGAGTTGTGCCCCAAAGAAATTCAGAAATCCCCGAAAGAAAGGGTGAGGAGGCAAGGAAAATCCACGGTCGACGTGGGTGGCAAGGAGAACGCGCTCACCCTCCAGAGGTTACGGCTCGGATTCCTTCCCCGGAAGCCGCGCCGATCCATGGGGGATCAGTCCTCTGTCGGCTAGGTCGTTGAGGTCTTCTTGGCAGATCACCGAGCAGATCCAGTCGCCCTGGATCCAGCCCTTTGGCAGGCCGGCTCGTGAGGAAGATCCACCCTGAATGGTCGCCTTCCCCTTCGCCTTTGCCATCGCCTTCTTCGCCCGCTCCAGAGCCGCCGTCTTCTCCTTCCCCATCGTCACCGGCGAGACGCGTACGGAGCGGCGGCGCTGGGGCGGGAGCGAGCGCGATGAAAAAGCCTGAAGAAGAGAAGAGGAAATGAGAACGCACTGTTCGAGAAACCCCGGTCCGACACCTTATATGAGGTCGCTTCCGAGTGGCTGACTGGTAGGCCCGGACGATCCTGTCAAATCCCGTAACAATCGCGCACGCGATACGTCGCGAAAAAGGCGGCGCGGAGATCGAGGCGGCTCCGCCCTATCCCATCCGATTACTGTGGCCTCCCCCGTCCCGCGCGCTTCCCAAAATTCGAATCCCGCAGAATCTGCGGGCAGCAGAGCAACTTGTCAGACGGAAGATCTCCTCCACACCGTCACTTGGAGCTTTTTCAATTAAAGAAACTCACTCGACAAAAAACTAAGAATCGATCAAGGCGACTGAAAAGGAAGTTGCTGTCATCACTCAGGTTCATTGATCCAAAACAAGATATGCTCATGGCATGAAAAATGAGTCGGAGAGGTTCTCAACTCCTTCCCCACTCAAACCTCGATCCATTCGGGGGCTAATGATGAAGCTATGTACCTAGGGTAGGGTCATGGACCTATCCTAACTGCCCTACTCAAGGACATCTCTAGAAGAAATCACCTTTCAATCGACTTGGAGGTGTTCCACTCGACAGACTCGAAGACACTCGACCAAGAATCAAACACTCGACCAAGATTCAACCACTCGACGGCCAGGAGACCTAGAGTCACTCCGCGCGCTAACGATCGGTCATTAAGTAGCTCTTATGGTCATCATAGCACTTTATTAGGGGCATTACCAGTAACGCCCGACCTTAATGTATTTGAAACCCTGCATAACTGAGGGTCGGAGGGGTCTGGCGAACTCTATATAAGCCACCCTCTGCTCAGTGTAAGGGGTTCGGACCCCTGTAATTCATACACACATAATCCAGTCGACCGCCTCTGGGCTCCGAGACGTAGGGCTATTACTTCCTCCGAGAAGGGCCTGAACTCGTAAACCTCATGTGCTTACAACTACTCCATAGCTAAGATCTTGCCTCTCCTTACCTACCCCCCTACATTACTGTCAGACTTAGAACCACGACAGGGCGCGCCCTCCACCTGGCTGCCTTCTCTTCTCTCCCACTAAGGCCCAATAAGGCCCATTGACTCCCCGCGGAGTTCCGGTAACCCCCGGGTACTCCGGTAAATGCCTGAACTCATTCGGAACCCTTCCAATGTCCAAACATAGCCTTCCAATATATCGATATTTATTTCTCGACCATTTCAAGACTCATCATGTCCGTGATCACATCCGGGACTCTAAACTACCTTCGATACATCAAAACACATAAACTCATAATACTGATAGTCATCGAACGTTAAGCGTGTGGACCCTACGGGTTTGAGAACTATGTAGACATGATCGAGACTCATCTTTGGTCAATAACCAATAGCGGAACCTAGATGCTCATATTGGTTCCTACATATTCTACGAAGATTTTTATCGGTCAAACCCCATAACAACATACGTTGTTCCCTTTGTCATTGGTATGTTACTTGCCCGAGATTCGATCGTCGGTATCTCAATACCTAGTTCAATCTTGTTACTGACAAGTCTCTTTTCTCGTTCTGTAATGCATCATCTCGTAACTAGCTCATTAATCACATTGCTTGCAAGGCTTATAGTGATGTGCATTACCGAGAGGGCCCGGAGATACCTCTCCGATACACGGAGTGACAAATCCTAACCTTGATCTATGCCAACTCAACAAACACCATTGGAGACACCTGCAGAGCATCTTTATAATCACCCAGTTATGTTGTGACATTTGATAGCACACTAAGTGTCGTGGAATTGTCACGGCAGATGTCCTAGGTGTCAGGACTTAGTCGCGAGGCCAACGCATCTATGTGGTAGCTTGAGAGGGGTTGAGCGGGACGAGAGACGCGATGTTTTACCCAGGTTCGGCCCCTCACGGTGGAGGTAAAAGCCTACATCCTGCTTCATTGATAATGATGATGATGATCACGGTTACAAAAGTGCTCTATCTCGAGAGCTATTGTCTAAACCTAACTTTTCCAACTTGTGGAACTTGTGAATCTTGTCCCCCTTTGAGGAGCCCTGCCCCTCCTTATATATGTTGAAGGGGCAGTTTACATGTGGAGTCCTATTAGGATTAGGACTAGTCTATCTATAATACAAACCGGATACAAGTCCAGGTCTTAACTCTTTGTAAGACAAATATTCCTCATGCCTTTCCTCTTAAACCGGCCCACCATAGTATGAACCGGCCTTCATGAACCGCCTGTTGGGCCACCGGGTCTTGTCGCTCCTCTGACCCGCCTGCCGGATTACCAATGAATCATAAACCGCCAAGTCCGGCCGGGTTATACTTCCGGCCGGTTTACGCCGCGGGGTATATCCCCGACATTAGCCCCCAAGTTTAGCTTGGATTTATTCATGGTAAAATTATGCTGCAAAATAAACACAAGAACAAATTTGACAGGTTATGCTCCGGGTTAAGAATTTTTGTAAACCGGTACTTGATCATCCTTAAGTCCTTGTTATTTCCTCCTTCTGAGAAATCCAGGTCAACAGACCAGCTTCATAATCAATTTGCCGACCTTGGTTTGTCACCGAGAAATATCGTGAAGAATAACTCCTTTGACTCAGCTCCCAAAGCGCCGGTTTAAGAAACATGGGTCTGAAAATACTTATCTGATATTCAACCGGTTTGAAGACTTAAAACTTGCCGGTTTAATATTACAAAATAGCCGGTTTATAAATATTGATGGCGCCGGGTCATAATTGTTGTCGACACCGGGTCATGTAATTGATCTTCCTGATTTGCTCAAAACTAATAAAATGAAGATGTTCCTCCTTTATATGCATAATACATGTAGCCCCCAAGTCATAAGAGGAGAACATAGTGATAACTTAAGACTTGCTCCAATAAGTGTTTCAACCTTGAAGAAATCCGGTTTGTTCATCTCAATCATATAAACTGAATACTCCATATATGTAGCCCCCAAGTGCCGGGTTGTCATGCTTGCAGCAACCTTGGACTTGCAATTGCTTATAAAAACTTCAATTAGTGTAGCCCCCAAGGGCCGGGTCATTATGCAATAATTAGCAGGGATTTTCTAAATATAATCATGTAGACTTGAGCAGTGATGTGTAGCCCCCAAGGGCCGGCTTAGTAAGATAATACTGAACCGGGACTTGATATATACTTCAATGAAAATAACATCTTATAATGTAGCTTCCATCGTAGGGCTTGAACCCACGTCCCCAAGGTTAAGAGTTTTGTGCTTTACCAACTAAGCAATGAATCCTTCAATATTATGGACGAAAACTTGTGTACCTTGAATTGTTGAGAGGAGCAATTGGTAGCCCCCAAGGGCCGGCTCATTATAATATGATGAGTCGGGTCTTCAATAAGACTAGTAAAAATGACTTTGCATTAGCCCCCAAGTGTCATGATGCATGCTTGCAACGACATGAGACTTGCATGTAATCTCGATTTGAATAATGTAGCCCCCAAGTGCCGGGTTGTAAGCCTGCAGCGACTCGGGACTATTCCTTCCATTGTAGAATAAATCATATCCTTTGATAAAAGAGTAGACATTGCGCTATAGCGACTTTGAAAACCTTAATAATAAAAATCCAGCCATGTTGGCTATTCAAGATAATATAATCCGGTATGAAAACCTTATTCATTCAACATCATAATGAAATTTCAGCCAAGTTTGGCTATTTGAATAGTATAACCCAATGATTTATAAGCGCATGATTCCAATGGCGCAATCCAAATATATACTGGCGACTTGTTGTCCAAAGCCAGGCCGGTTTAACAAACCTGTTTCTGCATACAACAAGTTTAAAGTGTCCTGGCGGTTTACCGCCGAACGGTTCATAATACCCAACATATAACCCGGGTTTATAACCAAGGTTGCACTTAAGAATAATCAAATATGAAATATATCATACCTGTGACATTGAATCACATCGTTGGTTTTACCAACTTTTTGTAGTAAGGGTGATAACCCAAATCTTGAGTACTGATAACTCCTTCCATATTGTGCCGGTTTATAATAAAACTGTGTCGGCTTATGATAAACACCGTGTTACTCCATAAGAGGATGTTAACAACAAGGATCAAACCGGGCAAATAGTCTCCGGATTGACGTGAACTGTGTTCCGTCAATTGATTTGTTAAAAAACTTTGTCGATTTAAAAAACGCAATAAAAAGCAAAAAAAACCTTCAAAGAAAAGTGTAAATCAAGTGCAATGACAAAACATTGCAAAAAAAGGTTTATTTGAGCTGATCAAATGGTGTTACCATGGCCGAACACGACCAAGCTCCCGTTAGGTGTAACTATGGTTCTAGTCAGCCAGGTCCCCAAATGAAATCGTGGCATTTATGCCGATCAAGTGGCATGGTCATGGTTCGGGTTCGACCAAGCCCCCAAGTGATTCTGTGGCCTTAGGCCAATCAAAAGGCATGAGTGATTCAGACGTGACCAAGTCCCCAAGTGATCTGGTGGCTCTCGCCTATCAAGAGGTATGGTATTGGTTCGGACACGACCAATCCTCCAAGTGATATAACACAATGCTTTTAAAAAGCAAACTCAAGGGGTAAACCGGAGGCCACTTTAGAACAACTCCGTGTAACCACACATGATGTAAAACACCAGAGACCCCGCTTTATGAAGCAGAAGCCCCCATGGGATCAATAATATGTCAGGCCACTAAGGCGGAATACCCATGTTTGAACCGCAGATCATGGTAGTAAGTCCTCTTTGGCAACTTTTAACTTTTTGCAAGAGATAAATTCTTCTTGAACCGGGATTTTGAACCGGATATTGAGAGCTTCAAAGCTTTGTGGGAAACATCTTTCCCTTGAACCGGATTTTAAACCGGAATCTTCATTTTCAACCGGAAAATTTTCTGACGGCCTTTAAACTCGAACTTGCGAGAAATTAATTCCTTTTTGAACCGGACATTGTTAAACCGGATTTGAGCGCTTTAGAGCTTTGTGGGAGAACAGATTTCCCTTGAACCGAACTGTAAACCGGATATTTGAGAGCTTCAGTCAGACTGACTTCCCTTGAGCTGGATTTTAAACCGGAATCCTTTCTGATGACCCGGATCTTCTTCATCAAGCCGGGATCTTATAACTGTCATATACTTTCTAAGCCGGAAATTTTCTGACGGCCTTTAAACTTTCATCAATATAACAGTAGCCTCCGGGACCGGGTTATCCTTCCCTTCATCGTCCTGGGGTTCTTAAATTTGCTAAAACTGGCAAGATTCGCTGAGTCATGTCATCGTAGCCCCCCGAGTTTCAAAGGTGACTCGAGGAGTTGGCTTGAGACTCTCAATATTTGACCGTGATATAAACTAGCATAACTTGTATATCATTGGCGCTGATAGCACGATGTGAATCCATAGAAGGTTGAGGTGACTGCGGCGGGTTGTAAATGATCCCATATGAGTCGTGTCAGCAACTCGGCCAATGGTTCCTTCCAATTGGCGATTTGAAGTTAATCAAAACTGTAGTGGCGGCGACTTGTGCGCCCAATGAACAGCTCATGCAGACAGGTGCGGCCCGGTATGTTAATGTAGACCAGGCCGCGAGAGACGGACGACAAAGACGGCCGCAGCTTCAGAGACGGCACAACCAGATGAGTCAGCCGCGGCGTAGTAAGTCAGCGCGGATGGGAGAGTCGGCCGCGGGAGTTGTAAACCGGCGCAGATGGAGAGCCGCCTGTGGGTATTGTGAACCGGCGCGGACGGGGAGTCGCCTGCGGGCATTGTAAGCCGGCGTAGATGGAGAACCGGCTGCGTGTTGATGTAAACTGGACCACAGGCGGTTTGCGCGTGTCCGTTGAACAGCAATCAAACGCGACATTATAGTACGGCCATATGCTAGCGCATGGCAATAATTGTGCGATTTATATATCCTTGATTCGGCCATCGTCTTTGCTATGACCAATTGTCCTGCATATAAAATACAAAGACCAAAGTAATTGTTCTTTGATAAAAACAATATATGCTAATAAGATAAATTTAAATGGAGGTCACCTGATTTGGTCGGACGTCGGATGGTCCGTGTGTAGCTCCCATAAATAATCTGGCGATGGTGCAACCCATCCACTATAAACATCTGACGATCAGTAGTCTCTTCATATGGGAGCATCACTTTTTCAGTACTTGTCGCTGAACTCCTTTTGATTCTTAAACAATTTTTACAGGTCACCCCTTCGATGGCCTTGTCATAGTTTTCCGCAGCTCCTTCATATGCACATCCCACTGCTAACCCGGCTCCAATTTTGGCAGTACCTTCTTCTTAAGCGTGATAAATGAACCTGACAGTATTGGTTGTCCCGTGCATCACAAATTCTGAACAAGCATGGATCTTTTTTCCAATGACAGGCTCACGACTGACTTTGAGATCAACAATCCAACTTTAGGAGCTTGGAGACTCTCAAAACTGCCATCAGTTCAGTCATCAAACATATCCTCCACAGAAAAATCGGATTCCCCAGAGAGATTTTTGAGTAGCTCGACAATCTCCTTCTTCCTAGCAGCGTATATGCCAGACCTGCTTGCCCACCATAACCCTGATTTGAATCGAACCATCATTATCGTTGGCGGTAGCGCGGTGCTCTTGAGATGAGGCAAGTGAAGAATGACTGAGCAACACGGTCTTCCATCAATAGTAGAAGAGCTTGGACTGCAAATTTCTGAATATTGAGCCAAACAGATGTAAACTGAAGAATTGTCAGTTGATAATGAAGTAACAAAAACTGCTAGCATGTTGTTGCGTTTCCTGAGATTCTGTAGAAGCATGTCGAAGCAGCTCTACGAGGCGAGTTGCTATCACCACGGTGTCAGTACCACTGTGGCAGAGGAAGCGAGACGAGGCCAGACGACTTAAGGCGGACGGCGAGGCCGCTCGACTGGGGCGATGGCTTGGAAGATGCTCCCAGGGAGGAGAGTCGGCCGTTGTGACCATAGTGGCGAAGGCGATTCTTGTGGCAAGGCAGGCGACGCAGCGACTTGAGACGCCCGTGGGCTGCGGCTGCTTGAACCCATTAGGGCTCTGGCAGCCGGCTGAGCAAGTTTGAGCAGAGACGGCGTGTTACAGCGCCGAAAGTGGCCGGTCGTTAGAAGCGGCCGATGCTGGCGGGGGTAGCTCCCAGCAGCGGCCGAGGCGGAGATGGAGGCTCGCCATGCGGCGGGCTTGCTGCGGCGGATCAGCGACGACAGGTCACGGAGGGAGCACGTGGGCGGCCTGAACGATGAAACGGCGGGCACAACGGCGGTTTGTAGGCTGGGCCATGTGGACAACAGCTCAACCCGGCGGTGGTCAGCGGAGAGGCGGGGCCCGGCGCGGCTCGGAGGCCTATAGTGGCGATGCAGCCGAGCGCAGGAGGTGGCCGATGCAACGGAGGAGGGCCTCAAGGCGGCCAGCGGCCCGAAGCACGGCAGCGGCGATGCGACCGGTGCCGGTGGGCGCGGCGCGGCAGGGTGGAGTCCGCGAGTGAGGCGGAGCACGCGCGGCCTGGCGAGTTCGAGGCGGAGGCGGCTCGAGGTGGAGACAAGCCCGCCGCACTTTCCGATTCCACGCCCACCTGCTCGAGCATACGGTCCCCAGGGGTACGAGACCGAAGCGCTCGGTTGTGGAGGCGAAGTACGACCGCGGGGGGCCGTGGCGGTTTAGGCATATGGCGGCTCGGCTCCGCTGCGGCTGAGGGGGCAGCCATGGCGCAGTAGGAGAAGCGCTGGCGAGTCAACGGCGACAACCGGCCCGGCGGCGTAGCGGCTCGGAACAACCGGGCGGTTCAAGGGCGCAGGCACAGTTGATGGATGAGTCCGGGTTACGGACGACTCAGGTTTCCTTTCCTTGACTCTTTCCTTGACTTTGCTTTTTTTTCTAATCTGCTGCAGCACGTCCGGCCCTCTGATCCGGCTTAGTTCCGATGTCTATCTCGCTTTCAATTCGGTTTCGCCGGATCATCTAGACGTAGAGGCGCATACTGCTGTATAACTCCAACTTTAATCCAAAAGCAATGATTTGTCGGCTCTGTCTATGGCCATCCCCGCCGGTTCATCCTGTGTGATTTCCTCTTAACTGATTGATCACAAGCTTCTCGATCCCTGAAGAAGATCCCTTCAAGAACTCAACACCACCGTGCGCAGGCCCCACGGTGGGCGCCAACTGTCATGGAATTGTCACGGCAGATGTCCTAGGTGTCAGGACTTAGTCGTGAGGCCAACGCATCTATGTGGTAGCTTGAGAGGGGTTGAGCGGGATGAGAGACGCGATGTTTTACCCAGGTTCAGCCCCTCACGGTGGAGGTAAAAGCCTACATCCTGCTTCAGTGATATTGATGATGATGATCACGGTTACAAAAGTGCTCTATCTCGAGAGCTATTGTCTAAACCTAACTTGTCCAACTTGTGGAACTTGTGAATCTTGTCCCCCTTTGAGGAGCCCTGCCCCTCCTTATATATGTTGAAGGGGCGGTTTACATGTGGAGTCCTATTAGGATTAGGACTAGTCTATCTCTAATACAAACCGGATACAAGTCCAGGTCTTAACTCTTTGTAAGACAAATATTCCTCATGCCTTTCCTCTTAAACCGGCCCACCAAATATTCCTCATGTTGGGCCACCGGGTCTTGTCGCTCCTCTGACCCGCCTGCCGGATTACCAATGAATCATAAACCGCCAAGTCCGGCCGGGTTATACTTCCGGCCGGTTTACGCTGCGGGGTATATCCCCGACACTAAGTGTTCCTCCGGTATTCGGGAGTTGCATAATCTCATAGTCATAGGAACATGTATAAGTTATGGATAAAGCAATAGCAATAAACTAAATGATCATATTGCTAAGCTAACGGATGGGTCAAGTCAATCACATCATTCTCTAATGATGTGATCCCGTTCATCAAATGACAACTCTTTGTCCATGGCTAGGAAACTTAACCATCTTTGATTAATTATCTAGTCAAGTAGAGGCATACTAGTGACACTCTGTTTGTCTATGTATTCACACATGTACTAAGTTTCCGGTTAATACAATTCTAGCATGCATAATAAACATTTATCATGATATAAGGAAATATAAATAACAACTTTATTATTGCCTCTAGGGCATATTTACTTCAGTTTTCAATGGTGAACATCTCTATGTTGATCATATCTACTATATGATTCACGTTCGACCTTTCGATCTCAGCGTTCCGAGGCCATATCTACATATGCTAGGCTCGTCAAGTTTAACCCCAAGTATTTTGCACGTGCAAAACTGTCTTGCACCCGTTGTATGTGAACGTAGAGCTTATCACAACCGACCATCACGTGGTCTCTTGGCACAACAAACTGTAGCAATGGTGCATACTCAGGGAGAACACTTATACCTTAAAATTTAGTGAGGGATCATCTTATAGTGCTACCGCCATACTAAGCAAAATAAGATGCATAAAAGATAAACATCACATGCAATCAGAATATGTGACATGATATGACCATCATCATCTTGTGACTTTGATCTCCATCTCGAAAGCACCGTCATGATCTCCATTGTTACCGGCTTGACACCTTGATCTCCATCGTAGCGTCATTGTCGTCTCACCAACTATTGCTTCTATGACTATCGCTAACACATAGTGATAAAATAAAGAAATTACATGGCGATTGCATTTCATACAATAAAGTGACAACCATAAGGCTCCTGCCAGTTGCCGATAACTTCTACAAAACATGATCATCTCATACAATAACTTATATCACATCATGTCTTGACCATATCACATCACAACATGCCCTGCAAAAACAAGTTAGACATCATCTACTTTGTTGTTGCAAGTTTTACATGGCTCCTACGGGCTTCTAGCAAGAACTGTTCTTACCTACGCATCAAAAACACAATGATTTTTCGTCAAGTGTGTTGTTTTAACCTTCAACAAGGACCGACCGTAGTCAAATTCGATTCAATTAAAGTTGGAGAAATAGACACCCGCCAGCCGCCTTTATGCCAAACAAGTTGCATGTCTGTCGGTGAAACCGGTCTCATGAACATGGTCATGTAAGGTTGGTCCGGGCCGCTTCATCCAACAATACCGCTGAATCAAATAAGACGTTGGTGGTAAGCAGTATGACTACGATCGCCCACAACTCTTTGTGTTCTACTCATGCATATCATCTACGCATAGACCTGGCTCGGATACCACTGTTGAGGAACGTAGCAAGCAATTTCAAAAAAATCCTACGATCACGCAAGATCTATCTAGGAGATGCATAGCAACGAGAGGGGGAGAGTGTGTCCACGTACCCTCGTAGACCGAAAGCGGAAGCATTAGGTTAACGCGGTTGATGTAGTTGAACGTCTTCACGATCCAACCAATCTAGTACCGAACGTAAGACACCTCCGATTTCAGCACACGTTCAGCTCGACGACATCCCTCGAACTCTTGATCCATCAGAGGGCCAAGGGAGAGTTTCACCAGCATGACGGCATGGTGACGGTGATGGTGATGTCATCCGCATAGGGCTTCGCCTAAGCACTACGACACTATGACCGGATGAGTGAACTGATACGTCTCCAACGTATCTACTTTGTCAAACACTTTTTCCCTTGTTTTGGACTCTAACTTGCATGATTTGAATGGAACTAACCCGGACTGACGCTATTTTCAGCAGAACTACCATGGTGTTATTTATATGCAGGAGAAAACGTTCTCGGAATGACCTGAAACTTCACGGAGACACTTTTCAGAAAATAAGAAAAATACCTGCCAAAGATGAAGGCTAGGGGGCCCGCCGTCTCTCCACGAGGGTGGGGGGCCCCCTGTTGCCTCTCCGACTCCAACTCCACCTCCATATATCGAGTTTCGATGAGAAAAAAATCAGAGAGAAGAAATCATCACGTTTTACGATACGGAGCCGCCGCCAAGCCCTAAAACCTCTCGGGAGGGCTGAGCTGGAGTCCGTTCGGGGCTCCGGAGAGGGGAATCCGTCGCCATCGTCATCATCAACCATCCTCCATCACTAATTTCATTATGCTCACCGCTGTGCGTGAGTAATTCCATCGTAGGCTTGCTGGACAGTGATGGGTTGGATGGGATCTATCATGTAATCGAGTTAGTTTTGTTAGGGTTTGATCCCTAGTGTCCACTATGTTCTGAGATTGATGTTGCTATGACTTTGCTATGCTTAATGCTTGTCACTAGGGCCCGAGTGCCATGATTTCAGATCTGAACCTATTATGTTTTCATCAATATATGAGTGTTCTTGATCCTATCTTGCAAGTCTATAGTCACCTATTATGTGTTATGATCCGTTAACCCCGAAGTGACAATAATCCGGATACTTACCGGTGATGACCGTAGTTTGAGGAGTTCATGTATTCACCATGTGTTAATGCTTTGTTCCGGTTCTCTATTAAAAGGAGGCCTTATTATACCTTAGTTTCCGTAAGGACCCCGCTGCCATGGGAGGGTAGGACAAAAGATGTCATGCAAGTTCTTTTCCATAAGCATGTATGACTATGTTCGGAATACATGCCTACATTATATCAATGAATTGGAGCTAGTTCTGTGTCACCCTAGGTTATGACTGTTACATGATGAACCGCATCCGGCATAATTCTCCATCACCGATCCATTGCCTACGAGCTTTCCATATATTGTTCTTCGCTTATTTACTTTTCCGTTGCTATTGCTATCATCACTACAAAATACCAAAAACATTGCTTTTACTACTGTTACCTTTTGCTACCGTTACCACTACTATCATATTATTTGCTACTAAATACTTTGCTGCAGATATTAAGTTTCCAGGTTCTGTTGAATTGACAACTCAGCTGCTAATACTTGAGAATATTCTTTGGCTCCCCTTGTGTCGAATCAATAAATTTGGGTTAAATACTCTACCCTCGAAAACTGTTGCAATCCCCTATACTTGTGGGTTATCAAGACCATTTTCTGGCGCTGTTGCCGGGGAACATAGCTCTATTCTTTGAGTCACTTGGGATATATATATGCTTATCATTATGAAGAACTTGAGAGATCCAAAAACCAAGATCTATCCCTCAACTATGAGGGGAGGTAAGGAACTGCCATCTAGCTCTGCACTTGATTCACCTTCTGTTATGAGTAAGTTTGCGACACCTACACCTGCTTCTGCTATTCGTTCTGATATGTCGCATTGTTATTGATGATGTCACTTCTGCTATGCATGATACTTATGATGAAACTACCTCTATGTCTGATACTACTATGCCACTTAGTGATTTTCTCGATGAACAACTTGCTAGGGCTAGAGAGATTGAAAATATTGAATCTGATGATACTGATGAAAGTGATGATGAAGAACCACTTGCCATTCCTAAGGGATATGTATTTGATCAAGATGCTTCTTTAGCCATTTTAGCTTGCAGAGATAGAACTGAACTTAAAAAATTATTAGCTAAATGGAGTAAGCAATCTCTAAATGCTAGGATGAAACCTGACCCTGCTTTTGCTACTTCACCTATCTTTGTTACTGATAAGGATTATGAATTCTCTGTTGATCCTGATATAATTACTTTGGTTGAATCTGATCCTTTTCATGGTTATGAATCTGAAACTGTTGTGGCACATCTTACTAAACTGAATGATATAGCCACCCTATTCACTAAAGATGAGAGAACTCGCTACTTTTATATCCTTAAAATATTTACGTTCTCATTAAAGGGTGATGCTAAGATAGGGTTTAATTCTCTTGATCCTGGTTGTGTGCGTAGTCCCCAGGATATGATTTAATACTTCTCTGCTAAATATTTCGCTGCTCATAAGAAACAAGCTACTTTAAGGGATATATATAATTTTGTGCAAATTGAAGAAGAGAGTCTCCCACAAGCTTGGGGGAGGCTTCTCCAATTACTTAATGCTTTGCCTGATCATCCTCTTAAGAAAAATGAAATACTTGATATCTTTTATAATGGACTAACCGATGCCTCCAGAGATTACCTGGATAGTTGTGCTGGTTCTGTTTTTAGGGAAAGAACACCGGATGAAGCTGAAATTCTATTGAATAATATGTTGACAAATGAAAATAATTGGACACCTCCGGAGCCAATTCCTGAGCCTATTCCTAAACCAACTCCGAAGAAGAGGGGTATTCTATTTCTCAGTCCTGAAGATATGCAAGAGGCAAAGAAATCTATGAAAGAAAAGGGTATTAAAGCTAAAGATGTTAAGAATTTACCTCCTATTGAAGAAATACATGGTCTTAATTTACCGCCTGTTGAAGAAACATATAATCCAAATCCTTTACCTATTGAACAAACTCATGGTCTTGATAACCCGACACAGGTAGTAAAGGTAAATTCTCTCTATAGATATGATAAAGCTATAATCCCATTTACTAAAATTGCTAGCCCATGCTTAGATGAGTTTGATAAATTTATGGCTAAGCAAGAAGATTTTAATGCTTATTTTGGTAGACAATTGAAATACAATTCAAATATGCTTGGACACTTGGGTGATTATATGGCTAATGTTAAAGGTGAACTTAAACTTATTAGTAAACATGCTTCTATGGTTACCACTCAACTAGAACAAGTACTTAAAGCTCAAAATGATTTGCTCAATGAATTGAATAATAAGAATAATGATAATGCTGTTAGAGTGGCTACTAGAACTGGTAAAATGACTCAGGAACCTTTGTATCCTGAAGGCCATCCTAAAAGAATTGAGCAAGATTCTCAGAGAAATAATATAGATGCACCTAGCTCTTCTAAAAAGAAGAAAAAGAAAAATGATAGGACTTTGCATGCTTCTAGTGATCCTATTGTTGAAACACCTGAGAATCCAAATGATATTTTCTATTTCTGACGCTGAAACACAATCTGGTAATGAACCTGAAACTAGTGATAATGTTAATGATAATGTTCATAATGATACTCAACCTAGTAATGATAATGATATAGAAATTGAACCTGATGATGATCTTGATAACCCACAATCAAAGAATCAACGTTATGATAAGAAAGATTTTGTTGCTAGGAAACACGGTAAAGAAAGAGAGCCATGGGTTCAGAAACCCATGCCCTTTCCTCCTAAACCATCCAAGAAAAAGGATGATGAAGATTTTGAGCGCTTTGCTGAAATGATTAGACCTATCTTTTTGCGTATGCGATTAAGTGATATGCTCAAAACCAATCCTTATGCTAAGTATATGAAAGATATTATTACAAATAAGAGAAAGATACCGGAAGCTGAGTTTCCATCATGCTTGCTAATTATACTTTTAAGGGAAAGAAACTTGGAGATCCAGGAGTACCCACTATACCATGCTCCATTAAAAGAAACTGTGTTAAAACTGCTTTATGTGATCTTGGAGCCGGTGTTAGTGTTATGCCTCTATCTTTATATCGTAGACTTGATTTGAACAAGTTGACATCTATTGAAATATCTTTGCAAATGGTTGATAAATCAACTGCTATACTTGTCCGTATTTGTGAGGATGTGCCTGTTGTAGTTGCAAACGTTACTATTTTAACAGACTTTGTTATTCTTGATATTCCCGAGGACGATAGTATGTCTATTATTCTTGGAAGACCCTTTTTGAATACTGCAGGGGCTGTTATTGATTGCACTAAAGGCAATGTCACTTTTCATGTTAATGGTAATGAGCATACGGTACACTTTCCGAGGAAACAACCTCAAGTTCATAGTATCAACTCTATTGGAAAAATTCCATCGATTATATTTGGAGGTTTTGAATTTCCTCTTCCTACTGTCAAGAAGAAATATGATATTCTTATTATTGGGGATGTGCACATCCCCGTTGAGGTAACATAGTGTTATTCGAAATTTCTCTGGTTCCATGTTATTCGGAATGAGTTCGTTAACAAGACTTGATCAACCTTGTTAGAGGATTCCTTTTGATGATCATGAGATGGATGAAACTAGAAGGCACAACCTTCTGTACCCCACTTTTACTTTCTGTTATTTATATTAAATAAAATAAAAATAAATATTTTTCTGTCTGTCATCTGATTATCCGTGCAATATAAAAATACCTCGAAAATAAAAGTTCTCCAAATGCCCTGAAAATCAAATATGATTTTTTTCAAGAATATTTGAGGATTTATGGAACTGAGAACACACCAGGGGGGGTCAACCACCTGCCCACGAGGGTGAAGGGCGCGCCCACCCCCTTAGGGCGCGCCCCCTGCCTCGTGGGCCCACGATGGCCCTCCTCCACTTATTCCTGCACCCACACACTTCATCTTCCTCCCCGAAACACGAATAACCAGCTCAAACCCGTGTCCAAGCTCGTTTTGCTGCCATTTTCGATCTCCTTGCTCAAAGCACCTCTAACAAAACTGCTTGGGGAGATTGTTCCTTGGTATGTGACTCCCCCATTGGTCCAATTAGTTTTTGTTCTAGTGCTTTATTCATTGCAATTTTTTGCTACTTAGGTGACCCTGTTCTTGAGCTTGCATGTCAAATTTATATGGTCGAAAGTAGTTTTGATGCATGATATAGGCCCTAGGCACTTGTAGGAGTAGTTGCTATCAATGTTATTGAGTTTGGTTTACTTTTATTTTGAAGTTACTAAAAATTTCATAATTTTTCATAAAATGATGAGGAGACTTTTGAGGGGCTCATCGAGCCAAAGCTCGAAGGAAAAGGCACCGAAGCCTAAGTATAATCTGCCTCGCACCGCGAAGGTTCGGGCATGTGAATGGCCTTCCGAGGATTTCTTAAGAGCCGCCAGGATCTATGAAGATTTTCATGAGTTGGCTCAGACTGCAGGCCTTACCGCTTTCCTCCATGACCAATGCGATCAGTATCTCTTGCTCACAAATACCTTTGTGCAAAACTTTCATTTTCATTCTAGGAACTCACCACCTACGGTGAAATTTCATTTATACGATGAGCATAAGGAGATGTCACTTTATAATTTCTGTCGGATTTGTTTAGTCCCTTTTGGGGGCAAGACAGAAGGACCACATCGTGATGATGCGGAGGGATTTATTGACACTATCACTGTAGGGGAAACAAGGAAGGTTTCCGATGCACGAATCACTAGCATACATTTTCCTGTTTTACGCCACTTTGCATTATTTGCTAGTCGTTGCTTAATTGGTCGTGGAAACTGTGGAAACCTGAGTATCCCTGATATTATTATTTTGCACCACAGTTTATACGGTGATAACTCTTTTAGTATGGGCAGCATTATTGCCAAACGGTTAAGTCTAAACCGTACCAAGGGCCCCATCTTTGGAGTTATATATGCTACACGCCTAGCTGCACATTTTAACATACCTATTAGGCATGCTGAGAAGGAAGAAAAAGTGCTGCCCCGTGTTTATCTAGATTATAAAAGTTGGTGGCACATGATTTTATTGTTTTTTGACAGAAAGACTGTAGGGGAACCCCCTACAGTATAATTGGTGCAACAAACCCAACTTGCAACTATCATGCCTTGAACCTGGGTGGGTGGGAAGGCATTAGCCCCTTCCCACCACTAGGCTATGCCTTAGTCTGCTCATGATTTTATTGTTAAGAATAGGGAAGGAGAGCTTAAATATCAATTGTTCTTTAATAAACATCATCCTGAGACTATTACCTTGCTTGCTCCTTCTTTGTTTGATTTGACTGTAGGCACATACCTTGTTCCGTTGACGGCTATCCACGCCTACCGGAACCCTACACCAGCTGAGGAGCCAGAGCCGGTACCACAATTTGATCCTTCACGATAGTCTAATTACCAGTGGGATCCGGAGATGATTGTCAGCCAGTGGCAATCTGAGCCTTCTTCTTCCTCATCACAATACGACCCCAACAACTATTATTATGGATATCTGCTAGGCCAGCCATGGCCATAGACCAACTTAGGCCAAAAGCCTAAGCTTGGGGGAGTACGTATTTCCCACCGACACTATATTCATGTTCACACACTCATTGCTAAATGTCGGTGCTCATACTTTTTCATTGTATCATCCATGCTAGTTTAATTTCCTTTTTATTCTTTCTTCTTGTGTGTTTAATAAACCTTAGGAAAAACCAAAAAAATTAGTTGTAGCTTTTAATTAGTTTACTTTCCATGCTTGTAGTAATAATTAAAAAGAAAACCCAAAAAGATTTCATGTTCTTCTTTTGCTTGTTGGGAGCTTTCCCTTGTAAATAGTTTTATTTGTTTTCTTTTCTTTGGGGGTCGATAGGAGAAGACCATAATTAAATTGTTGAAGAGGCTCTTATATGCATTATTGTTGATCTAACAAAAGAGCCCATATTGCCTTGTCTTCTCTTGTTTATTGAATGGTTGCAGATTCCAGCTTAGTCCAACGCACGTGCACTATTATTATTATTCACACTATTCGGTCGTGCAAGTGAAAGGCAATTATGATGATATATGATGGACTGGCTGAGATGAGAAAAGCTGGTATGAACTCGACCACTTTTGTTTTTGTAAATATGATTAGTTCATCGTTCCTGATTCGGCCTATTATGAATAAACATGTTTGCAATGACAACTAGAGATCATAGTTTCTTGTGCCATGCTTGATTAGCTATGAGTTATAATGGTTTACCTTGCATGCCAACATGCTATTGAGATGGTTATGATGTGGTATGATAGGGTAGTATCCTCCTCTGAATGATTTAAGTGACTTGACTTGGCACATGTTCACGCATGTAGTTGAAACAAAAACAACATAGCCTTCACGATATTTATGTTCATGGTGGATTATATCCTACTCATGCTTGCATTCGATGTTGATTAATTTTAATGCATGTTCATGACTGTTGTCGCTCTCTAGCTGGTCGCTTCCCAGTCTTTTGCTAGCCTTCACCTGTACTAAGCGGGAATACTGCTTGTGCATCCAATCCCTTAAACCCCAAATTATTCCACATGATTCCACTATACCTACCTATATACGGTATCTACCTGCCGTTCCAAGTAAATTTGTATGTGCCAAACTCTAAACCTTCAAATAAATACCCTGTTTTGTATGCTCGAATAGCTCATGTATCAACTAGGGTTGTCTGTATCTTCCATGTTAGACGGGTTATTCTCAAGAGGAGTGGGCTCCGCTCCTCACTCACGAGATAAATGGCTGGTCACCGGGATGCCCAGTCCCATGCTTTATGCAAACTAAATCAAAATAATTGCAAACAAAACTCCCCCTGGGACTGTTGTTAGTTGGAGGCACTCATTGTTTCGAGCAAGCCATGGATTGATGCTTGTGGTGGAAGGGGGAGCATAAACTTTACCATTCTGTTTGGGAACCGCCTATAATGTGTGTAGCATGGAAGATATCACCGTCTCTTGGTTGTTATGTTGACAATGAAAGTATACGGCTCAATATTATTCACCTCTGTTTCAAAACCGAGCTCTGACACCTCTACAAATCCCTGCTCCCCTCTACGAAGGGCCTATCTATTTACTTTTATGCTGAGTCATCATCCTCTTATTAAAAAGCACCAGTTGAAGAGCACTGCTATCATTTGCATTCATTATTGTTAGTTTACATTGAGTATGACTTGACTGGATCTCTTTTACCATGAATTACAATGTCTAGTCAGTCCTTGGTCTTTAAAGGTGCTCTGCATTTATGTTTTGCGGTCTCAGAAAGGGCTAGCGAGATACCACCCTGTTATATCATATTATGATTGTTTTGAGAAAGTGTTGTCATCCGAGTTTTATTATTATGGCTCGCTAGTTGATTATGCTATTGATATGAGTAACTTGAGACCTAAGCATTATTGTGAATGTGGTTAGTTATAATCTTTGCTGAAAACTTGAATGTTGGCTTTACATATTTACAACAACAAGAGCAAACAGAGTTTGTAAAAGTTTTTCTTATCACTTTCAATTTGTCAACTGAATTGCTTGAGGACAAGCACATGTTTAAGCTTGGGGGAGTTGATACGTCTCCTACGTATCTACTTTTCCAAACACTTTTACCCTTGTATTGGACTCTAACTTGCATGATCTGAATGGAACTAACCTGGACTGACGCTGTTTTCAGTAGAACTACCATGGTGTTATTTATGTGTAGGAGCAAATGTTCTCGGAATGATCTGAAACTTCACGAAGACACTTTTTAGAAAATAAGAAAAATACATGCCAAAGATGAAGGCCAGGGGGGCCACCGTCTCTCCACGAGGGTGGGGACGCGCCTGCCCCCCTAGGGCGCGCCCCCCTACCTCGTGGGCCCCCTGTTGCCTCTCCGACTCCAACTCCAACTCCATATATTGAGTTTCGATGAGAAAAAAAATCAGAGAGAAGAAATCATCGCGTTTTACGATACGGAGCCGCCGCCAAGCCCTAAAACCTCTCGAGAGGGCTGATCTGGAGTCCGTTCGGGGCTCCAGAGAGGGGAATCCGTCGTCATCGTCATCATCAACCATCCTCCATCACCAATTTCATGATGCTCACCGCCGTGCGTGAGTAATTCCATCGTAGGCTTGTTGGACGGTGATGGGTTGGATGGGATCTATCATGTAATCGAGTTAGTTTTGTTAGGGTTTGATCCGTAGTGTCCACTATGTTCTGAGATTGATGTTGCTATGACTTTGCTATGCTTAATGCTTGTCACTAGGGCCCGAGTGCCATGATTTCAGATCTGAACCTATTATGTGTTCATTAATATATGAGTGTCCTTGAACCTATCTTACAAGTCTATAGACACACCTATTATGTGTTATGATCCATTAACCCCGAAGTGACAATAATCGGGATACTTACCGGTGATGACCGTAGTTTGAGGAGTTCATGTATTCACCATGTGTTAATGCTTTGTTCCGGTTCTCTATTAAAAGGAGGCCTTAATATCCCTTAGTTTCCGTAAGGACCCCGCTGCCACGGGAGGGTAGGACAAAAGATGGCATGCAAGTTCTTTTCCATAAGCATGTATGACTATGCTCGGAATACATGCCTGCATTATATCAATGAACTGGAGCTAGTCTGTGTCACCCTAGGTTATGACTGTTACATGATGAACCGCATCTGGCATAATTCTCCATCACCGATCCATTGCCTACGAGCTTTCCATATATTGTTCTTCGCTTATTTACTTTTCCGTTGCTATTGCTATCATCACTACAAAATACCAAAAACATTACTTTTACTACTGTTACCTTTTGCTACCGTTACCACTATTATCATATTACTTTGCTACTAAATACTTTGCTGCAGATATTAAGTTTCCAGGTGTGGTTGAATTGACAACTCAGCTACTAATACTTGAGAATATTCTTTGGCTCCCCTTGTGTCGAATCAATAAATTTGGGTTGAATACTCTACCCTCGAAAACTGTTGCGATCCCCTATACTTGTGGGTTATCATGAACTGTGGAGGGGGGGCATGATACGTCTCCAATGTATCTATAATTTTTGATTGTTTCATGTTGTTATATTATCAATCTTGGATGTTTTATAATCATTTTATAGATATTTTATATCATTTTTTGGTACTAACCTATTGACATAGTGCCAAGTGCCAGTTCCTGTTTTTTCGTGTTTTTACATCACAGAGAATCAATATCAGACGGAGTCCAAATGCCACGAGACTTTACGAAGATTTTTTATGAAACAGAAGGAACAAGTTGGTCCCTGGTAGCACCTAGGGGAGTCCTGAGGAGGGGACAACCCACCAGGGCGTGCCAGGAGGCCCATGCATGCCCTGGTGGGTTGTGCCCACCTCGGGTGCCCCCTGGACCGCCTCTTTGCTCTATAAATACCCAAATATTCCCAAAACCCTAGGGGAGTGGACGAAATATTCATCCAGCCGCCGCAGAGTCCAGAACCACCAGATACAATCTAGACACCATCTCGGATGGGGTTCACCACCTCCATTGGTGCCTCTCCGATGATGGGTGAGTAGTTCTTTGTAGACCTTCGGGTCCGTAGTTATTAGCTAGATGGCTTCATCTCTCTCTCTCTCTCTCTTGATTCTCAATACAACGGTCTCTTGGAGATCCATATGATGTAACTCTTTTGCGGTGGGTTTGTTGGGATCTGATGAACTTTGAGTTTATGATCAGTCATATCTTATATCCATGAAAGTTATTTAAGTTTCTTTGATCTTTTATATGCATCATCTCTTATAGCCTCGTATTTCTTCTCTGATATTTGGGTTTTGTCTGACCAACTTGATCTATTTATCCTGCAATGGGAAGAGGTGTCCGGTAGTGGGTTCGATCTTACGGTACTTGATCCCAGTGACAGAAAAGGGAACCGACATGTATGTTTCGTTGCTACTAAGAATAAAAAGACGGGATCTCTATATACGCAATAGATAAACAGATCTTGTCTACATCATGTCATTGTTCTTATTGCATTACTCTCTTTCCTTAGTAGCAAAGTTTCCTTGTCGGGGAGGATCTTTTTATCCTTAGTAGCAAAGTTTCCTTGTCGGGGAGGATCTTCAACATAACCAGGTTCCTAATCACAAATCTTATCTCCTTGCAATTTACATGATTTGCCATTTGCCTCTCATTTTCCTCTCCCCCACTTCACAAAAATTTGCCATTTTATTCGCCTCTCTTTTTCGTTCACCAATTTCTTGTCAGATCTATCCTTTGCTTGCAATCATGAGTGATTTCGGTATGGCACCAACAGATGATGGCCTTCCTCCTAAGATTGGACGTATGGGAAATCTAGATGCTAAAACTTTTATCTTGGGGCAAGGGAACATTATGGAAAAAGAACGTATCCAAGAATTTTTCAATTGTGTTGGGAAGCTTAGTCTTGATGATGCTCCTATACTTAAAACTACTAGATATTATGCAGATGCTATTTCAGCACTAGTTCTGAAACTTGAAAGTAAATTTATTCGTACCCATCCTACCTTGCAAAGATTGTTTTTTGAGCTCCCCATTATAAACAATCCTAGAGCTTAAAAGTTGGCCACTCTCGTTCTTATGAATGAGTTTGACTACATAATACGGGAAGCTAGGGAAATCTTTGACTTTTATGGTATGAATCATGAAAAACCTGTGATAGATGAAAATCTTTACAATAGTGACTATGCTTTAAGACATTTTCTTGGGTAAAATAAAATCTTTGATGAGAATCTTAAAAAGGAAGTCCCAGTTCTAGATATAATCCAACAAGTCTCCAATAATGTTAATCAACATTACTCTTGGATTGTTGTGGGAAATCAAAAGGGGTATGATGAAAACCAACTTAGGATTGCAAAGGCCTCTATGGATAACATGTTTTATGTCGTGTTTACAAAGCCTCATGATGAAAATACCTCTAAGAAATTCAAGAACAAGATGACAAAACTTAGATCCTTGCTTTATGCCTAGCTAAGGGCGTAAAACTGTAGCGCTTGTTGGGAGACAACCCAATGAATAAATTTTATTTATTGCTTTCTGCTTCCTATTTTTGAGTGTTAGAACAATTATGATATTGTTATGATTGTGCTTTTTATGTTTTAATTAGTGTTTGTCCCAAGTAAAGCCTTTAGGATCTTCTTGGGTGATAGTTGTTTGATCTTGCTGAAAAAACAGAAACTTTTACGCTCACAAAATTAATTTTCATCATTTACCAGAGAACGATAAAATACCCATTCTGTTGGGGATATTACTATCAGTTGAGACCCTCCCAGGAGGGGCTGGGTCAGCCCCAATGGCGGGTTACGCAAGAAGCCCAGTAAACATTCAAGATTGTAGTTTATTAAGACTTATAGAAGGCCCAAAGGCCTGAAGGCGGTTTAAGGCCTGATATTATGAACTGACATATGTAAGGAAAGACTTGTAAAGAAAGGCATGTAAAGGAAGTCACCGAGCCGGACACGATTATAAGCCGGCCGGGACTCTGTAGGCCACCAGGCGTCAACCCATGTATATAAGGGGACAACCCGGTGGCGGCTTAGGGCAAGAAACAACAAGTCGATAACCAAGCCGGCGAGTTGAGCCTCTTGGAGATCAAAACCTCAGCAATACCAATCCCAACTAGACGTAGGCTTTTACCTTCATTGTAAGGGGCTGAACTAGTATAAAACTCTCTCGTGTCCTTTGTCCCGATTAACCCCTTTAAGCTTCCTAGTGCGATGACCCTACGACTAAGTCCTTGTTCTAGGACATCTGCCGTGACAATTCCACGACAGTTGGTGCCCACCATGAGGCCAGCGCACAATGGATTTGAGTTCTTGAAGGGCAACTTCGAGGGGCTCAAGGGATACGCTGTGGGCCGGATGACCAAGAGTCGTCGCGGCAGGCTCTACATCGACGACGAAGGCTGGGGCCCCGAGGCCGGCTCAATTGAGTACGAGTACCGGGTCCCCTTCGGCGGAATTCACGTCTTCATCGGCCGGATCGGTGAGTCACGCCCTGAGCCGGACGTCCACACCAATCTCATCGAAACGGCTCAGCGCGCAAGGACCACCCATGTTCAATCTGTCGTGAAGCATTCCTTCGTAGGCTGCGTCCATGATGGTGAATACTATGAAGGATCGGTGGAGGGCGATGAGACGGCCGTCTGTTCTGACACTGCATCATCAACGTGCGAGACGGACTCTTTGTACCTGCTGCAAGACGACATGCTCGGGGGCTGTTCCGATGGCAGCAATATTCCGGACCCTCTTGAGCCGCCGAATTGGGCCGGAGTCTTCATGGCAGGGACACAGCCCGGGCAGAACTCTATAGCAGCAGCAACAGCTATCGGGTCGGCTGCAGCCAGGTCAGGAGACTCCGCGCGCCCCCCGGCTCAGATTCTAATGGACCTCATGGATAAACTGACGACCCTGTTGACCGTCGTGGTAGAGCCGGCGGATAAAGCCCAGCACGACGCAGAGG
Organism: Triticum aestivum; assembly: GCF_018294505.1. Taxonomy (NCBI): domain Eukaryota; kingdom Viridiplantae; phylum Streptophyta; class Magnoliopsida; order Poales; family Poaceae; genus Triticum; species Triticum aestivum. Next base: position 107,798,611 of record NC_057809.1, read on the forward strand.
TGGCACGCGTACGTGAAGATATGGTGCAAGCTAAGGAAAATCTAGCCGCAGAGGAAGTCAGGATGGCAGCAGAGCGGGCGACTTTGGATGTTCGTGCTCAATAGCTCCAAGTGGAGACCTTCCGGCTCTCGGTGGATCTTAATGCGTCAAACGAGGTCATGAGGAGGAGGCGTTAGAAAACTCAGTCACGTCTACCTCTGACGCTTGATCCTAGGAACCTATTCCATACACCCAGGGCTGGGGGAAGCAACCCGCCAGAGGCAAACCGGATCATGACACCCGGCGCACCGGTTCAGCCGCGTGCCATGGAACCACCTCGTGTAATTACCGCTCCACCTCATTATGTACCAACACCGCCGAGTCACTTCTCCAACCCTTTGGAAAACCTCATCGCAACATTGGCTCGTTTGGCGGCTCTCCCGATGGAAGGCGACTCACCGGCAGCAGTTGAAACGCGGAGGGTAAGAGAACTTCTTCAAACTGCTCTTGCACAGCAGGATGTGTACTCCTACAGTCGAGACAGGATCCATTCGACTCCTCACCCAAGCCAGAGTCCGAGTTACAGTAGGCATATGGAGTCCGCAGATATGTCAAGCAATGCTCAACACCACAACCGGCCATACAGGAATGAGCCGGTGCGGGCTGGAGCCCTTAACTGGGCGGATCAGGAGAGGATTCGTCAAGAGGCAGAACGAGCAGCTCAAATGGCAGCAGATCAGGCGGCTCATCAAACTTTTCTGGCTTATCCAGCAACCTCGGTCGAGGCAGGAGTGGCCACAAGAACCGGAGGCGTGCCTTGCTTGGTGTCGGCCATACGTAATGAGCGTTTGCCAAAGGACTTCAAGGGGCCTCGTAAAGTGCCTAATTACATAGATGACCTACAGCCTGGGGCTTGGATTGAGAGTTATGAGATGGCTATGGAGTTATTGGAGGTCAGCGATGCTGCAGTGGCCAAGTATTTCACCATGATGTTAGATGGAACAGCTCGTACTTGGTTGAAGGGATTGCCACCCAATTCTATCGGCTCATGGGCGGAGTTGAAGGCCCGGTTCATCCAGAACTTTAAGGACACGTGTAAGCAGCCTATGTCGATTGTGGACCTAACCAATTGCAAGCAAGAGGATGGTGAATTCACAACCCATTGGGTGCGTCGGGTCAAGGAGATAATACATTCATCTGATAAGATGGATGCCGGCTCAGCAGTCTTGATGTTGGAGTAGTAGATCTGGTCAGTACATGTGATGGATGTCAAAAGTTTGCATGACGAGCGCACGTGCTGGCTCAAGAGCTCCGGATGATTCCAATCACTTGGCCGTTTGCGGTCTGGGGGCTTGACATGGTGGGACCTTTCAAAAGGTCTAAGGATAAAAAGACACATCTCTTGGTGGCAGTTGATAAATTCGTCAAGTGGGTTGAGGCGGAGCCTGTGAGTAAGTGTGACGCGGCCACGGCGGTTTAGTTCATGAAAAAGGTGATATTTCGTTTTGGTTTTCCACACAGCATTATCACTGACAATGGCACTAATCTATCCCAAGGGGCTATGGAGGAGTTTAGTCAACAAGAGCACATCCGACTTGATGTTTCTTCTGTAGCTCATCCTCAATCCAATGGTCAAGCTGAGAGAGCCAATCAGGAAATTTTGAAAGGGCTCAAACCCCGGCTTATGGTTCCTTTACAGCGAACGCCGGGTTGTTGGGTAGAAGAATTACCCTCGGTGTTGTGGAGTATCAACACCACACCTAACAGGTCTACAGGTTACACACCTTTATTCATGGTTTATGGAGCAGAAGCAGTGTTTCCTAGTGACATCCGTCATGACTTGCCCCGTGTGGCGGCTTATGTTGAAGCTAATAATGAACAAGCCAGACAGGATGCACTTGACTTGTTGGATGAAGAAAGAGACTTAGCAGCGCCCCGGTCAGCAATTTATCAACAGGACCTGCGCCGTTATCACAGTCGCCGGGTTAAGTCCACGACTTTTCAGGAAGGTGACTTGGTGCTCCGGCTCATCCAGGATCTGTCAGATGCACACAAGTTATCCCCACCTTGGGAAGGACCCTTTGTGGTCAGTAAGAACTTAAACAATGGGTCATATTACCTCATTGATGTTCGAGAGCACAAAGACTCACGTAAGTCGGAGGAGGAGACCCGCCGGCCGTGGAACATTGCTCAACTTCGGCCATACTACACCTGAGCCACCGGCTCTCATCATGTACATACTTTAACATTGTGTATACCATGATAAGCAATAAAGTAAGACCATCGGTCTCTTTTCTTTTCAAAGATTATGCATCTTTGTTATTTCTTATTTTCAAATGACTATTAAGGAGCTGATCATATTTGAATCAAGTTTAACCTTTTTGGTCCAGCTTATGACCGTATCCGAATCTAGCTGCAAATCTCATGGTCACTTGGGGGCTTCCTGTTCAAACATAGGTCGTATTTGAACCAAAGAGAACATAGATGTCATAACCCTCTTGATCGGCTCAGGGCCAAACTCACTTGGGGGCTTCTTGATCATATCCGAATCATAGCTTAACCCCTTTTGGGTCCGACTTGGATCATATTCGAATCAGGGTCGTTAAAAACCTCTCAAGGTCATTTGGGGGCTTCCTGTTCAAACATAGGTCGTATTCGAACCAAAGAGAACATAGCTGTCGGTACCCTCTTGATCGGCGCAATGCCAAAGCCACTGGGGGCTATATGGTCTTATTTGAACCTTAGCTTAACCCCTTTGGTCCGTTTTACTGATCGTATTCGAATCAGAAACCCCCAACCTTTTGAATACAGGGTCAAATTATGCTTATTATTTGTTGCTTGCCTTATAGTTTTTTGTTGTTTCAATATTACAAATGATTAGCCTGGTCTTCTTCACCGGCTCGACTATTTGACAACACAGCCGCCCGGGTCATTCAAACTGGCAGTTTAAGGATCAAAAGGTGCAACCTACCAAGGTATAATGATCATTGAGTATTCAAAAAAGCATTGGCTTCTCATAAAGATTGAATTATCAAATTCATCACCCGGGTTATTTAAACTGGCGATCTAAGGATCAAAAGGCACAAGGTATGGTTATTACTTATACGCAATTACCTGCTGCATTAACTAAAAGAGTTAGTTTCAGCCCTTGTCCTTTATTTATATCTGTCTCTGGTTCCTATTGTGGTAAACGTATTGGCTATAAATTGGGTGTTTTAACCCGTTTGGTTCTAAGCCGCCAAGCCAGTCTTTTCTTTGTATCTACAGGAACAGAGTTCAAACGTTGCAGAAACAAACATTAAATATGATTCATACATTGGCATCAGGAAACACAGACTCACATAAAAGTGTTTTATGCGCAATGGCATAAGCAAAGCATACAGTGTTTTCACAACTAAACTATTACAAGGCTTTATAAGCCCACGAAGATGATCATTGTTCCTCCCTTGCCGGTTCACCACCTTCTGTTGGCTGGAAGTTGGGTTTTGACCAATCAAAACCGTTCACGGTGACAAATTCGGCTTCGTCATCGATCAGGCTGACCGGGTCAACTTCCGGGGCAAATGTGTCTTCTCTTACTGGTGGGATCAAATTTGTTACCTTGTACGAGGGAGTGGCCATCTTCTTATTCTCACTATCAAAACCTGGCTGGTATTTATCAACATTGGTATCATCTCCAAGGGTAGTTGCCTGAGGCTGGACTCCGCGCATGCAAGCCATGAAGTCATCCTAATCAAAAGGAGATCTGTCCTCCTTCACGGTGGGATAACCTCTGGCCACGTCCGCCGGGTCTAGGTCTAGCACCCAAGCTTTGGAGCGGCTCAGGGCAGTCAAAGCTCCGGCTCGCGCGCAGGAGCGTTTCACTTCTTGAAACCTGGCAGGCAGTATTGACAGTTTCTTCAGGACGTCGCTGAGCCGGTTGGGTCCTTGATTAGCAGGAGAGATGGCGGCAAGAGCCCGCTGTGCGCCAATGTACAGTTGTTCTACCAAAGTATACACTGCCTTCAGTTTAATCAACGGGTCTTGGCTCAGATTTTTGCTTCGAGGGCCTGCATAAATTTTACACGAAGTCAGCTGGCGGCTTATACTCCGGATCAGCAAAAAGCACACAAAGTTAAAATCAGACGGCTTACCAAAGATGGCAGCTACCATTTGAGACACCCGGCCCTTTAACCCGTTCAGCTCTATTGAAATCTCTTCAAGGACTGTTTCGGCCTTCTCAGCACGTTGGGTCAGAAGCATTTTTTCCTCTCCCCTAGTTTTCTTCTTGACAGCAAAGCTGGTCTTTAAATTTTCCGTCTCAAAGAGACTTATTTGCAGTTTGGAGTTAGCAGATTTAATTTCTGCCTCTTGACTCGCTAGCCGGGTCTTCGTATCAGTCAATTGCGAGTTCAATTTAGATAAGGCATTCTGCAAAACATTCAGATGATTCAAGATTTTGTTTCAAAGTTCAAACAATCAAGACTCAAGTCTCAAGTACTTTACAAACAAACTACTTGACACTTGGGGGCTAATGTATGCCAAAACAAATTTTTATGAATCTAAAGACATACTTTAAGTCCCAAGTACTTTACAAAGTAACAGCACTTGGCACTTGGGGACTAATGTATGCAATTCAGCAAGGTTCTCCAGGTTAAGCCGGAGTATTAAGTTATTTCAAAACGGTACAAATCAATTTAAAGTACCGGCTCATTTATGATCAAAAATAACCGGCCCTTGGGGACTACAGGTGAAGCTTTGTTCTATTGGATTCAAGGAAAATTTCAAAGGTAAAGGTTTTGGCCTATATTTTAAAGTCTACAGATCATTCTGTTTCCTTCATAATCCAAAGACTTGGGGGCTGAAGGAATATAGATAAGCCGGAAGAGCGTACCTCGTATTTTAACTGCAACTGCTTGACCATTTCAATCTCAGAATCGCGACCGGAGTGTACATGGCTAAGATAGACGGATAAAATATAATTGGCATTTAGATGGTCATAGTTGGCAACGTCAAAGCGAACTTTCTGCCTCTCCAAAGCCTCATGTTTTGCTATACACCGAGCCAGCACGGTTGGGTTCCCCGGTTCAATAAAGCGGCTCCCGGTAATCTGAACATCTTGTGCAGACAGAGACGGCGGGTTGGCTAAGCTTGATGGTCCGGTTATGGAAGGGTTCATAGTGGTCTCGTCAAATGACGGCTCGGGAGGATTTGCTTCGGTGCCAACAGGCGGGTCTTCTGGAGCGTCAGTTAATGGAGAAGATGGCCTAGTCGGGTCAGATGTCAGCACCGGCGGGTCTTCCGCCGGCTTAGCTGCCTTCGCTTTCTTGGATTTAGCTTGGCCACTAAGAAAAAATGTTGCAGGATTGTCAGTATAAAGATACAATTTGAACAACCCAGGAAATATGAGGATTTTTCATTACCCAGGGGCAGTCTTGAAAGCCGGAAATTGCGTCTACGATGAGTCGCCAGAAGAGCGAGACACCTCCTGAAAGCATAAAATAGAGTTAAAAGAAATACAAAGGGAAGGATCCATTAAACAAAGTTAAAGACAGACAGAGGTAAACCTCATGCGGACGTTTCTGGGGAGTTTGTTGAAGAACGATAGCCGGCTCATCTTCAGTCCAAGCTTGACGGTGGCTTTCATGTTGCTGTTTTTTCGAACGAAAGTTGGGATCCAAGTGAGCTAGAGGGTTAGAAAACCTTACTTTACAGATCACTCGTCGAAATTTTTGTCTTGGCAAGGGCTCTGAGTCGGAGGAAATGATAGTTACCTCTACTTCCCCAGCCTGACTAGCCCCAGTGTCATCCTGGTAATGATCAATGTCAATAAGATTGTTAAAAAATTGGCCAAGGGAATCAAGGGCTACCTCCGAGTCAGATGTATCATCAAGCTTCATCAAGTCTTCAGCAATACTCTTTTTCTTCTTTTTTGACCTCCGAGTCGTTTTCTTGGCGTTTATGGCGGCGGCTTTCGCTTTCTTGGCCGCCTCGTGGTCATACTTAACTTTCTAGAAGTCAGAATTGGCCTGCAGACAGGTAAAAACAAGGTAAAGAGTCAGGCAAGTATTAAAATAATACGGCTGGAAAAATACAAAAGAGGGAAATAATGACATCCTTACTTATGGAACCGGGTTAAGTTGGCAGAAGGGATTTAACCCGACGACACTGCAATCTTCATATTTCCCGTTCACCAGAAGAGTTGACATTGAGACAATATCTTCTTCTGTCAATTGAACGGGGCTGTGACAAAGAGAGTCATCCGGGCCTCCACCATACTCATACATCAGCTTTGACCGGCGGCTCAAAGGGATGACCCGCCATGAGATCCAGCAGCGGGTCAGATCAACTCTAGTTAACCCGTTTCCCAATAGAGCGTTGATCCTTTTGATGGATGGTATCAACCTTTTGCATTCAGCGATAGTCAGCTTATCAGGAAGCGCGAACTTGGAGTCAAGACGATCGGGGCGGTAACCCGGCAAGGGCTTCTCATTTGCTGGCGAAGTGTCCTGGCAGTAGAACCAAGTCTGGTTCCAGTCCTTTGGGTGAATTGGTAAAACAATAAGGGGGAAGACGGCACCCTGCCAGCGCTGAATTGATATGCCTCCAAGCTCTAAACTAAGGCCGTTGGTGCACTCATTCTGCCGGTTCAGATAAAAGTATTATCTAAATAACTCCACGGTCGGCTCTTGTTGAAGATATACTTCACAGAGTACTTGGAAGTTACAAATGTTAGATATGGAATTAGGCCAGATATCTTGAGGATGGAGCTTGAAAAAATGGAGAACCTCTCTGAAGAACTTTGAGCCGGGCGGTGAGAAGCCACGGTTCATGTGGTCAGTAAAAACTATCACCTCACCATCTCTCGGATTGGGCCGTTCTTCTTCCGGATCAGGGGCACAGTAAGACATGACGGTTTTCGCTGGCAGAAATCCTATGATGAAGAACTCTTTTAAATGTTCCTCAGTTATGGTTGAGGGAACCCAGTTACAGATGGTTGGCGCTTTGGACGGCATGATGTGCAAGGAACTGAAAAGAAAAGCAACATGTCGGTTTAGTTTAACGGTGAGATTAACAGTTAAGGGATGAAGATGCAAAACAAGTAATGGCAGCTTAACTAAGGGCTAATGACATATAAGGAAAAGAAAGCCGATGCGGTAAGCCGCCATGACTATAGATTCTTTCAGAAAGCAGATTCAGCTAAGTGTTGGGACAAAACAAGTTTCCCAAAATGCTTGATATCATTTCAGATCAAATGGATGTTCAAAATGAAAAACATTCTAGACCTAAAAATACAGCCCAGATGAGTTCATCAGATCTAAATATAGCTCTTGTACCAGAAAAAGGAGTCTGCTAGTATCAAAAGGAGGCACCAAACAACTACTACATGAACATACATCTCTTTTGGATCAAAAAGAGGAGGCAGTGGAAGAACTACGAAGAAACCATGACGAACTGCGAAGAACACGCAGAAACCCTAAACATGGATCTGAGGAGTAGGAAAGTGAGAACTTACAGCTATAGATCTTCTGCGGAGGTCGCCGTCGTTCCTCTGAACCAACTCGGGTTGATGCAGCGGCCAAGGTTAACGGAGACAGAGGTGGAGCACGGCGGCGGCGAAGCTCGAGCAGTAGCAGGGTCGCGAGAGGAAGAAGACGGAGAGAGAGAGAGAGAGAGAGAGAGAGAGAGAGAGAGAGAGAGAGAGAGAGAAGAATGAGGAAGGCCGGGGCGAGCCTATTTATAAGGGAAAAGGTGAACAGACAGGTGCGAAGATCAAGGAAGAGCCGAATAAATGGTTATCCAGCTATACAGGCGCCTCGATTCTCGGGAAATATTAAAGATAAAAGATCCGTTGGAGGATGACATCATGAAAGTTTTTTGGGTTTCCAAGAGATGACATCACGGCGGGTTATAAGGAAATTTCAGTAAAGATAAGAAGATGGATTTTTTGCTAAGTATGGAAGATTGACAAAGAACAAAGTTCAAAGTCAACCTGGGGCCTAATGTTGGGGATATTACTATCAGTTGAGACCCGCCCAGGAGGGGCCGGGTCAGCCCCAATGGCGGGTTACGCAAGAAGCCCGGTAAACATTCAAGATTGTAGTTTATTAAGATATTATGAACCGCCATATGTAAGGAAATACTTGTAAAGAAAGGCATGTAAAGGAAGTCACCGAGCCGGACACGATTATAAGCCGGCCGGGACTCTGTAGGCCACCAGGCGTCAACCCATGTATATAAGGGGATGACCCGGTGGCGGCTTAGGGCAAGAAACAACAAGTCGATAACCAAGCCGACAAGTTGAGCCTCTTGGAGATCGAAACCTCAGCAATACCAATCCCAACTAGACGTAGGCTTTTACCTTCATCGTAAGGGGCCGAACTAGTATAAAACTATCTCGTGTCCTTTGTCCCGATTAACCCCTTTAAGCTTCCTAGTGCGATGGCCCTACGACGAAGTCCTTGTTCTAGGACATCTGCCATGACAATTCCACGACACATTCCACCTGCAGTTGATCAATATACAAGTTCCTACGGTTGTCCTATTTTTTAGAATTTTGTAGTTACAGAAGTACTCGAAATGGTCAGATTGCTACAGACTGTTCTGTTTTGACAGATTTTGTTTTCTTTGTATTGTGTGCTTATTTTGATGGCTCTATGGTTTGCTTTGATGAGTTTTTGCCATAGAAAAGTTGGAATACAGTAGATATAATAAAAAACAAAATATGAGTTGGTTTGATGTAGCACTTATAGTAGTGCTTTATTATTTTTATACTAACGAATCTCGCGAAGGTTTTGTTGAGTTTTGTGTGATTGAAGTTTTCAAGTTTTGGGTTATCTTACGATGGATGAAGGAAGGATGGAAGAGCCTAAGCTTGTGGATGCCCCGGCATCCCAAGCTATTATCCAAAAATGAGCAACCAACTAAGCTTGGGGATGCCCCGAGTGGCATCCCCGCTTTCTTCCAACAACTATCAGTATTTTACTCGAGACTATATTTTTATTCGTCACATGATATGTGTTTTGCTTGGAGCGTCTTGTATGATATGAGTCTTTGCTTGTTTTATTTTGTGATTTAAGTCATCAATCCTTGCTGGACACACCTATTTGAGAGAGCCAAAATTATGTCATGACTTGTTAGAATTGCTCTCTGTGCTTCACTTAAATCTTTTATGAGCTAGGACTTGCTCTAGTGCTTCACTTATATCTCTTTGAGAACGGTGTGCTTAGTATTTTTGAAGAAATGCTCTCTTGCTTCACTTAGATTTATTTGAGAGTTAATAAAATTTTGAAGAAATTCTCTCTTGCTTCATTTAGATTATTTCGAGAGAAAGAAATATTATGCTCATGATCTTCACTTATATTTGTTGGATCTTGTCAAAAGTAACACATGAAAATTAGTCCCAAAGTGATAGATATCCAAGAAGGATAAAGAAAAGAAAAATGTCATGAAGATCATTGGACAAAATAAACTTGATTCTTAGTAATAGTTTTGAGATATGATGATATGATATGTGAGTTATGTTGATGAGTAATTATGCTCTAGTAGGAATATTGGTGTTAAGGTTTGTGATTCCCGAAGCATGCACGTGTAGTCTCTCGTTATGCTATGATGTGGGAGCATGATTTATTTTTTGTTGTCTTCCTTATGAGTGGTGGTCGGGGACGAGCGATGGTCTTTTCCTACCAATCTATCCCCCTAGGGGCATGCGTAGTAGTACTTTGCTTCGAGGGCTAATAAACTTTTGCAATAAGTATATGAGTTCTTTATAACTAATGTGAGTCCATGGATTATACGCCCTCTTACCTTTACGCAATTTGCTAGCCTCTACGGTACCGTGCATTGCCCTTTCTCACATTGAGACGTGGTGCAAACTTTGCAGGTGCATCCAAACCCCGTGATATGATACGCTCTATCACACATAAGCCTTATTATATCTTCCTCAAAAAAGCCACCATACCTACCTATTATGGCTTTTCCATGGCCATTTTGAGATATATTGACATGCAACTTCCACCGTTTTCATTTGATGACTTGAGCATTTATTGTCATAATGCTTTGCATGATCATATAGCTAGCATAGTGTTTGTGGCTCAGCCACCGTTCATCAATTTTCATACATGTTACGCTAGATCATCGCCAAAGGCATTTATATAGAGTCATATTTTGTCATAAGTATCGAGTTGTAATTTTTATTTCTTTTGAGTTATAAGTAAAAAAGAAGTGTGATGATCATCATTATTCATTTTTAGAGCAGTGCCCCAGTAAGAAAGGATGATGGAGACTATGATTCCCCCACAAGTCGGGGTGAGACTCCGGACAATGAGAGAAAAAGAAAGAAAGAAAGAAAGAAAGAAAGAAAAAGAAAAAATAAACAAACAGAGAAGGGGCATTGCTAGTATCCTTTACCACACTTGTTCTTCAAAGTAGCACCATGTTTTTCATATGGAGAGTCTCCTATGTTGTCACTTTCATATACTAGTAGGAATTTTTCATTATAGGATTAGATGCACACCCACTTCGTTTTCATATTGAGCTTTCATACACTTATAGCTCTTAGTGCATTCGTTGCATGGCAATCCCTACTCCTCACGTTGATATCGACTGATGGGCATCTCCATAGCCCGTGGGTTAGCCACATCGATGTGAGACTTTCTTACTTTTTTGTCTTCTCTATATTTACCCCTATCATCATACTCTATTCCACCTGTAGTGCAATATCCATGGCTTGCGCTCATGTATTGCGTAAGAGTTGAAAAGGCTGAAGTGCGTTAAAAAGTATGAACCAATTGCTCAGCTTGTCATCGGGGTTGTGCATGATAAATACTTTGTGTTAGGAAGACAGATCATGATAAGACTATATGATTTTATAGGGATAACTTATTTTAGCATTGATATTTCGAAAGACATGGTTGCTTGTTGATATGCTTGAGTATCTAAATTATTATGTCAACACTAGAATATTGCCTTGAATCACATAAAAGTCCAATTGTCCATGCTATAAAGAAAAGAATATGATATGACATGTTAAACAACACTCCACATCAAAAATTCTGTTTTTACCACTTACCTACTCGAGGATGAGTAGGAGTTAAGCTTGGGGATGATGATACGTCTCCAACGTATCTATAATTTTTTATTGTTTCATGCTCTTATATTATCAATCTTGGATGTTTTATAATCATTTTATAGTCATTTTATATAATTTTTTGGTACTAACCTATTGACATAGTGCCAAGTGCCAGTTCCTATTTTTCGTGTTTTTACATCACAGAGAATCAATATCAGACGGAGTCCAAATGCCACGAGACTTTACGAAGATTTTTTATGAAACAGAAGGAACAAGTTGGGCCCTGGTAGCACCTGGGGGAGTCCCGAGGAGGGGACAACCCACCAGGGCGTGCCAGGAGGCCCATGCACGCCTTGGTGGGTTGTGCCCACCTCGGGTGCCCCCCGGACCGCCTCTTTGCTCTATAAATACCCAAATATTCCCAAAACCCTAGGGGAGTGGACGAAATATTCATCCAGCCGCTGCAGAGTCCAGAACCACTAGATCCAATCTAGACACCATCTCGGATGGGGTTCACCACCTCCATTGGTGCCTCTCCGATGATGCGTGAGTAGTTCTTTGTAGACCTTCGGGTCCGTAGTTAGTAGCTAGATGGCTTCATCTCTCTCTCTCTCTCTTGATTCTCAATACAATGGTCTCTTGGAGATCCATATGTTGTAACTCCTTTTGCGGTGTATTTGTTGGGATCTGATGAACTTTGAGTTTATGATCAGTCATATCTTTTTATATCCATGAAAGTTATTTGAGTTTCTTTGATCTCTTATATGCATGACCTCTTATAGCCTCGTATTTCTTCTCCGATATTTGGGTTTTGTTTGGCCAACTTGATCTATTTATCTTGCAATGGGAAGAGGTGCCCGGTAGTGGGTTCGATCTTACAGTGCTTGATCCCAGTGACATAAAAGGGAACCGACACATATGTATCGTTGCTACTAAGGATAAATAGACGGGATCTATATATACGCAATAGATAAACAGATCTTGTCTACATCATGTCATCGTTCTTATTGCATTACTCCGTTTTTCCATGAACTTAATACACTAGATGCATGCTGGATAGCGGTCGATGTGTGGAGTAATAGTAGTAGATGCAGGCAGGAGTCGGTCTACTAATCTTGGACGTGATGCCTATGTAATGATCATTGCCTGGATATCAGCATAATTATTTGAGGTTCTATCAATTGCCCAACAGTAATTCGTTTACCCACCATTTGGTATCTTTTCTTGAGAGAAGCCACTAGTGAAACCTACGGCCCCCGGATCTTCTTCCTCATTGATGTCTACTACACAACCTTCTTCTTGTAGACGTTGTTGGGCCTCCAAGTGCAGAGGTTTGTAGGACAGTAGAAAATTTCCCTCAAGTGGATGACCTAAGGTTTATAAATCCGTGGGAGGCGTAGGATGAAGATGGTCTCTCTCAAGCAACCCTGCAACCAAATAACAAAGAGTCTCTTGTGTCCCCAACACACCCAATACAATGGTAAATTGTATAGGTGCACTAGTTCGGCGAAGAGATGGTGATACAAGTGCAATATGGATGTAGATATAGGTTTTTGTAATCTGAAAATATAAAAACAGCAAGGTAACTAATGATAAAAGTGAGTGTAAACGGTATTGCAATGTGTTGAAACAAGGCCTAGGGTTCATACTTTCACTAGTGCAAGTTCCCTCAACAATAATAACATAATTGGATCATATAACTATCCCTCAACATGCAACAAAGAGTCACTCCAAAGTCACTAATAGCGGAGAACAAACGAAGAGATTATGGTAGGGTACGAAACCACCTCAAAGTTATCCTTTCTGATCGATCTATTCAAGAGTCCGTAGTAAAATAACATGGAGCTATTCTTTCCGTTCAATCTATCATAGAGTTCATACTAGAATAGCACCTTAAGACACAAATCAACCAAAACCCTAATGTCACCTAGATACTCCAATGTCACCTCAAGTATCCGTGGGTATGATTATACGATATGCATCACATAATCTCAGATTCATCTATTCAAACCAACACAAGGTACTTCAAAGAGTGCCCCAAATTTTCTACCATAGAGTCAAGACAAAAACGTGTGCCAACCCCTATGCATACGTTCATGGGCGGAACCCACAAATTGATCACCAAAACATACATCAAGTGGATCAATATAATACCCCATTGTCACCACAGGTATCCCACGCAAGACATACATCAAGTGTTCTCAAATCCTTAAAGACTCAATCCGATAAGATAACTTCAAAGGGAAAACTCAATCCATTACAAGAGAGTAGAGGGGGAGAAACATCATAAGATCCAACTATAATAGCAAAGTTCGTGATACATCAAGATCATACCACCACAAGAACACGAGAGAGAGAGAGAGAGAGAGAGAGAGAGATCACACATAGCTACTGGTACATACCCTCGGCCCCAAGGGAGAACTACTCCCTCCTCATCATGGAGAGCGCCGGGATGATGAAGATGGCCACCGAAGAGGGATTCCCCCCTCCGGCAGGGTGCCGGAACGGGTCTAGATTGGTTTTCGGTGGCTACAGAGGCTTCTGGCGGCGGAACTCCCGATCTATCCTGCTCCCCGAAGTTTTTAGGGTATATGGATATATATAGGCGGAAGAAATACATCTGGGGAGCCACGAGGGGCCCACGAGGTTGGATGGCGCGCCCAGTGGGTGGGCGCGCCCCCCTGCCTCGTGCCTTCCTCGTTGCTTCCCTTACGTACACTCCAAGTCTTTTGGATTGATTCCATTCCAAAAATAAGTTCCGTGAAGTTTCAGGTCAATTGGACTCCGTTTGATTTTCCTTTTCTGTGATACTCTAAAACAATGAAAAAAGGTAACTGGCACTGGGCTCTGGGTTAGTAGCTTAGTCCCAAAAGTAATATAAAAGTGTATAATAAAGCCCATAAACATCCAAAACAGATAATATAATAGCATGGAACAATCAAAAATTATAGATATGTTGGAGACGTATCAGCATCCCCAAGCTTAATTCCTGCTCGTCCTCGAGTAGGTAAATGATAAAAACAAAAATTTTGATGTGGAATGCTACCTAACATATTTATCCATGTAGTTCTCTTTATTGTGGCAAGAATATTCAGATCCATAAGATTCAAGACAAAAGTTTAATATTGACATAAAAATAATAATACTTCAAGCATACTAACTAAGCAATTATGTCTTCTCAAAATAACATGGCCAAAGAAAGTTATCCCTACAAAATCATATAGTCTGGCTATGCTCCATCTTCACCACACAAAGTATTTAAATCATGTACAACCCCGATGACAAGCCAAGCAATTGTTTCATACTTTTGGTGTTCTCAAACTTTTTCAATCTTCACGCAATACATGAGCGTGAGCCATGGACATAGCACTATAGATGGAATAGAATGGTGGTTGTGGAGAAGACAAAAAGGAGAAGATAGTCTCACATCAACTAGGCGTATCAACGGGCTATGGAGATGCCCATCAATAGATATCAATGTGAGTGAGTAGGGATTGCCATGCAACGGATGCACTAGAGCTATAAGTGTATGAAAGCTCAAAAAGAAACTAAGTGGGTGTGCATCCAACTCGCTTGCTCATGAAGACCTATGGCATTTTGAGGAAGCCCATCATTGGAATATACAAGCCATGTTTTATAATGTAAAATTCCCACTAGTATATGAAAGTGACAACATAGGAGACTCTCTATCATGAAGATCATGGTGCTACTTTGAAGCACAAGTGTGGTAAAAGGATAGTGGCATTGTCCCTTCTCTCTTTTTCTCTCACTTTTTTTATTTTTTTATTTTTATATTTGGGCCTTTTCTCTTTTTATGGCCTCTTTTTTCTCTTTTTTTTATTTTTCGTCCGGAGTCTCATCCCGATTTATGGGGGAATCATAGTCTCCATCATCCTTTCCTCACTGGGACAATGCTCTAATAATGATGATCATCACACTTTTATTTATTTACAACTCAAGAATTACAACTCGATGCTTAGAACAATATATGACTCTATATGAATGCCTCCGGCGATGTACCGGGATGTGCAATGACTCATGAGTGACATGTATGAAAGAAATATGAACGGTGGCTTTGCCACAAATACGATGTCAACTACATGATCATGCAAAGAAATATGACAATGATGGAGCGTGTCATAACAAACGGAACGGTGGTAAGTTGCATGGCAATATATCTCGGAATGGCTATGGAAATGCCATAATAGGTAGGTATGGTGGCTGTTTTGAGGAAGGTATATGGTGGGTTTATGGTACCGGCGAAAGTTGCACGGTATTAGAGAGGCTAGCAATGGTGGAAGGGTGAGAGTGCGTATAATCCATGGACTCAACATTAGTCATAAAGAACTCACATACTTATTGCAAAAATCTATTAGTTATAGAAACAAAGTATTACGCGCATGCTCCTAGGGGGATATATTGGTAGGAAAATACCATCGCTCATCCCCGACCACCACTCATAAGGAAGACAATCAATAAATAAATCATGCTCCGACTTCATCACATAACGGTTCACCATACGTGCATGCTACGTGAATCACAAACTTTAACAGAAGTGTTTCTCAAATTCAGAACTACTCAACTAGCATGACTCTAATATCACCATCTTCATATCTCAAAACAATCATCAAGTATCAAACTTCTCATAGTATTCAATGCACTTTATATGAAAGTTTTTCTTATATCCCTCTTGGATGCCCATCATATTAGGACTAGTTTCATAACCAAAGCAAAATACCATGCTTTTCTAAAGACTCTCAAAATGATATAAGTGAAGCATGAGAGTTCATTAATTTATATAAAATAAAACCACCACCGTGCTCTAAGAAGATATAAGTGAAGCACTAGAACAACAAACTACTCCGAAAGATATAAGTGAAGATCAATGAGTAGTCGAATAATTATGCAACTATGTGAAGACTCTCTAACATTTAATAATTTCATATCTTGGCATTTTATTCAAACATCAAGCAAAGCAAAATAAAATGACATTCTAAGAATGGCAAACATCATGTGAAGAAAGCAAAAATTTGGATCAACCAAAACTAACCGATAGTTGTTGAAGAAGAAAGGTGGGATGCCAACCGGGGCATCACCAAGCTTAGATGCTTGAGACTTCTTGAAATATTATCTTGGTATGCCTTGGGAATCCCCAATCTTGAGATTTTGTGCCTCCTTAATTCCTCTCATATCACGGTCTCCCTAAATCCCAAAAGCTTGATCCACACAAAACTCAACAAGGACTCGTGAGACAAGTTAGTATAAACCAATGCAAAAACTTATCATACTCCACTATAGCAAATCAATAAAATTATTATTCAACATTGCATACTAAATGCCTCTGCATATTTAATAGTCCTATCCTCAAATAGAATCATTAAAGAAGCATACTTCCCTACCTCCAAAAATTATGAAAGAAAATTCCCACTGTAGTAAATTTATCAGAGCTTATTATTCAAAAGGTTTCAACATTTTATCACATTCTGAATTTTCTAGGGAATTTTTGCAACAACGGTAAACTTTCTGTTTTCAAACAGCAACATGTGGACTTGTAAAATAGGCATAGTAAAGGCTATCAATGCCACTTTTATTGAAATAAAAGATTCAAAACATTGTTCTAAATAACAGCAAGCAAATCCTAACAAAATAAATTGACGCTCCAAGCAAAACACATAACATGTGGTGAATAAAAATATAGCTCCAAGTAAAGTTATCGATGAACGAAGACGAAAGAGGGGATGCCTTCCGGGGCATCCCCAAGCTTAGGCTTTTGGTTGTCCTTGAATATTACCTTGGGGTGCCTTGGGAATCCCCAAGCTTAGGCTCTTGCCACTCCTTATTCCATACTCCATCGAATCTTTACCCAAAACTTGAAAGCTTCACAACACAAAACTTAACAGAAAACTCGTAAGCTCCGTTAGCGAAAGAAAACAAAACACCACTTCAAGGTACTGTAATGAACTCATTCTTTATTTATATTGGTGTTAAAACTACTGTATTC
The DNA here is from genome assembly GCF_018294505.1 of Triticum aestivum. Classification (NCBI taxonomy): domain Eukaryota; kingdom Viridiplantae; phylum Streptophyta; class Magnoliopsida; order Poales; family Poaceae; genus Triticum; species Triticum aestivum. The sequence goes on from NC_057809.1 coordinate 107,815,641, forward strand.
CAACTTCTCTATGGTTTATAAACTCTTTTACTAGCCATAGATTCATTAAAATAAGCAAACAACACACGAAAAATAGAACAGTCTGTAGTAATCTGTAACTAACGCAAACTTCTGGAACCCCAAAAATTCTAAAATAAATTGCTGGACGTGAGTAATTTATCTATTAATCATCTGCGAAAAAAGAATTAACTAAATATCACTCTCCAAATAAAAATGGCAGCAATTCTCGTGAGCGCTAAAGTTTCTGTTTTTTACAGCAAGATCAATAAGACTTTCCCCAAGTCTTCCCAACGGTTCTACTTGGCAAAAACACTAATTAAAACATAAAAAATCAATAATAACAGAGGATACATGATTAATTTATTACTAAACAGGAACAAAAAGCAAGGAACAAAAATAAAGTTGGGTTGCCTCCCAACAAGCGCTATTGTTTAACGCCCCTAGCTAGGCATGATGATTTCAATGATGCTCATATAAAAGATAAGAATTGTGACATAAAGAGAGCATCTTGAAGAATATGACTAGCAAATTTAAGTCTAACACACTTCCTATGCATAGGGATTTTGTGAGCAAACAACTTATGGGAACAATAATCAACTAGCATAGGAAGGCAAAACAAGCATAACTTCAAAACTTTAAGCACATAGAGAGGAAACTTGATATTATTGCAATTCCTACAAGCATATATTCCTCCCTCATAATAATTTTCAGTAGCATCATGAATGAATTCAACAATATAACCAGCACCTAAATCATTATTTTCATGATCTACAAGCATAGAAATTTTATTACTCTCCACATAAGCGAATTTCTTCTCATGAATAGTAGTGGGAGGAAACTCAACAAAATAACTATCATGGGATTGAAAATTGAAATCAAGATGACAAGTTTCATTGTTATCATTATTCTTTAAAGCATATGTGTCATCACAATAATCATCATATATAGGAGGCATGCTTTCATCATAATAAATTTGCACATCAAAACTTGGGAGACTACAAATATCATCTTCATTAAACATAGCTTCCCCAAGCTTATGGGTTTGCATATCATTAGCATCATAGATATTCAGGGAATTCATACTAACAACATTGCAATCATGCTCATCATTCAAAGATTTAGTGCCAAACATTCTAATGCATTCTTCCTCTAGCACTTTGGCACAATTTTCCTTTCCATCATACTCACGAAAGATATTAAAAAGATGAAGCGTACGAGGAAAACTCAATTCCATATTTTTTGTAGTTTTCTTTATTAAACTAAATTAGTGCTAAACAAGAAACAAAAATATTCGATTGCAAGATCTAAAGATATACCTTCAAGCACTCACCTCCCCGACAACGGCGCCAGAAAAGAGCTTGATGTCTACTACACAACCTTCTTCTTGTAGACGTTGTTGGGCCTCCAAGTGCAGAGGTTTGTAGGACTGTAGCAAATTTCCCTCAAGTGGATGACCTAAGGTTTATCAATCCGTGGGAGGCGTAGGATGAAGATGGTCTCTGTCGGTGTCAAAACCGGCGGATCTTGGGTAGGGGGTCCCGAACTGTGTGTCTAAGGCAGATGGTAACAGGAGGCAGGGGACACGATGTTTACCCAGGTTCGGGCCCTCTTGATGGAGGTTAAACCCTACGTCCTGCTTGATTGTTCTTGATGATATGAGTATTACAAGAGTTGATCTACCACGAGATTAGAGAGGCTAAACCCTAGAAGCTAGCCTATGGTATGATTGTATGTTGTCCTACGGACTAAAACCCTCCGGTTTATATAGACACCGGAGGGGGCTAGGGTTACACAAGGTCGGTTACAAAGGAGGAGATATACATATCCGTATTGCCTAGCTTGCCTTCCACACCAAGTAGAGTCCCATCCGGACACAGGATGAAGTCTTCAATCTTGTATCTTCATAGTCCAACAGTCCGGCCAAAGGATATAGTCCGGCTGTCCGGAGACCCCCTAATCCAGGACTCCCTCAGTAGCCCCTGAACCAGGCTTCAATGATGATGTGTCCGGCGCGCAGTGTTGTCTTTGGCATTGCAAGGCGGGTTCCTCCTCCGAATACACCGCGAAAGAGTTTGAATACAAGGATAGTGTCTGACCCTGCAAAAGAAGTTCCACATACCACCGTAGAGAGAATAATACTTCCACAAATCTAATCTGCTGACACATTTCGATAGTATGACATCACTTCATGGCCCGGTTATTATTTGAACCGCTTTTCTCAACCAGCTCCGCACATATCGCGAGGCGGTTTTCTTGATACGTCTTGTCAAACCAGAGATCGTGTTCCCCTTATCATGGGATTCTCATCAATACGGACGTGGGTAACCCAACTGCGCCATCAATTATGGCGCCTGGGGAATAAGCGGTTTTGCCAGGCAAGTGGTGAGACTCATCACCTCCTCGGCCCTTATAAAGGGACAAAGATTTACTTTTTTCACCCACGCCTTCTTCCTTCTTGCTTACCCATTCTCGCACACCCGAGCTCTAGCGCCCAAGCTCACGTTCTTCTTCTCGAACCACTCCAATCATGTCTGGAGCAGGAGGCAAGTGGATGGTCTCCTCTGTCACGGAGGAAAACATCAAAAAGTTACGGGAAGCCGGATACCTAGCTGCGAATATCGCGCACTGGCTGCCGAATGCGAGGCAGATCATCCCAATGCCCAAACCCCATGAGAGGGTAGTTTTTCTTACCCATTTGTCTGCGGACTGGGATTTCCTCTCCACCCGTTTGTCCGCGGGCTCATGTTCTACTACGGGCTGGATTTTCATGATCTGGCCCCCAACTTCATCCTCAACATCTCGGCGTTTATCGTCGTGTGTGAGGCCTTCCTCTGCATCAGGCCCCACTTCGGCCTATGGCTGAAAACCTTCAATGTCAAACCGAAGGTGGTGGGTGGCCAGCAAACAGAATGCGGAGGCGCCATGGTGGGCAAGATGCCTAATCTCACATGGCTCGAGGGTACCTACGTGGATACCATAAAAGGGTGGCAATCGGGGTGGTTCTACATCACCGGGCCGCGCGACTCCAACTGGGTGGCGGCCCCCAAATTTCGATCCGGAATCCCCATGCGGCTCACCTCTTGGAAAAAGAAGGGCATGTCCTGGGGCTCTTCGGTAGAGCTGGCCGGACTCCAGACCTGCATCCAGAACATGACGAACAAGAAAATCAAGCTCGTCAATGTGGTCCAGGTTATGCTCTTCCGCCGGATCCTTCCGTGCCCACAACGGGCATTTGTTTTGTGGGAGTTCGACTCAGCCCAGCACCAGACGCTGCGAGAGCTCTACGACACGACGCACGAGGACATCTGGAGGGTGCTATTCAAGGGCGCCGAGATGCCTCCCTCCCTCACCAAGGACCGCGGACACAGCGCAAAGCGCCGCGCCCATCCGGTAGGCTTTTATATCTCTCAGGGTATTTATGTGCCCTGGTTTAGTCATGTGTTGGATCTAAGCTTTTATGTCATTAACAGGACTGGATAAAGACAGCGGAGCAGCTTGATTGCCCAGCCCCCCTGCCCGAAGATCCTGCAAACGCTCTTCTAACGAAGATGCTGACTTCGGCACCTTACTTGGTGCCGGAAAAGACGGCCAAGAAGAAGGCCGCGGGGACCCGAAAGGGTCTTCGGCGCAAGGTGGTTCTATCGGACTCATCCTCTGATGAGTCTGACGCGCACTCCTCCCATGGAAACGAGGAGGAGAAAAGTTCTGCCCCCTCCCCCAGCCGGGGGAGACAAGAAAGGGAAGGCCGACCCATCCCGGGAGGCCGAAGGGTCCAAGAAGGGAAAGACCCTCCCTCTGAACTGTGCCACGACGGCCGCCGACAGCGGCGACGAGTGGCTACCCAGGGACAAGCCCCTGGCAAAGTCGTAAGTGTCCAGACACCATAGTACTTCATGGTATGTTTTATTGTACTGCCTTTGCTCATGCCGAACATGATTATGCAGTCCGGCCCGAGCTCGTCTCGACGTACCCTTGTCAAGCGACTCTTTGGGCTCGTCAGATATGAACAGCGGTTCTCCTCCGACGGCTTCCACCCCTCGCCCTACGGACAACGCCGAGGTGGTGTCTCAAAAGGCACCGACCCAAGGGGAGGCGATCCTGGGGGCGCCTCACGGCGACCTCCTGGACCCTGGGTACCAAGGGAGCGAGGCACCTACGGGCTTCGAGTTCAGGCCCCAGCCGGACACTGCGCCAGAACCTTCAATGGTTCCGGACTCCGGTAGGCGGTCCCCCAATTAAGGGGGGCCAACCATCTGTGTAGGTGTCCTCTGTCCAACCAGAGGCACCGGACAACTTGCTGGAAGCGCTTCACAGCGCTTCCATCGATGAAGAGCACCACACTATCATGAGTGCGGTGGTCAAGAAGGTTCAGTCCGCCAAAAACGGACTGAATAAGCTTGCGCCAGCCTCCTAACAGGCTTGAGGTAAGCATTCAAAATAAAAATATTACGCATAGATAGTAGCCCCTGATGCTCTGTTCGGCGTTCGCGAAGAAAAGCCGAATAGAGTATCAAATGATAACTCAGGAGTCTAATTAGAGTACGTCTATGTGTATGTGCAGGATTCCCTGCTGGCCGCTGCCGCGCGTACTGCGGAGGTCTCTGCGCTGAAGCAGGCCCTGAAGCGGTCTGAGGATGAGCTCGGCCTTACCAAGGGGCAGCTCGAAGAGAGCAAAGGTAAGATATGCCCCAGTTATATAGTTAAAAAGAAGATTGGTGTAAAGTAATAGGATCATCATGCATTTTTCAGGGGCCACGACCGAGGTGGAGACCCTGAGGAAGGCGTTGTCCGAGGCAGAAGACAAAGCGGCCAAAGAATGCATTGAACGGGAGAAACAAGAAGCCCGAGTGGGCGAGGTGCAGCAAGAGCTCGAGGCTCTCGCCAAAAAGCACGAGTCCTTGGAGCTTGACTCCAAGACGTGAGAGTCCGAGCTCGTGCGGGCGCTTGAAAGCGTCCGGAGCGCCAAGGCCGAAGCCCACAGGGCCCTCCAGGAGATTGATGCGGCGAAGAAGATAGCAGCGGGTAAGTTATTCAATATGCAAAGCAAGCATGTGAAGGAGACTTTCCTTTTTCTTACCCGAGTTCGGAGCTCTCCAGGAGCGTTTGCAGATCTTCCCCGCAGTGTGCTGGATGTCACGGAGTTTTACTGGGCTGAGGAGGGGAGCTCAGCGGAGAAGTTGTTCTGGTCTCAGTACACTGGGACCTAACACCCCGTGTCCTTGAGCGACCAGCTGAAGCAGTTGGTCAAACTTCACAAGGCGGCTGAACAGGCCATGAGGGGCCTTATAGTCCGGATGTGGCCTGGCGAGCCCCTGTCCGGCAGCTACTTCGGTCTGGTGAGGCGGCTGGTGGAAGCCTGCCCACGGCTTGAGGTCATCAAGCGGTCCGTCTGCATCGAAGGTGCACGCAGGGCTTTTGCCTGGGCGAAGGTGCACTGGGCGAAGCTGGACGCCGTGAAGCTTGTGAAGGAGGGGCTGCCGGAGGGCAAGGAGCATCGCTGCCCTGAGAATTACTATGAGAGCGTCCTGAAGGGTTCCCGCTTAGTGGCAGATGAGTGTGCCAAGGATGTAATCTTTGAATGAACATGCCCATGTGATCCTGTAATATGAAACGAGTTCTTTTGCGCCATGCGACGCTTTCTTAATTTAAAATATTACCTTCTGTGCGGCCATTTATAAAATCTGAGAGTTGGCCAGTCGTCGGCTTCTACCCCCATGTAACTAGTATTGGGGTGTTCGGGGTAAATCTGAACACTCTTTACCCCAATTTTGGGTCCTTCAAGGGAGGTGTTCAGCGCAACGAACTAGGCAATCGGACTATAATGCTTTATCACTCTCACTTAGCAATAGAAGTCTATGATTTTAATTTTTTGGCGAAGCCCCTGGTATTCGGAGGGCCGAATTTGGGGCGCTATACACGCCTAAGCCGGACAAGGCCGACTCCTCGCCCGAAGCGGAAAAAGTATTTAAGGACTTGAGACCTCTCGAACAGCGACCAGTCTCTCGCCTTATCATGACAGTCAGTTTTTGGCTTTCTCTACTGAGGTGCTCGTCCGGAAGAACCGGGACACAATCGCAGTAGTTCTCCCACCGCTACCTTAGCCGATATAGCGGAACATAAGGTACCAAAGCATGGGAGCCGGGCAACCCAACATTTGACCCAAGACATGATTCGGAGCTGATGCATATAATGATATAAGTTCGGGGTGCCGCACTGTCGAAAGTGTTTGGACTTCTTGCGCCGTATTACGGGGTAAATGAGAGCCCCTGGCGTACTGACCGCACCCGAGCGTGCAGGTGCGGAATGTCATAAATGGACATATAAGAGAAAGAGAAAAACTTAAATAATGCAATGACAGATTAATAATATGCATTGTTACTTGAATAATACATCGAAACGTACTGGTACAAGTAGTGCAATAAGCATAAAGTAGAACAATTCGAAATGTCCTATCCCAAGGCAAGCTACGCATAAATAGTGAAAAGCGGGTATATAGTATTATTAGAGACCACCTGGTGGTTCCCGTGTTCATCTTAGCTTCTTGCCGCTTTGGTTGTTGCTTCCGGAATGTGTCCGGCAATCGAACTGCCGGAAAGGGCTTCCGAAGAGTTAGGCCCTGAAAGAGAAAAGGAATGTCAAAGGTATACGGCCCCTGGCGTGGTTAAGCCACAATGCGGGCATGTCCTGATTGTGCCCCCGCCTATGTCCATGGTATTTTCAATGCGTAGTTATGTACGCGCGGCACGAATTTCGTCGCTGCACTGGGACTGGGACGGGGGCCGGATTGCTAGGTGAGCGTTGATCACGCCAGGCGATCCTGTTGCAGATTGTTCTGAACTCGCTTGAAGGTGTCCGGGGGCTGTAATGCCGAATGAGTGGTCTGCCTGAACAGGCTGCTTTGTGCCTCTGCTACAAGGGCCGCAGTGTGCTCTTCTGTACGGAGCGAGCGTTCTGTGTTTCCATTTACTGTTATGACCCCGCGGGGTCCTGGCATCTTGAGCTTGAGGTATGCGTAATGCGGCACTGCGTTGAATTTTGCAAATGTTGTCCGTCCGAGCAGTGCATGATAGCCACTGTGAAACGGGACGATGTCGAAGATTAAATCTTCGCTTCGGGAGTTATCCGGTGATCCGAAGACCACTTCCAGTGTGATTGAGCCTGTGCAATGGGCCTCTACACTTGGGATGACGCCTTTAAAGGTGGTTTTGCTGGGTTTGATCCTTGAGGGATCGATACCCATTTTTCGCACTATATCCTGATAAAGCAGGTTCAGGCTGCTGCCGCCGTCCATAAGGACTCGAGTGAGGTGAAATCTGTCAATGATGGGGTCTAGGACCAGTGCGGCGGATCCGCCATGACGGATGCTAGTGGGGCGGTCCCTGCAATTGAAGGTGATCGGACAAGCAGACCATGGGTTGACCTTCGGGGCGACGGGCTCCATCGCGTAGACATCCCTTAGTGCACGCCTCCGCTCCCTCTTGGGAATGTGGGTTGAGTACATCATGTTCACTGTCTTCACTTGTGGGGGAAACCCCTTCTGTCCTCCTGGGTTCGGCGGCCGGGGCTCCTCCTCGTCATCGCTATGCAGCCCCTTGTCCTTGTTTTCGGCATTTAACTTGCTGGACTGCTTGAACACCCAACATTCTCTGTTGGTGTGATTGGCTGGCTTTTCAGGGGTGCCGTGGATTTGACACGAGTGATCCAGTATGCGATCCAGACTGGACGGAGCTGGAGTATTTCTTTTAAATGGCTTTTTCCACTGACCGGATTTAGAGCCTCTGAATCTGGCATTGACTAACATATCTTCGGTGTTATCGCCGTTATTGCGGCGCTTTGGTCTATTACGACGCTGCCTACCGTTAACGTCTTTGGTATCCGAGGTATCCGGATTCCTTGGTGTGTTGTTGCTGCAAGCCAGCCAGCTGTCCTCGCCCGCGCAAAAGCGGGTCATGAGTGTTGTGAGGGATGCCATAGATTTCGGCTTCTCCTGGCCGAGGTGGCGGGCGAACCACTCGTCGCGGATGTTGTGCTTGAATGCCGCTAGGGCTTCTGCATCTGGATAGTCTACAATTTGATTTTTCTTAGTCAGGAACCGTGTCCAGAATTGTCTGGCCGATTCCCCTTGCTGCTGGGTTATGTGGCTCAGGTCATCAGCATCCGGTGGCCGCACATAAGTGCCCTGGAAGTTGTCAAGAAATGCATCTTTCAAATCCTCCCAACTGCCAACTGAATCTGCTGGCAAGCTATTCAGCCAATGTCGGGCTGGTCCTTTGAGTTTTAGTGGGAGGTACTTGATGGCATGTAGATCATCACTGCGAGCCATGTGGATGTGAAGGTGGAAATCCTCAATCCATACAGCAGGATCTGTTGTGTCGTCGTATGATTCGATATTTATGGGTTTGAAACCCTCCGGGAATTCATGATTCATAACTTCATCGGTGAAGCATAGGGGGTGTGTGGCGCCTCTGTGCCGGGCTATATCCCGACATAGTTCGTATGAGTCGCTTGTCTACTGTATTCGGCCCGACCAGATTTACTCTTGGTGTATCCGACGAGACGATCATCGTACCGTGTGGGCGCGCGTGTTCGTGTCCCGTATATTGACCTTGCGATTTTTTCCTTACTGTCCAAGATATCTCGCAGGTCCTCTGTGTTGCCCTAGGCCTTAGTATCTTTGACTGAGTGGCAATGGGGTGCGGTCTGAACTTTAGGCAACGCCTCTCTGGCTCGGCCGCTTATACATAGTGGCCGGTCAGCCGCATCTTACACTGGTGAATGAGGTTTCAATGCTTCCTCCTCGAGGCGAGGTAGCAACCTGCATTTTGGGTAACTCTTGGACGGGTGCTCGAGTTCATGCTCCTTGGCCGCAAGGACTTTGGTCCATCTGTCTGCTAGCAAGTCTTGATCAGCTTGAAGCTGTTGCTGTTTCTTATTTAGGCTACTTGTCGTGGCCATAAGCCGGCGCTTGAAGCGCTCTTGCTTGACGGGGTCCTCAGGCACGATAAACTCATCGTCGCTGATAACCCACAAGTATAGGGGATCGCAACAGCTTTCGAGGGTAGAGTATTCAACCCAAATTTATTGATTCGACACAAGGGGAGCCAAAGAATATTCTCAAGTATTAGCAGCTGAGTTGTCAATTCAACCACACCTGGAAACTTAGTATCTGCAGCAAAGTGTTTAGTAGCAAAGTAATATGATAGTGATGGTAACGGTAACAAAAGAGTAACGAAAGCAAAGTAATGTTTTTGGTATTTTGTAGTGGTTGTAACAATAGCAACGGGAAAGTAAATAAGCGTAAACCAATATATGGAAAGCTCGTAGGCATTGGATCAGTGATGGATAATTACGCCGGATGTGGTTTCATCATGTAACAGTCATAACATAGGGTGACACAGAACTAGCTCCAATTCATCAATGTAATGTAGGCATGTATTCCGAATATAGTCATACGTGCTTATGGAAAAGAACTTGCATGACATCTTTTGTCCTACCCTCCCGTGGCAGTGGGGTCCTAATGGAAACTAAGGGATATTAAGGCCTCCTTTTAATAGAGAACCGGAACAAAGCATTAGCACATAGTGAATACATGAACTCCTCAAACTACGGTCATCACTGGTAAGTATCCCGGTTATTGTCACTTCGGGGTTAACGGATCATAACACATAATAGGTGACTATAGACTTGCAAGATAGGATCAAGAACTCTCATATATTGATGAAAACATAATAGGTTCATATCTGAAATCATGGCACTCAGGCCCTAGTGACAAGCATTAAGCATAGCAAAGTCATAGCAACATCAATCTCAGAACATAGTGGATACTAGGGATCAAACCCTAACAAAACTAACTCGATTACATGATAAATCTCATCCAACCCATCACCATCCAGCAACCCTACGATGGAATTACTCACGCACGGCGGTGAGCATCATGAAATTGGTGATGGAGGATGGTTGATGATGACGACGGCAACAAATCCCCCTCTCCGGAGCCCCGAATGGACTCCAGATCAGCCCTCCTTAGAGGTTTTAAGGCTTGGCGGCGGCTCTGTATCGTAAAACGCGATGAATTCTTCTCTCCTATTTTTTCTCCCCGAAAGCAAATATATAGAGTTGGAGTTTGAGTCGGGAGGTCTCCAGGGGGCCCACGAGGTAGGGGGCGCGCCCTAGGGGGGCACCCCCCCCCCCCCACCCTCATGGACAGGGTGTCGGCCCCCTGGTCTTCATCTTTGGCGAGGATTTTTTATTATTTATTGTAAGATATTCCGTGGAGTTTCAGGTCATTCCGAGAACTTTTGTTTTCTGCACATAAAACAACATCAAGCAGTTCTGCTGAAAACAGCATCAGTCCGGGTTAGTTCCATTCAAATCATACAAGTTAGAGTCCAAAACAAGGGCAAAAGTGTTTGGAAAAGTAGATACGATGGAGACGTATCAACTCCCCCAAGCTTAAACCCGTGCTTGTCCTCAAGCAATTCAGTTGACAAACTAAAAGAAATAAAGAAAAACTTTTACAAACTCTGTTTGCTCTTGTTGTTGTAAATATGTCAAGCTAGCATTAATGTTTTCAGCAAAGATTATAACTAACCATATTTGCAATAATTGTCAAGTCTCATCATTACCCATATCAATAGCATAATCAACTGGCAAGCCATAATAATAAATCTCGGATGACAACACTTTCTCAAAACAATCATAATATGATATAACAAGATGGTATCTCGCTAGCCCTTTCTGAGACCGCAAAACATAAATGCAGAGCACCTTTAAAGATCAAGGACTGACTAGACATTGTAATTCATGGTAAAAGAGATCCAATCATAGTCACACCCAATATAAATTAACAGTGATGAATGCAAATGACAGCTGCACTCTCCAGCTAGTGCTTTTAATAAGAGGGTGATGACTCAACATAAAAGTAAATAGATAGGCCCTTCGCAGAGGGAAGCAGGGATTTGTAGAGGTGCCAGAGCTCGGTTTTGAAATAGAGATAATTAACATTTTGAGCGGTATACTTTCATTGTCAACATAACAACCAAGAGATGGCGATATCTTCCATGCTACACACATTATAGGCGGTTCCCAAACAGAATGGTAAAGTTTATACTCCCCCTCCACCAACAAACATCAATCCATGGCTTGCTCGAAACAACGAGTGCCTCCAACTAACAACAGTCCCAGGGGGAGTTTTTTTGCAATTATTTTGATTTAGTTTGCATAAAGCATGGGACTGGGCATCCCGGTGACCAGCCATTTTCTTGTGAGTGAGGAGCGGAGTCCACTCCTCTTGAGAATAACCCGCCTAGCGTGGAAGATACAGACAACCCTAGTTGATTCATGAGCTATTCGAGCATACAAAATAGGATGATTATTTGAAGGTTTAGAGTTTGGCACATACAAATTTACTTGGAATGGCAGGTAGATACCGCATATAGGAAGGTATAGTGGACTCATCTGGAATAACTTTGGGGTTTAAGGGATTGGATGCACAAGCAGTATTCCTGCTTAGTACAGGTGAAGGATAGCAAAAGACTGGGAAGTGACCAACTAGAGAGCGACAACAGCCATGTACATGCATTAAAATTAATAAACATTGGATGCAAACATGAGTAGGATATAATCCACCATGAACATAAATATCGTGAAGGCTATGTTGATTTGTTTCAACTACATGCGTGAACATGTGCCAAGTCAAGTCACTTAAATCATTCAAAGGAGGATACCACCCCATCATACCACATCATAACCATCTCAATAGCATGTTGGCACGCAAGGTAAACCATTATAACTCATAGCTAATCAAGCATGGCACAAGCAACTATGATCTCTAATTGTCATTGCAAACATGTTTATTCATAACAAGCTGAATTAAGAACGATGAACTCATCATATTTTCAAAAACAAAAGAGGTCGAGTTCATACCAGCTTTTCTCATCTCAGTCAGTCCATCATATATCATCATAATTGCCTTTCACTTGCACGACCGAACGATGTGAATAATAATAAGAGTGCACGTGCATTGGACTAAGCTGGAATCTGCGAGCATTCAATAAACAGGAGAAGACAAAGCAATATGGGCTCTTGGTTAAATCAACAATAAAGCATATAAGAGCCACTTCAACAATTTAATCATGGTCTTCTCCTACTGACCCCCAAAGAAAAGAAAAGAAAAGAAATAAAACTATTTACACGGGAAAGCTCCCAACAAGCAAAAGAAGAACGGAAAATATTTTTGGGTTTTCTTTTTAATTATTACTACAGCAAGAAAAGTAAACTACTACAAATTTGTTTTGGTTTTTCTTAAGGTTTATCAAACACACAAGAAGAAAGCATAAAAGGAAATAAACTAGCATGGATGATACAATGAAAAAGTATGAGCACCGACATCTACCAATGAGTGTGTGTGAACATAAATGTAATGTCGGTGAGAAATATGTACTCCCCCAAGCTTAGGCTTTTGTCCTAAGTTGGTCTATGGCCACGGCTGGCCTGGCTGATATCCATAATAATAGTTGTTGGGGTCGTACTGTGATGAAGAAGACTCTGACTGACATTGGCTGACAGCCATCTCCGGATCCCAAGAATAAACAGACTGTCGTGGAGGCTCCTCTTGTGGTTCCGGTTCCGGGGCTGGTGCAGGGTTCCGGTAGGCGTGACTAGCCGCCAACGAAACAAGGTACGTGCCTACAGTCAAATCAAACAAAGAAGGAGCAGGCAAGGTAATAGTCTCAGGATGATGTTTATTAAAGAACAATTGATATTTAAGCTCTCCTTCCCTATTCTTAACAATAAAATCATGTGCTACCATACTTTTATAATCTAAATAAATATGAGGCAACACCTTTTCTTCCTTCTCATAATGGCTAATAGGTATGTTAAAATGTGCAGCGAGGCGTGAAGCATAAATGCCTCCAAAGATGGGACCCTTAGTACGGTTCATACTTGACCGTCTAGCAATAATGCCGCCCATACTAAAAGAGTTATCACCGTATAAGCCGTGGTGCAAAATGATAATATCAGGGTACTCAGGTTTCCACAGTTTCCGCGACCAATTAAGCAATGACTAGCAAATAATGCAAAATAATGTAAAACAGGAAAATGTATGCTAGCGATTCGTGCATCGGAAACCTTCCTTGTTTCCCCTACAGTGATAGTGTCAATAAATCCCTCTACATCATCACGATGTGGTTCTTCTGTCTTGCCCCCAAAAGGGACTAAACAAATCTGACAGAAATCATAAAGTGACATCTCCTTATGCTCATCATATAAATGAAATTCCACCGTAGGTGGTGAGTTCTTAGAATGAAAATGAAAGTTTTGCACAAAGGTATTTGTGAGCAAGAGATAGGGGGGCGCGCCCCACACCCTCGTGGACAGGGTAGGGGGCGCGCCCCGCACCCTCGTGGACAGGGTGTGGGGCCCCTGGTCTTCATCTTTGGCAAGGACTTTTTATTATTTATTGTAAGATATTCCGTGGAGTTTCAGGTCATTCCGAGAACTTTTGTTTTCTGCACATAAAACAACATGATGGCAGTTCTGCTGAAAATAGCGTCAGTCCGGGTTAGTTCCATTCAAATCATACAAGTTAGAGTCCAAACAAGGGCAAAAGTGTTTGGAAAAGTAGATACGATGGAGACGTATCAGTTGCCGAGGCTCGCCTCGTCTTCGGAGAGAGGCATGTAATTGTCCTCCTCCGGTTCTCCATCTGCTGCCTGCTCTGGAGGGCTAGCTTGTTCGTCCTCTAGCTCTGCATCGTGCTGGAGGGGATTGTTGTTGTCTTCGGCGCTATCCGGAGTGTTATTATATCTTGTGCCGGTATCACTGCTCTTGCTGTGGCGGGACTTAAAGCGGCACCGCTGACGTCGGCGCTTGGGTTCCTTCTTGGAGGGGTCATCCTCCGCTGTCTCGTCGCCATTGGCTTCTTTGGGGGTGTCCACCATGTATATATCATATGATGAGGTGGCGGTCCATTGCCCCGAGGGAGGTGGATCCTGTTCGTCTCCGGCTTCGTCGTCCATACCGTCGAAGTCTTCGGAGCCGAAGTCGAGCATGTCGGTTAAGTCGTCGATAGTGGCTACTAAGTGGGTGGTGGGTGGGCAGCGAATTTCTTCGTCGTCCGCATCCCATTCTAGCCGAACGTAGTTCGGCCAAGGTTCTCCTGACAGGGAGAGAGACCTTAATGAATTTAGCACATCCCCGAAGGGTGAGTGCTGACAGATGTCCATGGAGGTGAACTCCATGATCGGCGCCCAGTCGGACTCGACGGGCACGGATATGAGCGGCTCGGAGTCCGTGGCCGGAGATAAATCCAGTGGTTCGGCAACACGGCTCTCGTAAGGGGTGAAGTCAGTATCCGGCTCTATCGCCACTGAGAGTGCGGCCTCCATGGCGGGGTACATCCCTCCGCTCTCGGATGGCGCGACTTCCTCCGGATTAAAGGCCGGAGTAGCTGCGGATGCGATCTCCCGAACACTGTCTGACGGTAGAGTTACGTCTTGCTCGTCGTGACTGCGCGGCGCGTCCGGCATGGGCTCGAATCTGTCGAAGATCAAGTCTCCGCGAATATCCATCGTGTAGTTCAAGTTTCCAAATCTGACCTGATGGCAAGGGGCGTAGCTCTCAATCTGCTCCAGATGGCCAAGCGAATTGGCCCGCAGTGCAAAGCCGCCGAATATGAAGATCTGTCCGAGGAGGAAAGCCTCACCCTGGACCGCATCGTTAGCGATGTTTGAAGGAGCCATCAAGCCTTATGGTGATGACACAGTGGAACTCTCAATGAAAGCACCGATGTCGGTGTCAAAACCGGTGGATCTCGGGTAGGGGGTCCCGAACTGTGCGTCTAAGGCGGATGGTAACAGGAGGCAGGGGACACGATGTTTACCCAGGTTCGGGCCCTCTTGATGGAGGTAAAACCCTACGTTCTGCTTGATTGTTCTTGATGATATGAGTATTACAATAGTTGATCTACCACGAGATCAGAGAGGCTAAACCCTAGAAGCTAGCCTATGGTATGATGGTATGTTGTCCTACAGACTAAAACCCTCCAGTTTATATAGACACCGGAGGGGGCTAGGGTTACACAAGGTCGGTTACAAAGGAGGAGATATACATATCCGTATTGCCTAGCTTGCCTTCCACACCAAGTAGAGTCCCATCCGGACACAGGATGAAGTCTTCAATCTTGTATCTTCATAGTCCAACAGTCCGGCCAAAGGATATAGTCCGGCTGTCCGGAGACCCCCTAATCCAGGACTCCCTCTGTCTCTCTCAAGCAACCCTGCAACCAAATAACAAAGAGTCTCTTGTGTCCCCAACACACCCAATACAATGGTTAATTGTATAGGTGCACTAGTTCGGCGAAGATATGGTGATACAAGTGCAATATGGATGGTAGATATAGGTTTTTGTAATATGAGAAATATAAAAACAGCAAGGTAACTAATGATAAAAGTGAGCGTAAACGGTATTGCAATGCGTTGAAACAAGGCCTAGGGTTCATACTTTCACTAGTGCAAGTTCCCTCAACAATAATAACATAATTGGATCATATAACTATCCCTTAACATGCAACAAAGAGTCACTCCAAAGTCACTAATAGCGGAGAACAAACGAAGAGATTATGGTAGGGTACGAAACCACCTCAAAGTTATCCTTTCTGATCGATCTATCCAAGAGTCCGTAGTAAAATAACATGAAGCTATTCTTTCCGTTCAATCTATCATAGAGTTTGTACTATAATAACACATTAAGACACAAATCAACCAAAACCCTAATGTCACCTAGATACTCCAATGTCACCTCAAGTATCCGTGGGTACGATTATATGATATGCATCACACAATCTCAGATTCATCTATTCAAACCAACACAAAGTACTTCAAAGAGTGACCCAAAGTTTCTACCGGAGAGTCAAGACGAAAACGTGTGCCAACCCCTATGCATAGGTTCATGGGAGGAACCCGCAAGTTGATCACCAAAACATACATCAAGTGGATCAATAGAATACCCCATTGTCACCACGGGTATCCCACGCAAGATATACCTCAAGTGTTCTCAAATCCTTAAAGACTCAATCCGATAAGATAACTTCAAAGGGAAAACTCAATCCATTACAAGAGAGTAGAGGGGGAGAAACACCATAAGATCCAACTATAATAGCAAAGCTCGCGACACATCAAGATCGTACCACCTCAAGAACACGAGAGAGAGAGAGAGAGAGATCAAACACATAGCTACTGGTACATACCCTCGGCCCCGAGGGAGAACTACTCCCTCCTCGTCATGGAGAGCGTCGGGATGATGAAGATGGCCACCGGAGAGGGATCCCCCCTCCGGCAGGGTGCCGGAACGGGTCTAGATTGGTTTTCGGTGGCTACGGAGGCTTCTGGCGGCGGAACTCCCGATCTATTCTGCTCCCCGGAGTTTTTAGGGTATATGGATATATATATAGGTGGAAGAAATACATCAGGGTAGCCACGAGGGGGCCACGATGGTGGAGGGCGCGCCCAGGGGGTGGGCGCCCCCCTGCCTCGTGCCTTCCTCGTTCCTTCCCTTACATACACTCCAAGTCTTCTAGATTGCTTCCGTTCCAAAAAGAAATTCCGTGAAATTCCAGGCCAATTGGACTCCGTTTGATTTTCCTTTTCTGCGATACTCTAAAACAAGGAAAAAGCATAAACTGACACTGGGCTCTGGGTTAATAGGTTAGTCCCAAAAATAATATAAAAGTGTATAATAAAGCCCATAAACATCCAAAACATATAATATAATAGCATGGAACAATCAAAAATTATAGATACGTTGGAGACGTATCACTCGTATATTTGCTTGCGATCTACTTTTCCTTTGCATTTTTATTCAGTTCTATTAAACCAAAAATACAAAAATACTTCGCTGCAATTTATTTTATTTGTGATCTATTACTTCAATCTACTAGAATTCTCTGGCATCGTTACTCGAAAGGGATTGACACCCCCTTTAACACGTTGGGTTGCGAGGTGTTGTTATTTGTGTGCAGGTGTGTTTACGTTGTGTTGCTTGGTTCTCCTACTGGTTCGATAACCTTGGTTTCTTCACTGGGGGAAATACCTACCATCATTGTGTTGCATCATCCCTTCCTCTTTGGGGAAATACCGACGTAGTCCTAGCAGATAGGAGCTTTTCTGGTGCAGTAACCGGAGAGCAATCAGGGCACCACACACGGCTAAGAGAACAACTGTTGTGCTTTGGGGTGCCCCTGCCCCCGTATATAAAGGAGGAGGGGAGGAGGCAGCCGACCTAGAGGGGTGCGCCATGGGGGGAGTGTAACACTCCAAAAATTTTCATTTGGTTTTATCAAATTCTTTATTTAATTGGAAGGAGGTTATTTAAAAAAAATAAAAAAGACTCTCCTTCTCAAAATTCTCATTTGTGACAAGTATTTTTTATTTTTGTGGGTTCTTCCCAATCTTGATCTTTGGTCTTAAGGATTTTTCATCTTGTGTTGGCTCAATACAAATAATCTTGGAAGGTTTTTCCAACTCCTTTTTATTAGAAAGAATTCCTATAAATTATGGATTTATTCTTCCCCATTCAAAAATTTCTCTCTTGCCATGGCCTATATGGAAAATTTTCTTCCAAAACCCACCTCCCTACTTTGGGTTTAGCCAAGCATCAAGTCCAGCAAGGTTCAACTTCCCCTAGATTTTTATTTCTATTTGTTTTAACCTCAAAATCATTTCCTGTCATTTATTTGGACTTTGGTGGTTTACAAAGGAACTACCAGATTGCCATTGAGTTTTGATTCCAAATAAACTCCTTTGGCTAGTCCTTAGTACCCTCAACCTGGATTCATCAAGATCTGCTAGTCCACAGTTCAAATTTTTCAAAATTTGCTTGCTGCAAGTTTGGACCAGATTTGCTATTTTTGGTGAAATTCATTCTTTTTCTTTTCCTAAAATTTTGAGATAATTTAGGCAGTCTCCAGGTGCATCAAGAGATCACCTCACCAAGTTTCAGCTCAAGAAAAATTTTCCACGTGCCTAAAACATTTCGTCAAACAGCTGGTGTGCACTATTATTGTTCAATTTCAGAGTTCAGTGTTTCAGTTTCAGTCGTAAGTGTCGTTTTCTTCAGAGCCTCACGTCGATCTCGCCAGTAACTGCCGTGGCGCCATGCTCCCTGTTCCTCCTTCTTATCCATCGCACCGCACGGTCGTCTGGACGGGTGCGAGCGTCGGCGGTGAGCTGGCAGGGGTACATCACCTCCGTGAGCGGCGACAGCAACGTTCGCTGCGGCCGCCAGAGAGGCTTGGCGTGGAACGGCGCCGTCCAGCACCGCCCACACCACCCATGAGCCTCCGTGTGGCCGTCCTCTTCTCTGGACATGCTACAGAACCATCGCTGTGGCTTGAGAGGCGCAGAGCGCACTCTCTGCCGCCGACGAGCCCGTGAGCTCCGTTCCGTTGAAACCACGGGAGCAGGCCAAATGCGACCAGGTTAGCCGTTGAATAGGGCCAGTGGACCAATCCGAAGCTGCCCAATCACCTAAACCTACAGCTCGACCTCTGCCTTGCGGTAATCGCTTGCGGAGAAATCCTGTTCTCGGCAACCGCCTCAGGCCGGCTATAAATAGAGGCCCCGAGCTCGTTCTCGACCCAGCACCTCCCCTCCTCGACTTAGAACCTCGCCACGCTCATCAGAGGGCCTCGAGAGAGCCTTCTTCCCCGACTCCGGCCGCCCAGATCCGCTTCGGGCTCCGGCAAGATTCTCTCTGGTGAGGGCACCCCCGCCTCCCAAACCTTGTCAGCAACCTCCTAGTCCACTACCTCTTCTAACCCGAGCCTCAATTTGGCGTCTGCCGCCCTCCTCAGTAGGATCCATCATCGCCCGAACCACCGTGCGCCGGAGTGGAGGCCGCCGTCGACGTGGTGCTCGCCGACGACCAACTCCACCACCCACAGATGCGGGAGAGCTCCGTGAGTCCGTAGGTACTTTCCATTCCCCCTACCTCGCCATGGATCGACGCCGGCGACCACCGCGATCCTCGGGCACCGGTGTGCTCTATTTTAATATTTTAAACCTGACGGGTGGGACCCCCTCGTCAGCCTCTCCTCTCTTATTCGAACCGTTTTCTGAAAGCGCCTTCGAGCAAAGTACGTGTTCCCTTTGGGTTGGCGTATTTCCAACCGAAGCGTCTTCTGTTTTTCTAAACTAGCCCCTAGATAGTTTCTGTTTCATCACAGATTAGTCCCTGGACTAAAACCCTTATAACTTTTAAACAAAATATGATTTTGAGTTGATTATTTTTCTGTCATCTTTATTTTTCTATCTTTTATCATATTTATTTGAAAAATATTTGGAACAATTTTTATGCACCCACGGTATTTACGTTAGTATCCGATTTCTTTTATACCGTAGATACCGAAGGAGGTGACGGAGCCGCCAACTTCGCCGAGCTAGACTCCGACTACTCTGAACCAGGCAAGCATGTTTGAACCTTTGATATGATGAGCGTTTTGCATGTTTGCTTAAGTAGTTTTCTCATGGCATGTTTATATAAGCAATTGTGAATGTTATATTGCATGCAAGGCAAGCTACAAGTGAACTTCGAAATTTGTTGTGTTCATATGATGGTGATATAACCTGATCATGTGCTGGCATGATAGGTTGTATGCTGGTATTGTTGAAGCATGCCAGTATTATGTCAACCGTGTAACTCCAGTATTAACATGGATCAAGTCATGTCCCATTCGTCCCCTTTTCGTGCTGCCACATGTCTTCTGCAAAGAGTGCAGTCTAGTCAGTTGCAAACCTCTTTCCTTGTACACACCAAATAGAGGGGTCGTGATGAGGGTTCCATGGCCCTGGATTAAAGCCCGTCATCCGGTCAGGGGGCATGGGTGTTTCCGGTTGGGACCGAGAGGAGGGCACCCCTTAGAGCGCGTGAATATAAATTTGATCCCATGCTATTCGAGGTTGTAGCATCCCCGTATCAGAGTTTTTCTTGAACGTTGCTTAGGGTGATTCCTGGCAGCAGAATGTGGAATGGGTGTGTACTGGTTAGATGTGTTTCTTCTAAAATACCATAAACGGAACTAGTCCTTTATGACTACTGAAATCCATTGGCTGTGGGTAAAGACTACAAACTCTGCAGAGTCAAAACTAGTCGAGTAACCATATCCGTGGTCAAGGACTTTGATCAACATATTAGTGTCAGTCTCAGTATCAGTCTCAGTCTCAGTGACAGTCTCCGGAGTATAAGCATGGATGGTAAACCCGACTGAATGTTATTCCTATGGATGGACTAACCAGTTTATTTTTTTATGTACCGAGTATCCCTTGGGGATGATGTTACTTTCATGAGCTACTTGAATTCGAGTGACGAAATATAAGCCCTTTATGTGATGTCGCTCAGAAGTCCGACTGTGGCATTCTTGTTATTTACTTTCGATATGAGCCCTTTATGTGATGTCGCTCAGATGTCCGACTGTGGCATTCTTGTTATTTACTTTCGATATAATCCCTTTATGCGATGTCGCTCAGATGTCCGACTGTGGCATTCTTGTTATTTACTTGCAATATAAGCCCTTTATGTGATGTCGCTCAGACGTCTGATTGTGGCATCCTTGTTGTTTACTTTCATTATAAGCCCTTTTCAAGATGTCGCTTAGACGTCCGACTGTGGCACGCACTGTCATTTACGTTTCAATATAAGCCCTTTATGTGGTGTCGCCCTGACGCCCGATTGCAGCATGTTAATTTATTTTTCCTTTCGAGGCATCGTTTCAGACACCCGATCGGTCTTCAGCTATTTTATTGGGATTTCAGGAGGACTACCGCCTGACTTCCTCTCATTTATCATGCAGTGCAAATGTATTACCTGAGTGTGCATTACTAATCTGCTCATGTGCATCATGTTTGCATTTGTTATATCTTATGTCGAAACTGTCTTGCGAGTACATTCAAAGTACTCACCTGGCTTGTTGATTTGGCCAGATGTTGACGAAGGCGATCTTATGGACGAAGAGTACGATAGCGAGTCCGACGCCTAGAGGAGTCCCAGTCAGTCCCGTGCGATCCTGGAGTTGGTCACTTGTATTATATATGCTTCCACTACCCTAATAAAATCATCAAGCCTCACTCCGGCGCTTGACGAGCTGTAAGATTTTGGAGTCATGTCACCCACTTCACTGTGACATATCCACCACCACTTTTATTATGAGTCAGTAGTTATGCCACCATACCCCTTTGTGTCATATCCACCTTTATGTATAATATCGGCATGCTTGTAATATTTAGTACTTCTGGATTTCTGTATCAAGGATTTGTCTACCAGTAAGGAGGATTCTTCTATACTGATGTGATATAATGGTCGGTTTTTCAATAAATGTTTTATTGGAAAACCGGTCCTGACAACCTTGGTATCAGAGCCAGGCTGACTATAGGAAGCCACTAGGTGCGATCGCTAATCGGTTATTAGCGTAATAAGTGGTTTTTTTAACATTTTGCAATTGTAGCAATTTTCTGTTAGTCATCATAAATTTATGAATTGACTATCTGGAATTTTTGTCTACTTTTGTAGATGGCTGGTGTTCGCCAATGTACCTGAGGGGTTTATCAAACTTCTCGTCTCCATCACCAAGGTCACGATCGGGCCATCGACTCGTCCAGAGTTCACACTCTACCAGCACATGATCAGCGACAGCGTGTCTATGCACCAGGTCGCGGTGTAATTCAAGGGAGGACGTTCTGAGTCACGCCGCTTCCGATTTGTGGGAAGGGCCATGCCTACGGAGAGGCATGCCATGCAGATGGCTGCCCGTGAGGCGATAGCACGTCTCCGGGATGCCCTCCCTTCGATGAAGACTCGTCGCTACCGCTACCTCCCATGCCACGTGCCATACACTTGTCACTATGCGTTCGCTTGCGCTAAGGGGGAGAGAGATGAGGCTATTGAAATGTTGGTTGAATATCTCAAAGCTCTGGAGGCAGCTTTTGATAACCTCGTGGACGATTTTGTGGCTGCTCGTATGGACTTCATTCAGGGCTGTGCCGCCAACAGGAGGGAGCTCCTCCATACAGCACCACCACTGACTTACATCTCATCCTTAGCATCCTATACACCTGCCATCTTAGCCACCGCTCGCCGCCTGCCTACCACTAAGGAGTTTGACCAAGTCATTGCTCCTACTCCAGTCAGTGCTGCACCACCTGCCGTGCCCGCACCAGCTCCTCAACCCAGTACTTCATGCATGGAGCCTATTAGTGAGGAGGAGGTTGAGTCTCCAGCATCACTGGGTCTTACCCTCGGCGGGCCGAGGGAGGTTTTTACCATCTCCGACTAAGTGCGCAAAGCAGACGTGCGATGTACCAGCTTGTATGATATGTTTATATGTATGTAGGTTTGGTGAGAAGTAGTTTGTGTGCGCATCATGTAGGAACTCGGAGAAGTGAACTAGCCTAAATAACATGTCAGGAATGTGTACGCACATCCTGAGTGATGTATTGTATAATTACGGCTTGCGTGTAAGATATGTACTAAGCGGTCCTTCTCCATGCGCAATCAAGTATTTTCTTGAAGAAAAAAATTGGAGTTCTTAAAATTTCCGCCTTTGTAAAATTATTTATTTTTGCCACTCAGCTTTTCTCATGAATTCTGCAAAAATACCCCAGAGTGGAAAATGCCTCGTCCCTGGACTCGTTCCATGCTAAGTCCGCCGGAGGAAAATTATGGTACCCAGACCAGTAACAATTTCACACACGGGCAGTCAAGTCAGCAAGGCAGTGAAGCAACATTTTCTCAAATATGCCGCCTTTATGAGCAAAGCCAGCAGCAGCATCAAGAAATAATGAACCATGTTATCAATATGGGAAATCATCGTGAACCATATCAGCCGCATTCCAAATTGTCGGAACTACAAAAGACACGTCCCCCAACGTTCTCTCACACTGATAGACCTGTTGAGGCCGATGATTGGCTTCGAGGCATTAAAAGGAAGTTAATTATTGCACAATGTTCGGACCGTGAGAAGGTACTTTATGCACATCACTACCTCACTGGAGCAGCTGCATCATGGTGGGAAAATTTCCTACACATGCACCCCAATGAAAATAACATCACCTGGGAAGAATTTAAAGAAGGTTTTCATCGGGCGCACATTCCCAGAAGCATTATGAAGATCAAGAAAAGGGAGTTTGATGACCTCAAGCAGAGAAGCATGACAGTGACTGAGTACAATAGTCAGTTTACTCAATTATCTTGTTATGCCAACGAAGAGCATATGACTGAAAATAAGAAGATGGAAAAATTTCTGGACAGTCTGGCACCATCACTTAAATGCCAGCTGGTCATACACACCTTTCCGGATTTCAAAACACTTGTGGACAAAGCTATTACATTGGAAAATGAGTGCCGCAGCTTGGAGGATTTTAGCAAGCGCAAAAGGGACAAAACTACTCATGCTCGCAACAATCGGAACAAGACTGATTTTTAGAAAATTGGAGCGAACAAATCCACAACCATTGTTCCACGCCCGAACAAAAAATTTCATGCAAGAGACAAGGATTTTACATATCGCCCAGGTGTTACTTGCTACGCTTGTGGAGAGGAAGGACACTATGCCAAACAGTGCCCAAAGCCAAGAAACTCGGCCCCCAAGCCGAACAACAGTGGAAATAATTCAACACCTAAGCGTAACAACTTCAACCCCAATAACAATCACAGGAAGGGTAACTTGAACCATGTGACCAAGGAGGAAGCATAGAATGCCCCGGATATTGTACTCGGTATGTTCCCTGTCAACACAATACCTGCCACGGTTTTGTTTGATTCTGGAGCTTCTCACTCATTCATTTCAAAGAAATTTGCTTTGCAACATGATTTTTCGATGCTTCCCTTGGAAAAATCCATGACCATCAAGTCCCCCAGGATTAAGCAAATCACTCAGAGTTACTGCCAAGGTGTGGTTATTGAGATTGAGGGACTAAAGTTTCAGGCAAACCTCATTGTATTGGAAAATAAGGGACTGGATGTTATCCTAGGAATGGACTGGTTAACCACCAACAAGGGATTTATCGACTGCTTCAATCGGACTGTAATTCTTACTCATCATCACGGGAAGACGATAAAAGTTGCAGCTCAAGAAAGACCAATATCACGGCAACCAAGGTTGAACAAGGTGGACATTTCGGAGTTAAGAAAAGTTCCAGTGGTGTGTGAGTTCCCTGACGTATTTCCCGAAGAACTACCAGGCATGCCACCTGACCGGGAAATAGAGTTCGTAATTGAACTAGCACCTGGAACCACCCCCATTTACAAGAAACCCTATAGAATGGCACCCTCCGAGTTGGTAGAATTAAAGAAGCAGATAAAAGAATTACTGGACAAAGGATTTATACGGGCCAGCTCCTCACCTTGGGGTTCACCAGTATTATTTGCCAAGAAAAAGGATGGGACACTGAGATTATGTATAGACTATCAAGCACTCAACATGGTCACCATCAAGAACAAATATCCGATGCCATGGATAAACGATTTATTTGACCAACTCGCACAAGCCAAGGTTTTCTCAAAAATTGATTTAAGGTCGGGGTATCATCAATTAAAAGTACGACAGAAGATATCCCTAAGACAGCATTCACCTCCAGATACGGATTATATGAATTTACAGTAATGCCGTTTGGACTGACAAACGCCCCCGCATATTTTGTCCACCTCATGAACAAAGTGTTTATGAAATTTATGGACAAATTTGTGGTGGTGTTCATTGATGATATTCTGGTATACTCTAAGACACAGGAAGAACATGTCGAACATCTCAGAATTGTACTGGGAGAATTAAGGAAGCATCAATTATACGCCAAATTCAGCAAATGCGAATTTTGGTTAAGACAGGTTGGTTTTCTAGGCCACGTATTGACCCAAGAAGGTGTTGTCGTGGACCCAGAAAAAGTCAAGGTCGTACTTGGCTGGAAACCACCAGCCAACGTGGCAGATGTACGAAGTTTCCTGGGGATGGCTGGATATTACTGAAGGTTTATTGAGGGGTTCTCCACCATAGCAAAACCAACGACACAGTTACTCAAGAAGGATAAGAAATTTGTATGGACTGAACCTTGCGAGAAAAAGTTTCCAAGAACTCAAAAGGAAATTAACAACAGCACCAGTATTGGTTGTACCAGACATACACAAAAGTTTTGAAGTATATTGTGTTGCATCCCGGAAGGGCCTCGGATGCGTACTAATGCAAGAAGGTAAAGTAGTCGCATACGCTTCCCGGCAACTATGAAAGCATGAAGAAAATTATCCTACTCATGACTTGGAATTAGCAATAGTCATTCATGCACTCAAGGAGTGGAGGCACTTTTTGCTTGGAAATTGTTGTGAAATATATACGGACCATAAAAGCCTCAAATATATTTTCACACAACCAGAACTCAATTTACGACAACGGCGCTGGTTAGAATTAGTGAAATACTCCAGGATGGCTCTCCCACCTCTCCCACCTCTCCCCCTCTCCTCTCCCACCAACAATGGCGATCTCTAACCTCCAACAATGGAGGGGCTTCTACATTGGGATTTCTCCCCTGGCCAAGCAGTGGAGACACAGGTGCGCAAAAGGTTTGGTTCTACCATTCATTTCTCCCCTATCGGAGGTGCAAGAGAATTCTTCCTAGTGGTGGCTTTCTCCTCTGCTTCATTCCCTCTCTTGGTTGAATCAGTGGGTCTTGCCCTCCAATGTTGCATTGGTGGATCCTCTTCGGGTTTCAATGTCAAGCATCTTGCTGGTCGGCAGTTTCGTTTTTCTGTGGCCTCAAGCAAAGTTGGTCATTTTGTGTATGGTCTTAAGGATCGGATCTGGCCAGATTTTGTTTGTCATTTCAAGCTCTATAGGCACAATGTCTGGTTTAATTCTCGCTCAGATCAAAGTTGGCATTCTGACCATGAGCTTACTAAGTTGGTTTCACGTTCTCCTTTGGCTATCAAGACAAGGTTTAATTTTCTATCTTCGGAGGATCATCAACATAATCATTCAGCCAAGGAGCTTGCAAAGTTTGGTCTTCTTCATCCTCAGTCAAGCAATGTTGTTGGCCATGATTCAAACATTCCATTGGATCATTCGTTGGTTCATACCGACAAGGTTATTTTTGGTAGTTTTCAATCGGATATTTCCTTGCATGACAAAGATAATAATTCTATCTGTTTTGGCAACTTCAAATCAGTCATTACACCTTACAATCAAGAGCATCAATCGAAATTTATTGGCACTAATTACCGGTCCTCTTATTGGGAGTCCATTCCAACATTTATTCTTCTACACATTATGGATTTCCGACAGGCGGGATATGATGATTCGCATATTGCAAAAGTTTGGGCCTTGGACTCGGTTCCATCTGTGGATTTTATTCTCAATAAAGTCAAAATGTGCTCACGTTGCAACCAACTGGGCCATCTTGGGCCAAATTGCCCTATCCAGGCCGTCGGCACTCAGTCCGACCAGATAAGAAATTTGGAGCCTAACCCGGCCCGGCGGCCTCCTGTGAACAGCTCAAATAATTCACATCAAGGTTTCCCTTGCATAATTTGTTCCTCTCTCGGTCATTCCGCGGATTTCTGCCCTTCCAAATTATTTTGCCAACATTGCCATCTATTAGGACACTTGCCTAACAACTGTGGTAATGCTGATAGTACCTATCTTTGGTGGCAACCCAAAGGAATCTCCATGGCGATTCCTCTCGAGAAGATGCATTTTTGGGCAAAAATAATGATCAAGATGGTATTCCTAAGCATGCACCACGAGCAAAACAAGCTGACGCACCCCGTGTTATCAACTCAACGTCACATCAAAAGCAGATATCCACTTGCCGACGATCATTGATTACCTTCCTTGACCACAATAAAATAATAGATGAATTTACAACCATCCGATGCAGCATCTGTGGCCGATTTGGACACCTGGAGCATTCTTGTTGGAGGGGGAGAGAGACGCAAAGACTAATTTGGAAGCCAAAGGCAATCCCCGCTACCGTTCCGCATTCCACTTCCCCTGCTTTGCCTGCCTCGAGAGCTCCTCCGCCGGCAACAATGGAGAACTTCCCTGTCAACGTCGTCCCCTACATCCCGACGGGGATGACCATCGAGCTCGGGCCGGCCGATCGGATTGTTCGTAGCGACATGGCGGTGCATCCGGTACCTCCTCTCAACCACGACTTCCTCGCCATTGCCGAGGTGAACCACCACGTTCCGTTCCACCACAAGGCTGCTCTGAGGCAGGTAATCACCGGTCTGCTACATGAATCCAACTTTGCTCCGACTAAAATTGATGATCATCCACTAGGCATTGCTATATACGGTTTCCCTAGTCCTCTGATGCGTGACAATGTTGTGGGTACTACTTTTGAGATTGATGCTGAGGAAGAAGGGGATATGAACACTGTAGTTTCTTTTGTTCCACATGATGAGGCACTTAATATGAGGCTCGCTACTTATGGACCAGATGTGTGGCTTCTTTACATTGGCTATTCGCAAGATTACCAAACCTACCATTACCTGCATAGATCTGTTGATGGTTTTGGTAGTCTGACGCATTGGCACAACCCAAGAGGAGACAGAAAGCTTGTCCTCCTTCGTGTTAAAGTCATTCATCTCAGGCTGGTGCCCAAGAGCTTGGTTATCCGCCAACTTGGAGGCAATCGCCATTGCTGGACAGTTTGTGTTACGATGCTGCGCAGCTCAGATTGGAATGCTCATCTGCCTGAAGTTCCTCCGGCTGGTGAAGACCCACCTCCCGCAGATGGTATCCCACACCCTCTATATGGCAAAGGTCTCAATGCTGAGCAACTCTATCAGATGCAGCTTAATAACTGGATGGCTCAACAGGGTGCTGGAAACAATGTTGCAGAGGATGTGGGTGAAAATGTTGCAGCCCAGCAGGATATTGAGATCCATCCCCAATGGGGAGAATGGCCCGCACCTCCTCCTCCTGCTCCACCTGTACTTTATAACTACCAAGAGTGGCTGGCCAATGAGGGTCTACAAGTTCAAGATGGAATTCTTTCAACTAACAATCTACAAGACAACCCTTTTGTAGCTTGGAATGACTCAATCTCTCTCGGCAGTTCAACTACAAACTCTGATTCTGATGCATTGGTGCTGGTACCAGCCTCTGTTCTGCAGGTTCTCCAGAGGAATGGGTCCCTCTATTCTGCTTCTAATGTTGTGTCTCCTCCTGTCATGAACAATGAGCTGTTGGCCCCTACAACTGAGGTTCAGACACCAAGGATTCAGTTCAATATCTCTGTCACTAATGCTGGTATGAACATTCAGTTCAATGCTGACAATGAGCTCTTGAATGGTTTGCTAATTGCCGAGCCACTGTCATATGTGCCCATCACAAACTTCCTCTCAAGCTCCATCATGCCCTCTATTGCCACTATTGGCCCTTGGGCCCATGGCTATGGAATGAGACCAACCAAGCTGGATATCACACTGTCACTTTCTGAATATAATGGCTCTGTTCAGGTTTCTTCCTGCATTGCTCAGGCTGAAGTAGATGGATCAGTCTCCACTACTGTCCAGGTTTGGTCCCTTGCTTCTAAGGAGGTACAGGCTCTTTCTGAAGACAATCCGGCTGTGGGTATTATTGCTGGGTCACAGGCTGTGGAATTCTCTGAAACTACTGTAGACCAGGAAGATTTACATGTGGCAGTCACTGAATTTCAGGCTGGATCTTCAAGGGTGGGTGCACAAAACAAACGTAGAAAGAATAAAGCTCCTCTCTCTGTGACCACTATGCGTAGAAGCGCCCGCTCCAATAAATATGACGGTTTCAAGGTGCCTCCTATTACTGACACCGGGACCAAGACTTCCAAGGTAAAACCCAGAGTCATTCCCAATGCTGTGTCTGCTGTAGTCATCACTGATATTAATGATGACCAGCCTGAAGATGGAGAAATCCCACCTCCCATGACCATTGAGCAAATTCAGAATATCGCTGTGCAGCAGTGTGCTGTCCCACCTGAAGAAGTCACTGAAGATCTGCTTATGGCAGACAAAGGGGTTGGTTCTTCTTCAACTTCAGCTTAGTGGCTGATTTATTTCCTATCTTTTATGTCTATTCTATCGAACTGGAATGTGTTATGTTGGAACATCCGGGTCATGAACTCAGACCCCAAGCTTTTGGCTTTATCCAATGCTATTGCTACTAGTGGTTGCTCAGTTATTTGTTTACAAGAAACCAAGAAAACTGCTTTTGATAACTCCTTTATTAAAACTTGTTGTCCTAAACGCTTTGAC
This sequence comes from Triticum aestivum, assembly GCF_018294505.1. Lineage (NCBI taxonomy): Eukaryota > Viridiplantae > Streptophyta > Magnoliopsida > Poales > Poaceae > Triticum > Triticum aestivum. The sequence continues at coordinate 107,844,918 of NC_057809.1, forward strand.
AAATTTGCTTTCATCCCTTCGAGAGGGGCCTCTGGTGGTATTTTAACCTTATGGAATAGTGCTATCTTTACTGGCACGGTGTTAATTGAGGAGGAATTTGCACTTGTTACTAAGTTTCAATCCACCAAATCTGCCCAAATATGGACCCTGGTAAATATATATGGCCCCTATCAAGGTGACTCCAGGATTGACTATACCAGCTGGTTACTTAATCTTAATATTCCCCCTAATGAAGACTGGCTCCTTGTTGGGGATTTCAACTACATCCGTAGCCCAACTAACAGAAATAAACCTGGTGGAAACATTAATTACATGATTACTTTCAACGATTTCATTCGAACACAGGGTCTGATTGAACTCCCTCTCAAAGGCAGAACATTTACCTGGAGTAACATGCAGGAAGATCCATTACTAGAACAATTGGATTGGTTTTTCACCTCAACTAACTGGACTAATTCATACCCCAATACCATTGTAAAGCCTCTCTCTAAACCAGTTTCAGACCACATACCATGTGTAATATCCATTGAAACAAACATACCTAGAAGCAACCTTTTCAGGTTTGAGTCTTATTGGATCCAACATCCTGGTTTTATGGACTTAGTAGCTGCCTCCTGGAACAAACATGTACCTTCAGATAACTATGCCACAATAATTTCCAGGAAACTGAAAACTCTTAGATATGAGCTCAAAAAATGGAGTAAAAAAATTTCAAAGCTAGCTTCGGCTATTGCTAACTCTAATTCTGCACTGGCTGACCTGGACTCTCTGGAAAACAAAAGAAATCTCACAATCCAAGAGAGTAACTTCAGAAGAATTCTCAAAAATCATTTACTCAGATTATTGGAGTATCAAAAACAATATTGGAGAAATAGATGTACTATAAGATGGGCCAAATTTGGTGATGAGGACCCAAAGTTTTTCAAGGCCATGGCATCTGAGAGGTATCGAAGGAACAATATCCCATCTCTTCAACTAGACAATGGCACCACAATTGAAGATCATATTGGAAAAGAAGCATTAATTTACCAAAGTTTCAAACAGAGATTAGGAACCTCAGGAGAATATCAAATGAAGTTTAACCTTGCAAACATTATAAAAAAGAGGAATGATCTAGACAAATTAACAGTTCCTTTCTCCAGAGAGGAAATTGACAATGTCATTAAAGAAATGCCAGCAGACAGAGCTCCAGGACCAGATGGCTTTACAGGAATATTTCTTAAGTCTTGTTGGCATATCATTAAGGAAGACTTCTACAAATTATGTGATCAATTCCATGAAGGAACTTTAAACCTTGAAAGCATCAATGAAGGATATATCACCTTGATCCCTAAAATTGCCTCCCCAGCTACAGTCAATGACTTTAGACCCATCACTCTACTTAGCTGCTGTCTCAAAGTGATCACAAAGCTGCTAGCTAATTGTTTGCAAAAGCTCATTCTGAAAATTATACATAGGAATCAATATGGATTCATTAAAGGCAGAGCAATCCAGGACTGTCTTGCTTGGGCATTTGAATACATACACCAGTGCCAAAACTCCAAACAAAAGATTGTTCTCCTTAAACTAGACTTTGCTAAAGCATTTGATACCATTGAGCATGATGCAATGCTGGAAATAATGAAGCACATGGGATTCAATGAAAAATGGCTTTTATGGATCAAGTCATTGTTCTCTTCTGGTAAATCTTCTGTCCTACTGAATGGAATTCCGGGTAGACAATTTATCTGCAAAAGTGGGGTCCGATAGGGTGACCCACTTTCTCCCCTCATTTTTGTTCTTGCGGCTGATCTCTTGCAAGCAGCCATCAATGATGCCTTCAGACACGGTCTACTTCATTTACCTTTCCCTAGGCAAAACCAAATTGATTTCCCTGTCATCCAATACGCTGATGACACTATTATCATCATGCCTGCAAGCCACGATCAAGCTCATACAATGAAAAACATTCTCACCGACTATGCAACTTCCATTGGCCTCAAAATTAACTTTCATAAATCAACATTGATTCCAATCAACTGTGATGATGCCGTAAGTAAAGATATTGCAGAAATCTTTGGATGTACAATAGGAAAGATGCCATTCACATACCTTGGATTACCACTTGGTACTTCAAAACCTTCGGTCCAGGACCTAATGCCTATTGTCTGCAATATGGAAAGAAGACTCACTTCTACATTATCTCTGATGTCCTATGGATCCAAACTTTCCTTACTGGATACGGTCATCACCTCACTTACTATCTTTGCGCTCTGCACGCTAAGATTTCCTCCAAAAATCCTTGAACTCCTAGACAAACTACGAAGGAAATGCCTATGGACAAAGAAGACAGAACAGGGTGAAAAATGCAACTCTTTGGCGGCCTGGGACAGAGTCTTCAGACCAAAACAGAGTGGAGGACTTGGAGTCATTAACCTCAAACTGCAAAGTGATGCTCTCCTTCTAAAATATTTACACAAGTTTTACAACCGTCTTGACCTACCTTGGGTAGAATTGATATGGACCACATACTATACCAGCAAAATACCACATGCCTCAGACCCATGTGGTTCATTCTGGTGGAGAGACATTCTCAAGCTTACTCCTATTTTTAGAGGAATCTCCAAAGTTACAGTCAACTATGGAAACAATGTTCTCATGTGGAAAGATCTGTGTTTGGATGAAATTCTTTCTGATACACATCCTAGAGCATTTTCTTATGCGAGAAATGAAGACTGCTCAGTCCAAGACTTCTTAACCATAACATCCCTGGAACAGGCATTCTTCCTGCCACTATCCTCACAAGCATTACAGGAAGTACACGATATGCAAGGATTGGTAGCACACATTACTTTGGACAATAACCAAAATGCAAAAGATATATGGTCTTACCCTTGGAAAGGGACTGATTTCTCTGCAAGCAAATACTACAAATTCTGCTTCAGGGATATGAAGGCCCATAAAACTTACCACTGGCTACGGAAATCAAAAGTATCTGCTAAACTCAAGGTCTTTGGCTGGCTTATGTTGTCTGACAGATTAAACACTAGAAACATGCTGAAGAGAAGACACTACAACATTGGTACAAACCTGAATTGCTTATTGTGTGGCCAAAAAGAAGAAGACATTGATCATTTGATCCTAACATGCCCATTTAGCAGAAATTGCTGGTCAACCTTTGGGATAGACCCTGGAGATCAGGCCACTAGGTTGTCATGGCTAGAGCAAGCTAAACTTATTTGGGGCAGGCCTTTGTTCATGGAAATCATTCTTCAAGCATCCTGGAGCATTTGGAAAGAAAGGAATAACAAACTTTTCAGAAATATAAGCCCCTCCTACCACTCCTGGCTAGCCAGATTTAGAGAAGAGTTTAGTCTTCTCCAATATAGGGTTAAAGACAACAAGAAAGAGTTCCTCTTCTTGCTTTTAGACTCCCTACCCTCTGATTAATTGTAATCTCTAGATCTTTTATATCCCCACTCCAAAGAGAGATGGGGTGAGACATGTACATGATGTAACTACTCCTGTAAATGTGCTATAATTATTAATATATGACAGTGGGAGCCTCTCCCACTGTCCTAGTTCCTCAAAAAAAAGAATTAGTGAAATATTATGACGTTGGCATTCACTACCATCCAGGAAAGGCGAATGTAGTGGCAGATGCTCTTAGTCGAAACCCCAGCTCGGGCAACGACAGTCTACAGAACTTGAGACCTAAATTTCAGCAGGAGTTCGCTAAACTCAACTTGGTGATAGTCACTGAAGGCAATGTGTCAAATTTGGAAATACAGCCCACCCTAATGGAACAGATTAAGAAGGCTCAACATGGAAACCCCAGCATCGAAGGCATAAAAAGAAAAGTGAGTCTGGGCAAGGCCTCAGAATTCATCATAGACGATAAGGGAATATTATGGTACAGAGACAGACTTTGCGTACCAAATAAAGAGGACCTCAAACAGAAAATTCTAGCCGAAGGCCACACCGCTCCATATTCAATCCACCCTGGAGGAACCAAAATGTACAAGGACATTTAGGAAAAAAAATTGTGGCACGGTATGAAGAGGGATATAGCCACATTCATTGCATGTTGTGATTCATGTCAGCGCATTAAGGCCGAGCACCAAAAACCAGCACGACTACTACAGCCAAATAGGATACCTGAGTGGAAATGGGACGAGATTGGAATGGATTTTATTGTCGGACTACCTCGGTCACGACACGGAAATGATGCCATATGGGTCATCACAAATAGATTAACCAAGGTGGCACATTTCATCCCAGTAAAGACAACTCGCACAACTCAGAAGCTTGCCAAACTTTATCTCTCTCGTATAGTTTGTCTGCATGGAATTCCAAAGACTATAATATCCGACAGAGGCACTCAATTCGTTTCTAGATTTTGGGATCATTTACAACAAGCTCTGGGAACTCAACTAGTATTCAGTACAGCATACCACCCCCAGACTGGAGGGCAAACTGAACGTGTGAACCAAATTCTAGAGGACATGTTGAGAGCATGTGTTCTCACCTATGGAACTAGTTGGGAAGAGAGCTTGCCGTATGCCGAGTTCGCATAAAATAACAGTTACCAAACCAGTCTACAAATGGCACCTTTTGAAGCATTGTACGGGCGAAGATCTCGTACCCCATTAAATTGGTCAGAAACAGAAGACAGTCGTATCTTCGGCCCAGACATGCTCAAGGAAGCTGAGGAGAAAGTTAGACTAATCAAGGATCGACTTAAGACAACCCAGAGCCGACAAAAGAGTTATTACGATCAAAAACATCGTGAAGTCAGCTTTGAACCCGGTGAATATGTGTATCTACGAGTATCTCCTATGACGGGCCTGCAACGATTCAAGGTTAAAGGAAAGCTAGCACCACGGTTTATTGGACCCTTTTGTGTGATTCCACGAAGAGACACAGTGGCCTACCAGCTAGACCTACCCGAAGAACTGTCAGACGTCCACGACGTGTTCCATGTCTCACAATTAAGGAAATGTGTAAGCAACCTAGAAAAGCATGTGTCTCACGAGAACATTGACATGCAACCAGACCTCACCTACACGGAACGTCCAATAAAAATATTGGAGGAGTCCGAAAGGAGGACCCGTCAGAAAAAAATTAAGTTTTTCAAGGTTCAGGGAGCAATCACACCTAGGATGAAGCAACATGGGAGAGAGAGGATTTTCTTCGAACAGAGTACCCACACCTATTTGAGGATCAGCTGAAATCTCGGGGACGAGATTTTTCCTAAGGGGGTAGGTGTTGTAACACTCCAAAAAATTTGATTTCGTTTTATCAAATTCTTTATTTAGTTGGAAGGAGTTTATTTAATTTTTTCTAAAAGACTCTCCTTCTCAAAATTCTCATTTGTGACAAGTATTTTTTCTTTTTGTGGGTCCTTCCCAATCTTGATCTTTGGTCTTAAGGGTTTTTCATCTTGTGTTGGCTCAACACAAATAATCATGGAAGGTTTTTCCAACTCCTTTTTATTAAAAAGAATTCCTATAAATTATGGATTTATTCTTCCCCATTCAAAAATTTCTCTCTTGCCATGGCCTATATGGAAAATTTTCTTCCAAAACCCACCTCCCTACTTTGGGTTTAGCCAAGCATCAAGTCCAGCAAGGTTCAAATTCCCCTCGATTTTTATTTCTATTTTTTTAACCTCAAAATCATTTTCTGTCATTTCTTTGGACTTTGGTGGTTTACAAAGGAACTACCAGATTGCCATTGAGTTTTGATTCCAAATAAACTCCTCTGGCTAGTCCTTAGTACCCTCAACCTAGATCCATCAAGATCTTCTAGTCCACAGTTCAAATTTTTCAAAATTTGCTTGCTGCAAGTTTGGACCAGATTTCCCATTTTTGGTGAAATTCATTCTTTTTCTTTTCCTAAAATTCTGAGATAATTTAGGCAGTCTCCAGGTGCATCAAGAGATCACCTCACCAAGTTTCAGCTCAAGAAAAATTTTCCACGTGCCTAAAACATTTCGTCGAACAGCTGGTGTGCACTGTTGCTGTTCAATTTCAGAGTTTAGTGTTTCAGTTTCAGTCGTCAGTGTCGTTTTCTTCAGAGCCTCACGTCGATCTCGCCAGTAACTGCCATGGCGCCATGCTCCCTGTTCCTCCTTCTTATCCATCGTGCTGCACGGTCGTTTGGACGGGTGCGAGCATCGGTGGTGAGCTGGCAGGGGTACATCGCCTCCGTGAGCGGCGACAGCAACGTTCGCTGCGGCCGCTAGAGAGGCTTGGCGTGGAACGGCGCCGTCCAGCATCACCCACACCACCTTGAGCCTCCGTGTGGCCGTCCTCTTCTCTGGACGCGCTGCAGAACCGTCGCCGTAGCCTGAGAGGCGCAGAGCGCGCTCTCTGCCGCCGACGAGCCCGTGAGCTCCGTTCCGTTGAAACCACGGGAGCAGGCCAAATGCGACCAGGTTAGCCGTTGAATAGGGCCAGTGGACCAATCCGAAGCTGCCCAATCACCTAAACCTACAGCCCGACCTCTGCCTTGCCGTAATCGCTCGCCAGAGAAATCCCGTTCTCGGAAACCGCCTCGGGCCGGCTATAAATAGAGGCCCTGAGCTCGTTCTCGACCCAGCACGTCCCCTCCTCGCCTCAGAACCTCGCCGCGCTCATTAGAGGGCCTCGCGAGAGCCTTCTTCCCTGACTCCGGCTGCCCCGATCCGCTTCGGGCTCCGGCAAGATTATCTCTGGTGAGGGCACCCCCGCCTCCCAAACCTTGTCAGCAACCTCCTGGTCCACTACCTCTTCTAACCCGAGCCTCAATTTGGCGTCTGCAGCCCTCCTCGGTGGGATCCATCACCGCCCGAACCACCGTCCGCCGGAGTGGAGGCCGCCGTCGACGTGGTGCTCGCCGACGATCAACTCCACCACCCACAGACGCGGGAGAGCTCTGTAAGTCTGTAGGTACTTTCCGTCCCCCCTACCTCGCCGTGGATCGACGCTGGCGACCACCGCGATCCTCGAGCGCCGGTGTGCTCTGTTTTAAACTTTTAAACCAGATGGGTGGGACCCCTCGTCAGCCTCTCCTCTCTTATTCGAACCGTTTTCTGAAAGCGCCTTCGGGAAAAGTACGTGTTCCCTTTGGGTTGGCGTATTTCCAACCAAAGCGTTTTCTGTTTTTCTAAACTAGCCCCTGGATAGTTTTTGTTTCATCACAGATTAGTCCCTGGACTAAAACCCTTATAACTTTTAAACAAAAGATGATTTTGAGTTGATTATTTTTCTGTCATCTTTATTTTTCTATCTAGTTTTTTATTATATTTATTTGAAAAATATTTGGAACAATTTTTATGCACGCACGGTATTTACGTTATTATCCAATTTCTTTTATACCGTAGATACCGAAGGAGGTGACGGAGCCGCCAACTTCGCCGAGCTAGATTCCGACTACTCCGAACCAGGCAAGCATGTTTGAACCTTTGATATGATGAGTGTTTTTGCATGTTTGCTTGAGTAGTTTTCTCATGGCATGTTTATATAAGCAATTGTGAATGTTACATTGCATGCAAGGCAAGCTACAAGTGAACTTCGAAATTTGATGTGTTCATATGATGGTGATATAACCTGATCATGTGGTGGCATGATAGGTTGTAAGCTGGTATTGTTGAAGCATGCCAGTCTTATGTCAACTGTGTAACTCCAGTATTAACGTGGATCAAGTCATGTCCCGTTCGTCCCCTTTTCGTGCTACCACATGTCTTCTGCAAAGAGTGCGGTCTAGTCAGTTGCAAACCTATGTCCTTGTACACACCAAATAGAGGGGCCGTGATGAGGGTTCCATGGCCCTGGATTAAAGCCCGTCATCCGGTCAGGGGGCATGGGTGTTTCCGGTTGGGACCGAGAAGGGGGCACCCCTTAGAGCGCGCGAATATAAATTTGATCCCGTGCTATTCGAGGTTGTAGCATCCCCGTCTCAGAGTTTTTCTTGAACATTGCCTAGGGTGATTCCTGGCAGCGGAATGTGGAATGGGTGTGTACTGGTTAGATGTGTTTCTTCTAAAATACCGTAAACGGAACTAGTCCTTTGTGACTACTGAAATACGTTGGTTGTGGGTAAAGAGTACAAACTCTGCAGAGTCAAAACTAGTCGAGTAACCATATCCGTGGTCAAGGACTTTGATCAACATATTATTGTTAGTCTCAGTATCAGTCTCAGTCTCAGTGACAGTCTCCGGAGAATAAGCATGGATGGTAAACCCGGCTGAATGTTATTCCTATGGATGGACTAACCAGTTTATTTTTTTATGTACCGAGTATCCCTTGTGGATGATGTTACTTTCATGAGCTACTTGAATTCGAATGACGAAATATAAGCCCTTTATGTGATGTCGCTCAAACGTCCGACTGTGGCATTCTTGTTATTTACTTTCGATATGAGCCCTTTATGTGATGTCGCTCAGACGTCCGAGTGTGGCATTCTTGTTATTTACTTTCGATATAAGCCCTTTATGTGATGTCGCTCAGACGTCCGACTGTGGCATTCTTGTTATTTACTTGCAATATAAGCCCTTTATGTGATGTCGCTCAAACGTCGACTGTGGCATCCTTGTTATTTACTTTCATTATAAGCCCTTTTCGAGATGTCGCTTAGACGTCCGACTGTGGCACGCACTGTCATTTACATTTCAATATAAGCCATTTATGTGGTGTCGCCCTGACGCCCGATTGCGGCATGTTAATTCATTTTTCCTTTCGAGTCGTCGCTTCAGACACCCAATCGGTCTTCAGCTATTTTATTGGGATTTCGGGAGGACTACCGCCTGACTTACTCTCATTTATCGTGCAGTGCAAATGTATTACCTGAGTGTGCATTACTAATCTGCTCATGTGCATCATGTTTGCATTTGTTATATCTTATGTCCAAACTGTCTTGCGAGTACATTCAAAGTACTCACCTGGCTTGTTGATTTGGCCAGATGTTGATGAAGGCGATCTTATGGACGAAGAGTACGATAGCGAGTCCGACGCCTAGAGGAGTCCCAGTCAGTCCCGTGCGATCCTGGAGTTGGTCACTTGTATTATATACGCTTCCGCTACCCTAATAAAATCATCAAGCCTCACTCCGGTGCTTGATGAGCTGTAAGATTTTGGAGTCATGTCACCCACTTCACTGTGACATATCCACCACCACTTTTATTACGAGTCAGTAGTTATGCCACCATACCCCTTTGTGTCATCCGCCTTTATGTATAATATCGGCATGCTTGTAATAAAATTGTTGAGCAGCCTCAGCTCAACCTTGTATAATATTTAGTACTTCTGGATTTCTGTATCAAGGATTTGTCTACCAGTAAGGTGGATTCTTCTATACTGGTCTAATATAATGGTCGGTTTTTCAATAAATGTTTTATTGGAAAACCGGTCCTGACAGGGAGTCCTACTAGGACTCCTAGTCCCAGTAGGATTCGCCTTTCCTTTTTCCGGAGTGGGAAAGGGGGAAAGGGAGAGGGAGTAGGAGAGGGAAAGGGGGCGCCGCCCCTCCCCTAGTCCAATTCGGACTCCCATGGGGGGAACCCCTTGTGGGCTGTCCCCTCTCTCTCCCATGGCCCATGAGGCCCATGACTTCCCCTGGGGGGTTCCGGTAACCCCTCGGTACTCCGGAAAAACACCCGAACTACTGGAAACCATTCCGGTGTCCGAATACCATCTTCCAATATATCAATCTTTACCTATCGACCATTTTGAGACTCCTCGTCATGTCCGTGATATTATCCGGGACTCCTAACAAACTTCGGTCACCAAAATACATAAATCATAATACAAATCGTCATCAAACGTTAAGCGTGTGGACCCTACGGGTTCGAGAACTATGTAGACATGACCGAGACACATCTCCGGTCAATAACCAATAGCAGAACCTAGATGCTCATATTGGTTCCTACATATTCTACGAAGATCTTTATTGGTCAAACCGCAATGACAACATACGCCATTCCTTTTGTCATCGGTATGTTACTTGCCCGAGATTCAATCGTCGGTATCTTCATACCTAGTTCAATCTCGTTACCGGCAAGTCCCTTTACTCGTTCCGTAATGCATCATCCCGTAACTAACTCATTAGTCACATTGCTTGCAAGGCTTATAGTGATGTGCATTACCGAGAGGGCCTAGAGATACCTTTCCGATACTCGGAGTGACAAATCCTAATCTTGATCTATGCCAACCCAACAAACACCTTTGGAGACACCTGTAGAGCATGTTTATAATCACCTAGTTACGTTGTGACGTTTGATAGCACACAAGGTGTTCCTCCGGTATTCGGGAGTTGCATAATCTCATAGTCAAAGGAACATGTATAAGTCATGAAGAAAGTAATAGCAATAAAACTTAATGATCATTATGCTAAGCTAATGGATGGGTCTTGTCCATCACATCATTCTCCTAATGATGTGACCCTGTTCATCAAATGACAACACATGTCTATGGTTAGGAAACTTAACCATATTTGATTAACGAGCGAGTCAAGTAGAGGTATACTAGGGACACTTTGTTTTGTCTATGTATTCACACATATACTAAGTTTCCGGCTAATACAATTCTAGCATGAATAATAAACATTTATCATGATATAAGGAAATATAAATAACAACTTTATTATTGCCTCTAGGGCATATTTCCTTCAACATGCTCCTTCGAGAGCACGCTCAGGGAGGTGGTCAAGAAGGCGGCGGCGAGCCACGTGCACCAGCTATGGGTGGTGGACGGTGAGGGGGGAGAGGGGATGCTGCACGGGGTGGTGTCGCTGATCAATGTTCTTCGAGTGGTCAGGGAGGCCGCCCTCGGCGAGGACCGGGAGCTCCATGACATTGTGCCATCCTAGAGTAGCAGCGGTGCATTTGCGTCGGTGGGTGCCCCGTGTCGTGTAGTGTAACGTCTCTATTGTTGTTTCAGTCAAGATCGACGAGCTCACTCCCTCATCTCCTCACTCCAGCCACGGGAAGGAGGCGCCATGGCACGGTCCTCCTTTGTGTCGCCGTCTTGGCCACGGCGCTCCTCCTCCTCTTCCATGCCGGCATCAGTTTAGATAAGCATTGTGAAAATAATTATCACGAAACAGTCGCGAAAATACCTAAAGCAATAAGCAATGCACCGATTCAAGCGATTAAAAAAAATGAAAAAGCAACGCCACATCGAGAAGACACAACAGTGAACAACTACAATATTTTTGAAAGAAAAAGGTAGAACATTTTCTTTTTTCTTTGAAAAGGAGGAGGATCCCCGGCATCTGCATCTAGGAGATGCATGCTGCCATTTTATTACTTATTTACAAAGACCTTACAAAGTAATACATCAATATGTCTGAAGCTGCCATCTAGGCAACATCTGTCGCAACTCCTATCCATTGATGAAGGGGTGCAGAAAGTGTGAGCCAAATACCCAGACCTCTCACCTAATCCTAACATCTAAAGTCGGAGAACCCAACCAAGCCACATACCAGGTCTGGGGCACAAACTGGTCCGACGCACTATCATAAGTCGTTTCCACCGTCTTCAATCAATCCATCTTCAGAGCAGATAATAATGCATCGACCTTCCCAGGTCTCTTGTCGACGCCACCATGAAGCACGCCTCCTTCCTATGCATGACCATCATCACACATCCGTCAACGAGGCCCTACTGCGCCACACCGCTGAGACTCCACATCGTCGATGCGTCACACAAAACGCCGCTCCAGCACAGATGCCGTCCACTGGTCCCTCGAGCCTTACCTCCAATAATGATGCCCCCAAGAGGGGTACAACACAAGGGCGCCGCTGTCATCCGATTGACCGATCTAGGGTTTTCCTCGGAGGTGGCCAACAGGGGTCTAGGGCTTCTCCATGAAGATGCCTTCAAGAAGGGGACGACGCAGAAAACGATGCCATCGCCGGCCTTGGCAACGAGCCAAGAGTAGGGTTTTCACCCGATCCGCTCGGGGAACCTCCATATAGCCTCGCGTGCATGGGGTCGCCACCAATCACGGTCGCCGTGCAGGGAGCAGGCCGCACATGCCAAATCATATCTGACGTGAGGCTAGACCACACGTATAGCCGATCCATCCACCAGGCCCTCCATGTCATCGCTGCCAATCCGGATCCGACCGGCCGCAAAGCCGCCCGCCGTCGTCGCGAGGCAGGGCCGGCCTACTACTACCTCTTGAGCATGCGTTGGTTTTCACTTGAAGAGAAAAGGGTGATGCAGCACAGTAGCGTAAGTATTTCGCTCAGCTTTTGAGAACCAAGGTATCAATCCAGTAGGAGGTAACACACAAGTCACCTAGTACCTGCACAAACAAACAAGAACCTCGCAACCAACGCGATAAAGGGGTTGTCAATCCCTTCACGGTCACTTACGAAAGTGAGATCTGATAGAGATAATAAGATAAATATTTTTGGTATTTTTATGATATAGATTGGAAAATAAAGATTGCAAAATAAACGGTAATAGAAATAGCAAATTGATATGGAAATAATATGATGGAAGATAGACCCGTGGGCCATAGGTTTCACTAGTGGCTTCTCTCAAGATAGCAAATTCTACGGTGGGTGAATAAATTACTGTCGAGCAATTGATAGAAAATCGAATACTTATGAGAATATCTAGGCATGATCATGTATATAGGCATCACGTCCATGACAAGTAGACCGAAATGATTCTGCATCTACTACTATTACTCCACACATCGACCACTATCCAGCATGCATCTAGAGTATTAGGTTCATAAGAATAGAGTAACGCATTAGGCAAGATGACATGATGTAGAGGGATAAACTCAAGCAATATGATATAAACCCCATCTTTTTATCCTCGATGGCAACAATACAATACGTGCCTTGCTGCCCCTGCTGTCACTGGGAAAGGACACCGCAAGATTGAACCTAAAGCTAAGCACTTCAACCATTGCAAGGACGATCAATCTAGTAGGCCAAACCAAACTGATAATTCAAAGAGACTTGCAAAGATATTTAAATCATGGATAAAAGATTTCAGAGAAGAATCAAATATTGTTCATAGATAATCTTGATCATAAACCCACAATTCACCGGATCTCGATAAACACACCACAAAAAGAATTACATCGAATAGATCTCCAAGAGAATCGAGAACATTGTATTGAGATACATAGAGAGAGAAGAATCCATCTAGCTAATAACTATGGACCCGAAGGTCTATGGTAAACTACTCACACATCATCGGAGAGGCTATGGTGTTAATGTAGAAGCCCTCCATGATTGATTTCCCCTCCGGCAGAGCGCCGGAAAAGGCCCCAAGATGGGATCTCACGGGTACAGAAGGTTGCGGCGGTAGAAATAGGGTTTCGTGGTGCTCCTGGATGTTTTCGGGGTATATGGATATATATATATATATAGGAGGAAGAAGTACGTCAGTGGAGCTGTGAGGGGCCCACGAGGGTGAGGGCGCGCCTCCCTGCCTCGTGGCCTCCTTACTTCTTTCTTGATGTCCACTCCAAGTCTCCTGGATCACGTTTGTTCCAAAAGTAAATCTCCCGAAGGTTTCATTCCGTTTGGATTCCGTTTGATATTTCTTTTCTGCGAAACACTGAAATAGGCAAAAAAAACAGCAATTTGCACTAGGCCTTTGGTTAGTAGGTTAGTCCCAAAAATAATATAAAAAGGTAAATTAAAGCCCATTAAAAATCCAAAACAGATAATATAATAGCATGGAACAATCAAAAATTATAGATACGTTGGAGACGTATCACCTACGCGCCGCGGGACCAGACCAACCACGCCTCCACACCATCGGGGGCCCCGCCCCACCCCAAACCGTGGGAGAGAAGGAGATACCCCCGCCACCGCCATCTGTCCCCAGGCTTAGCTCGGCGGCGTCACGCGGCGATGACGGGACGAGAGGTGGGAGTAGATCGGGGCTCGACGGCGGCTAGGGTAGCGGCCCGCCCGAGTCGCCCGGTGCCTAAGGTGAACATTTTCTACCTTATGCATTCAAAACAGGTGTGAACCTGAATGACCAAAGTCAATTGCGATGTAAATGCTCCATAGCATAGGGAGATCCTATGTGTCGCTCTCTGCGGCAGTCTATCGCCCGAACGCACAGGGGTATCTACAGGTGGGCCGGCCCATGAAGTACAGACAAGCAGCGATCACGTACTATAGCTAAAAAAGCGCACTAGCCGCGGATCGGACACATGATCTCGTACAAAAGGTAAAACGACAATACCAGTTGAGCTATGAACATTCACTGGTGATAACGCCATGCAAGACCTTAAGAACAAAACGCCAGCGTTGATCCAAAATACTTTTCGAAATTTCGGGCACAAATTCTTTTTGAGAAAAAATAGCAGAACATTTTTCGAATTTGCGAACACTTTTTTCAAAAACAGAACAGAATTGAAAACCCAAACATTTTTAATTTCCCAAACATTTTTCGAAAATGTGAACATTTTTGGAATTTGTGAACAATTTTGAAAGTATGAACGATTTTTGAATCTTGAAAACAAATTTGGAAGAGCGAACTATTTTTTAAAGCACGGACATTTTCTGAATCTTGAGAACAAATTTTGAAACGGAGAACAATTTTGAAAAATCACGAACAAATTTGGAAGCACGAACATTTTTTTAATCTTGAGAACAAATTTTGAAACGAAGAACAATTTTGAAAAATTCCGAACAAATTTGGAAGCACGAACATTTTTTGAGTATGTGATTTTTTTTTGAATTCTCGTACATTTCTGAATTGCGAAAGTTTTGAACATTTTTTGTGTAACAAGAACATTTTTTAAATTTTGAGAACATTATTTAGAAAACCGAACAAAATTTAAAATTTTAGATTTTTTTTGAAAAAAGAGAAGAAAAGAAAAAGAAATAAAAAGGAAAATCCTAAACATTTTGTAAACCTGCAAACGTGTTCTGAAAAAGAAAAGAAACTTTAAAAAGAAAAGGAAACATAAAATAAAAAATGAAAAAGAAACAGAAAACAAAACAAAAGAAATAGGAAAGTCAAAAAAGTGAAAAACCAATAAAAGGAAAAAAATTGGTTCATGGAACCTTCTAGAAGGTTCACAAAACCGGAGTGGGCTGTTCCGTAAGCTATGTAAGTAAGTGGGCCGGCCCAAAAGCATCGCTCGGTCGCTCGCCCTGTGCCAAGCGCTGGCAGTTTGCCGCAATGAGCGGCCAATAGGATTTTCCGCGAGAGACACGTATGGAATGCTCTGGAATGTTTTCTTTGCAGCCTGTGATGTCGCACTTTGGGCTGCTAGAAATGCGCAAGTTGGCTGAGATTGCTGATGAGGATCGCTGGCATGACAGACGAATTTTGCATGAGATTGTTGCGCTACCCAGGTTGGCTGAGATTGCTGATGAGGATCGCTGGACTGAGTTCATGGGTAATTTGCAACTCCCTGGATAGTTTCTCAAGTCCCTTTTCTTCCCCTGTACTCCTTTTCCCAGACTTGGTGACGGCCTGCTGCATATGCTATGGGGAGCTTCTATTGGACGCTCTTTGCGTCCAATAGCAATCCGACGCAAAGGGGGGCCGCGATTGGGCCGGCCCACTCGAAAACACCGAACCTAGCTATGTAGCATCGACAAGAAATACACGCGGTTGGCAGGAATAGAACTCGTGAATTCGAACTCGAATAGGTGTGCACCTAACAACCAGAGTAACTGACTGCTCGGGACAGATTGCAGCGCAATTTTTTAATAAGAAATAACTCTAACGGCGTATTCGCTGTAGCACATCCCTTGTTATATTGTATAGGTTAGTGAATTATTTGAAAAAGAGTAGGAAAACACAAACAGTTTTCTGGAAAAAAAGCTTAACACAATTTGAAATTTCTATATATTTTTTGTAAAACCCAGTTTTTTATTTCGAACATTTTTGGAGAAACAGTAAAAAATAATTGAAAACAAGATTTCTAAATTAAGATTATTTTTTAAAAATTCCACAAATTTTTTTTGAATTTGCGATTTTTTAAAACATGAACAGTTTTTGAATTCGTGAACAAATTGGAAAAGAAGAACATTTTTTGAAATAACGTACATTTTTTGAAAATGAGAACATGTTTTGAAATAACCTTATATTTTGATGAATTTGCAAACAAATTCTCAAAACATGAACAATTTTTGAATTAGTGCAACTTTTTTGGAAGCTAGAACATTTTCTTTAAATTCCTGAGCATTTTTTGAAATGACCCAATACGAATAATTTTTGAAATTCCAATATTTTTTGAATCTTGAACCTTTTTTGAAATTTTCAAACAGAATTTGAAAACAAAAACATTTTTTGAGAACACATATTTGAAAATCCGATGTTTTTGAAATTTTCGAACATTTTTGAAAGGAAAATAATTTGTAATAAAAATGAAAGAGAAAAAATGGAAAAATAAAAACGAAAAAAGGGGAAAATGAGAAATAGAAAAGAATAGAGAGCCGAAAAAACCAGAAAGAAACAACCTAGGGGAAAACCCGGTTCTTGAAGGACATATGCCCTAGAGGCAATAATAAAGTTATTATTTATTTCCTTATATCATGATAAATGTTTATTATTCATGCTAGATTTGTATTAACCGGAAACATAATACATGTGGGAATACATAGACAAACAGAGTGTCACTAGTATGCCTCTACTTGACTAGCTCGTTGATCAAAGATGGTTATGTTTCCTAACCATAGACATGAGTTGTCATTTGATTAACGGGATCACATCATTAGGAGAATGATGTGATTGACTTGACCCATTCCGTTAGCTTAGCACTTGATCGTTTAGTTTGTTGCTATTGCTTTCTTCATGACTTATACATGCTCCTATGACTATGAGATTATGCAACTCCCGTTTACCGGAGGAACACTTTGTGTGCTACCAAACGTCACAACGTAACTGGGTGATTATAAAGGTGCTCTACAGGTGTCTCCGAAGGTACTTGTTGGGTTGGCGTATTTCGAGATTAGGATTTGTCACTCCGATTGTCGGAGAGGTATCTCTGGGCCCTCTCGGTAATGCACATCATCTAAGCCTTGCAAGCATTGCAACTAACGAGTTAGTTGCGAGATGATGTATTACGGAACGAGTAAAGAGACTTACCGGTAACGAGATTGAACTAGGTATTGAGATGCCGACGATCGAATCTCGGGCAAGTAACATACCGATGACAAAGGGAACAACATATGTTGTTATGCGGTCTAACCGATAAAAATCTTCATAGAATATGTAGGAGCCAATATGAGCATCCAGGTTCCACTATTGGTTATTGACCGAAGACGTGTCTCGGTTATGTCTACATAGTTCTCAAACCCGTAGGGTCCGCACGCTTAACGCTACAATGATAGTTATATTATGAGTTTATATGTTTTGATGTACCGAAGGAGTTCGGAGTCCCGGATGAGATCGGGGAGATGACGAGGAGTCTCGAAATGACCGAGACGTAAAGATCGATATATTGGACGACTATATTCGGACTTCGGAAAGGTTCCGAGTGATTCGGGTATTTTTCGGAGTACCGGAGAGTTACGGGAATTCGCCGAGGAGTATATGGGCCTTATTGGGCCATACGGGAATAGAGGAGAGAGGCCAAAAGGAAGGAGGCCTACGCCCCCCCCTCTGGTCCGAATTGAACAAGGGGTGCAGCCCCTTTTTCCTTCTCTCCTACTCCAACAAGGAAAGGAGGAGTCCTACTCCCGGTAGGAGTAGGACTCCCCCCTTGGCGCGCCCTCCTCCTAGGCCGGCCGCCTCCGCCTTGCTCCTTTATATACATGGGCAAGGGGGCACCTCTAGACACACAAGTTGATCAGTTGATCTCTCCCAGCCGTGTGCGGTGCCCCCCTCCACCATATTCCACCTCGATCATATCGTAGCGGTGCTTAGGCAAAGCCCTGCGTCGGTAGCAACATCATCACCGTCACCATGCCGTCGTGCTAACGGAACTCTCCCGTGAAGCTCTGCTGGATCAGAGTTCGCGGGACGTCATCGAGCTGAACGTGTGCTAAACTCGGAGGTGCCGTGCGTTCGGTACTTGGATCGGTCGGATCGTGAAGACGTACGACTACATTAACCTTGTTGTGCTAACGCTTCCGCTTTTGGTCTACGAGGGTACGTGGACAACACTCTCCCCTCTCGTTGCTATGCATCACCATGATCTTGCGTGTGCGTAGGAATTTTTTTGAAATTACTACGTTCCCCAACAGTGGCATCCGAGCCTAGGTTTTATGCGTTGATGTTGTGCACGAGTAGAACACAAGTGAGTTGTGGGCGATATAAGTCATACTGCTTACCAGCATGTCATACTTTGGTTCGGCGGTATTGTTGGATGAAGCGGCCCGGACCGACATTACGCGTATGCTTACGCGAGACTGGTTCTACCGACGTGCTTTGCACACAGGTGGCTGGCGGGTGTCAGTTTCTCCAGCTTTAGTTGAACCAAGTGTGGCTACGCCCGGTCCTTGCGAAGGTTAAAACAGCACCAACTTGACAAACTATCGTTGTGGTTTTCATGCGTAGGTAAGAACGGTTCTTGCTTAAGCCCGTAGCAGCCACGTAAAACTTGCAACAACAAAGTAGAGGACGTCTAACTTTTTTTTGCCGGGCATGTTGTGATGTGATATGGTCAAGACATGATACTAAATTTTATTGTATGAGATGATCATGTTTTGTAACTGAGTTATCGGCAACTGGCAGGAGCCATATGGTTGTCGCTTTATTGTATGCAATGCAATTGCCTGTAATGCTTTACTTTATCACTAAGCGGTAGCGATAGTCGTGGAAGCATAAGATTGGCGAGACGACAACGATGCTACGATGGTGATCAAGGTGTCGCGCCGGTGACGATGGTGATCATGACAGTGCTTCGGAGATGGAGATCACAAGCACAAGATGATAATGGCCATATCATATCACTTATTTTGATTGCATATGATGTTTATCTTTTATACATCTTATTTTGCTTAGTTCGGCAGTAGCTTTATAAGATGATCTCTGACTAAATTGCAAGATAAAAGTGTTCTCCCTGAGTATGCACCATTGCCAAAGTTCGTCGTGCCCAGACACCACGTGATGATCGGGTGTGATAAGCTCTACGTCCATCTACAACGGGTGCGAGCGAGTTTTGCACACGCAGAATACTCAGGTTAAACTTGACGAGCCTAGCATATGCAGATATGGCCTTGAAACACTGAGACCGAAAGGTCGAGCGTGAATCATATAGTAGATATGATCAACATAATGATGTTCACCATTGAAAGCTACTCCATTTCACGTGATGATCGGTTATGGTTTAGTTGATTTGGATCACGTGATCACTTAGATGATTAGAGGGATGTCTATCTAAGTGGGAGTTCTTAAGTAATATGATTAATTGAACTTTAATTTATCATGAACTTAGTCCTGGTAGTATTAGCATATCTATGTTGTAGATCAATAGCTCGCGTTTAGCTCCCCTGTTTTATTTTTGATATGTTCCTAGAGAAAACTAAGTTGAAAGATGTTAGTAGCAATGATGCGGATTGGATCCGTGATCCGAGGATTATCCTCACTGCTGCACAGAAGAATTATGTCCTTAATGCACCGCTAGGTGACAGACCTATTGCAGGAGCAGATGCAGACGTTATGAACGTTTGGCTAGCTCAATATGATGACTACTTGATAGTTTAGTGCACCATACTTAAACGGATTAGAATCGGGACTTCAAAGACGTTTTGAACGTCATGGACCATATGAGATGTTCCAGGAGTTGAAGTTAAATATTTCAAGCAAATACCCGAGTTGAGAGATATGAAGTCTCCAACAAGTTCTATAGCTAAAAGATGGAGGAGAATAGCTCAAGCAGTGAGCATGTGCTCAGATTGTCTGGGTACTACAATCGCTTGAATCAAGTGGGAGTTAATCTTCCAGATAAGATAGTGATTGGCAGAATTCTCTAGTCACCATCACCAAGATAGTAGAACTTTGTGATGAACTATAATATGCAAGGGATAACGGAAACAATTCCCAAGCTCTTCGTGATGCTGAAATCGACGAAGGTAGAAATCAAGAAAAACATCAAGTGTTGATGGTTGATGAGACTATTAGTTTCAAGAAAATGGCAAAGGAAAGAAGGGGAACTTCAAGAAGAACGGCAAGCGAGTTGCTGCTCAAGTGAAGAAGCCCAAGTATGGACTTAAGCCTGAGACTGAGTGCTTCTACTGCAAAGGGACTGGTCACTAGAAGCGGAACTACCCCAAATAATTGGCGGATAAGAAGGATGGAAAAGTGAAAATATGTATATTTGATATACATGTTATTGATGTGTACTTTATTAGTGTTTATAGCAACCCCTCAGTATTTGATACTAATTCAGTTGCTAAGAATAGTAACTTGAAACGGGAGTTGCAGAATGAACAGAGACTAGTTAAGGGTGAAGTGACGATGTGTATTGGAAATGGTTCCAAGATTGATATGATCATCATCACACACTCCCTATACTTTTGGGATTAGTGTTAAACCTAAATTAAATGTTATTTAGTGTTTGCGTTCAGCATAGATTGGATCATGTTTATTGCAATACGGTTATTCATGTAAGTTAGAGAATAATTGTTGTTCTGTTTACATTTATAAAACCTTCTATGGTCATACACCCAATGAAAATGGTTTGTTGGATCTCAATCGTAGTGATACACATTTTCATAATATTGAAGCCAAAATATGCAAAGTTAATAATGATAGTGCAACTTATTTATGGCACTGCCGTTTAGGTCATATTGGTGTAAAGCACATGAAGAAAATCCATGCGGATGGGCTTTTGGAATCACTTGATTATGAATCAGTTGATGCTTGCGAATCGTGCCTCATGGGCAAGATGACTAAGACTCCGTTCTCCAGAACAATGGAGCAAGCAACTGACTTATTGG
This sequence comes from Triticum aestivum, assembly GCF_018294505.1. Classification (NCBI taxonomy): domain Eukaryota; kingdom Viridiplantae; phylum Streptophyta; class Magnoliopsida; order Poales; family Poaceae; genus Triticum; species Triticum aestivum. The sequence continues at coordinate 107,865,762 of NC_057809.1, forward strand.
AAATAATACATACTGATGTATGCAGTCCGATGAATGTTGAGGTTCGCGGCGGGTATCGTTATTTTCTGACCTTCACAGATGATTCGAGCAGATATGGGTATATCTACTTGATGAAACATAAGTCTAAAACATTTGAAAAGTTCAAAAACTTCAGAGTGAAGTGGAAAATCATCGTGACAAGAAAATAAAGTTTCTACGATCTGATTGCAGAGACAAATATTTGAGTTACGAGTTTGGTCTTCAATTAAAACAATGTGGAATAGTTTCACAAAATCGTGCCACCTGGAACACCACAACATAATGGTGTGTCCGAACGTCATAACTGTACTATTATTGGATATAGTGCAATCTATGATGTTTCTTACCGATTAACCACTATAGTTTTGAGGTTATGCATTAGAGATAGCTACATTCACGTTAAATAGGGCACCATCTAAATCCATTGAGACGACACCATATGAACTATGGTTTGGCAAGAAACCTAAGTTGTCGTTTCTTAAAGTTTGAGGTTGCAATGCTTATGTGAAAAAGTTTCAACCTGATAAGCTCAAACCCAAATCGGAGAAGTGTGTATTCATTGGATACCCAAAAGAAAATGTTGGGTACACCTTCTATCACAGATCCGAAGGCAAGATATTCATTGCTGAGAATGGATCCTTTCTAGAGAAGGAGTTGCTCTCGAAAGAAGTGAGTGGGAGGAAAGTAGAACTTGATGAGGTAACTGTACCTGCTCCCTTATTGGAAGGTAGTTCATCACAGAAATATGTTCCTGTGACTACTACACCAATTAGTGAGGAAGCTAATGATGATGATCATGTAACTTCAGATCAAGTTGCTACCGAACCTCGTAGGTAAACCAGAGTGAGATTTGCACCAGAGTGGTATGGTAATCCTGTTCTGGAGGTCATGTTACTTGACCATGACGAGCCTACAAACTATGAGGAAGCGATGATGAGCCCAGATTCCACGAAATGGCTTGAGGCCATGAAATCTGAGATGAGATCCATGTATGAGAACAAAGTATGGACTTTGATTGACTTGCCCATTGATCAGTGAGCCATTGAGATTAAATGAATCTTCAAGAGGAAGACGGATGTTGATAGTAGTGTTACTATCTACAAAGCTAGAATTGTCGCAAAAGGTTTTCGACAAGTTCAAGGTGTTGACTACGATAAGAGTTTCTCACTCGTATCTATGCTAAAGTCTGTCCGAATCATGTTAGCAATTGCCGCATTTTATGAAATATGGCAAATGGATAAACAAAATTGAATTCCTTAATGAATTTATTAAAGAAGAGTTGTATATGATGCAACCAGAAGGTTTTTTCAATCCTAAAGGTACTAACAAAATATGCAAGCTCCAGCGATCCATCTATGGACTGGTGCAAGCATCTCGGAGTTGGAATATACGCTTTGATAAGTTGATCAAAGCATATAGTTTTATACAGACTTGCGGTGAAGCCTGTATTTACAAGAAAGTGAGTGGGAGCACTACAACATTTCTGATAAGTATATGTGAATGACATATTGTTGATCGGAGATAATGTAGAATTATTCTGCAAAGCATAAAGGAATGTTTGAAAGGAGTTTTTTCAAAGAAAGACCTCGGTGAAGCTGCTTACATATTGAGCATCAAGATCTATAGAGATAGATCAAGACGCTTGATAAGTTTTTCAATGAGTACATACCTTGACAAGATTTTGAAGTAGTTCAAAATGGAACAGTCAAAGAAGGAGTTCTTGCCTGTGTTACAAGGTGTGAAGTTGAGTAAGACTCAAAACCCGACCACGGCAGAAGATAGAGAGAGAATGAAAGTCATTCCCTATGCCTCAGCCATAGGTTCTATAAAGTATGCCATGTTGTGTACCAGACCTATTGTATACCCTGCCCTGAGTTTGGCAAGGGAGTACAATAGTGATCTAGGAGTAGATCACTGGACATTGGTCAAAATTATCCTTAGTGGAATAAGGATATGTTTCTCGATTATGGAGGTGACAAAAGGTTCGTCGTAAAGGGTTACGTCAATGCAAGTTTTGACACTGATCCAGATGACTCTAAATCTCAATCTGGATACATATTGAAAGTGGGAGCAATTAGCTAGAGTAGCTCTGTGCAGAGCATTGTTGACATAGAAATTTGCAAAATACTTACGGATCTGAATGTGGCAGACCCGTTGACTAAACTTCTCTCACAAGCAAAACATGATCACACCTCAGTACTCTTTGGGTGTTAATCACATAGCGATGTGAACTAGATTATTGACTCTAGTAAACCCTTTGGGTGTTGGTCACATGTCGATGTGAACTATGGGTGTTAATCACATGATGATGTGAACTATTGGTGTTAAATCACATGGCGATGTGAACTAGATTATTGACTCTAGTGCAAGTGGGAGACTGAAGGAAATATGCCCTAGAGGCAATAATAAAGTTATTATTTATTTCCTTATATCATGATAAATGTTTATTATTCATGCTAGAATTGTATTAACCGGAAACATAATACATGTGTGAATACATAGACAAACAGAGTGTCACTAGTATGCCTCTACTTGACTAGCTCGTTGATCAAAGATGGTTATGTTTCCTAACCATAGACATGAGTTGTCATTTGATTAACAGGATCACATCATTAGGAGAATGATGTGATTGACTTGACCCATTCCGTTAGCTTAGCACCTGATCGTTTAGTTTGTTGCTATTGCTTTCTTCATGACTTATACATGTTCCTATGACTATGAGATTATGCAACTCCCGTTTACCGGAGGAACACTTTGTGTGCTACCAAACGTCACAACGTAACTGGGTGATTATAAAGGTGCTCTACAGGTGTCTCCGAAGGTACTTGTTGGGTTGGCGTATTTCGAGATTAGGATTTGTCACTCCGATTGTTGGAGAGGTATCTCTGGGCCCTCTCGGTAATGCACATCACCTAAGCCTTGCAAGCATTGCAACTAATGAGTTAGTTGCGAGATGATGTATTACGGAACGAGTAAAGAGACTTGCCAGTAACGAGATTGAACTAGGTATTGAGATGCCGACGATCGAATCTCGGGCAAGTAACATACCGGTGACAAAGGGAACAACGTATGTTGTTATGCGATCTAACCGATAAAGATCTTCGTAGAATATGTAGGAGCCAATATGAGCATCCAGGTTCCGCTATTGGTTATTGACCGGAGACGTGTCTCGGTCATGTCTACATAGTTCTCGAACCCGTAGGGTCCGCACGCTTAATGCTACGATGACATTTATATTATGAGTTTATATGTTTTGATGTACCGAAGGAGTTCGGAGTCCCGGATGAGATCGGGGACATGACGAGGAGTCCCGAAATGACTGAGACGTAAAGATCGATATATTGGATGACGATATTCGGACTTCGGAAAGGTTCCGAGTGATTCGGGTATTTTTCGGAGTACCTGAGAGTTACGGGAATTCGCCGGGAAGTATATGGGCCTTATTGGGCCATACGGGAATAGAGGAGAGAGGCCAAAAGGAAGGAGGCCTGCGCCCCCCTTTGGTCCGAATTGGACAAGGGGTGCAGCCCCTTTTTCCTTCTCCCTCTCTGCCTCTTTCCTTCTCTCCTACTCCAACAATGAAAGGAGGAGTCCTACTCCCGATAGGAGTAGGACTCCCCCCTTGGCGTGCCCTCCTCCTAGGCCGGCCGCCTCCTGATGAAGCTATGTACCTAGGGTAGGGTCATGGACCTGTCCTAACTGCCCCATCCAAGGACATCTCTAAAAGAAATCCCCTTTCAATTGACTTGGAGGTGTTCCACTCGACAGACTCGAAGACACTCGACCAAGAAGCAATCACTCGACCAAGATCCAACCACTCGACGGCCAGGAGACCTAAAGTCACTCCGCACGCTAACGGTCGGTCATTAAGTAGCTTTTATGGTCATCATAGCACTTTATTACTAGCGTTACCAGTAACGCCCTGCCTTAATGTACATTGAACCCTTTGTAACGTGGGTTGGCCGGGGTCCTGGCGCACTCTATATAAGCCACCCCCTCCTCCGAGACAAAGGTTCGCACCTCTGTAATTCATACTCACATAATCCAGTCGACCGCCTTCGGTCTTCGAGACGTAGGGCTATTACTTCCTCCGAGAAGGGCCCGAACTCGTAAACCTTGCGTGCTTACAACTTCTCCATAGCTAAGATCTTGCCTCTCCATACTTACCCCCCTACACTACTGTCAGACTTAGAACCACGACAGTTGGCGCCCACCTTGGGGCAGGTGTTTTAGCATTCGTTGAGAGGAGTTGCGACCTTTTCCGACCCGAATCATCATGGTTTTCAGCGGAGTTTTGGTGGAGGACCGCGAGATCCGTCTCGGCGCCCTCGCGTTCATCATCGACGACTCTGCTTGGCTCCAGGAGGCTCCGCTCTACGTGGACGCACTCCCTGTTCGCGGGGCAACGCACTTTAGCGCGTGCTTCCGTGGCGTTCTCCTGCGGCAACCGTCGACCCCCTACCGGTCGGCTCCTGTGTTGTCCTCCCTTCCCGTTTCCCGCCAGCGCAAGCGCTCTAGTCGGTCGAGACTTCAGCGGTGGGTGAGACACGCGGTGGCATGTCAGTCGGCCACCCCTCAAGTCGCGGCAATCGAGCCTGACGAATCCCTCTACGGCATGTTCGACCTGTCGACTGGCTCCGCGGAGACCGCATCCGAGTGCGACAGCAGCGATCCGGCGGCGGAGGTTCTGATGGTCAATGGACCGCCTGGTCCTCCCGGTTTTCCCCGCACCGACGGAGGCGCGGTTGGAGGCGACCTGTCGCGTCTCCATGAGGAGTATCTTCCCGAGCCTCTCACGTCGCTGCAGAGAGAAGAACTTCGCCGCCGGAATGTGGATGCACTGCACACTCCTATCGTTGGAGAAACCCCCGAGGCTCGCGCCTTGGAGGACGCGCGCCTGGCAAACTTGGCCGAGCGCACTCGACTGGAGAATCACTAGCGAGCACTCGACGAGCGTGCGCGATAACGGGTTCCCGAATCCAGTCGACGTCAGCTCTTCCCGCCCCCGCAGGTATATCGAACTCCGATTCAAAATTTAGCAGCTGCGGCCCATATAGCGGAGTCGATTCAGCCTTCCCAGTCGGAGGCTGGCAGAGGCTTGTTGCAGATCAGAGCGTTACTCCGGGCAGCAGGAGATCAGAATTCCACTGTTTCTCAGTCGCGGAACAGGATTCACAGCAGATCCGTTGCCGCGGACACAGTCCAGTCGACTCACAGCCCGAGATCGCCCCCGAGGCATGAGGGACGTGGAGACCGGCGTGACCAGTATGGGAACCATGAGCAGTATGATCACCGAGTCGATCGGGACGGTCGACGCCGAGTGCCCATGCCTCCCCCGAGGAGCAGGTCGTATGTGCCTCGCCAGCAGGATGACAGGCACCCTCATAGTGGTGGGCGAAGGATTCCAGTCGACCCCAGAGGGCCAGGCTTTGACGCGAGATCCATTCTCGTCCAAGGTTTGGTCGACAGGAACAGGGCTCACCGAGAAGGTCACGACAGAGATGCACCTACCAACAGCAGAGTACATGTTTCGGGGCCAGAGTGCTTTAGTAGAGCCATCAGGGCCGCTGTGATTCCTCCCAACTTCAGGTTGGCGACTGGAGTCAGTAAGTTCACTGGTGAGTCCAAACCCGATACTTGGCTTGAGGACTACCGAGTGGCCGTCCAGATTGGCGCGGCAATGATGAAGTGGCCATGAAGCACCTGCCTCTCATGTTGGAGGGCTCGGCCAGAGCGTGGCTGAACCAGTTAGCACCTAGCAGCATTTACACTTGGGAAGATCTCTCCCGAGTGTTCGTCACCACATTTGAAGGCACATGCAAGCGACCGGCAGGGCTGACGGAACTGCGGTCTTGCGTGCAGAAGCCGAATGAAACTTTGAGGGATTACATCCAGAGGTGGATCACGTTACATCACTCGGTGGAGAATGTGCCTGACCACCAAGCAGTTTGTGCCTTCAAGGAAGGCGTCAAGTACAGAGAACTGAATTTGAAATTCGGTCGAACCGGAGATATGTCCCTGAATCGGATGATGGAGATTGCCACCAAGTACGCTAATGGTGAAGATGAGGATCGACTCAGGAGTGGCAAGCTCAAGTCAGTCGCCCAAGAAACCGGAGGAAATTCCAATCGGAAACAGAAGCGGAAAGCCGAGCCAGCGGCTCCCGGGGAAGCCTTGGCTTTAACCCAAGGAAAGTTTAAAGGGAAACCTAAAGGACCTTGGAACCCCAAAAAGGTTAAAGACCAAGACAGAAATGATGTGTTGGACTTACCATGTCTCGTCCACACAAAGAAAGATGAAGAGGGTAATTTCATTTACCCGAAACATACCACTCGACAGTGTCGACTCTTGATCCAGCAGTTCCAGGGCAAGCAACCCAAAGGTAAGGAAAAGGAGTCGGACAAGGTCGAGGACAAAGAAGACAGTGACGACGGATACCCTCAGGTCAATTCCACTCTGATGATTTTTGCCGATGTTGAAAGCAAAAGTCGACTGAAAGTTATTAACCGAGAGGTGAATATGGTCGCTCGGGTGACACCTAGTTACCTGAAATGGTCTCAGACTGCCATAACATTCGACCAGTCCGACCACCCAACGCACATCGCCACCCCTGGGAGGCAAGCTTTGGTGGTCGACCCAGTTGTTGAAGGCACTCGACTGACCAAAGTCCTGATGGATGGTGGCAGTGGTTTGAACATATTGTATGCTGAGACGTTGAAAGGGATGGGCATTCCGATGTCCAGACTCAGTGCCAGCAACATGAGTTTCCATGGGGTCATTCCTGGGAAGAAGGCTGAATCACTCGGCCAGATTGCTCTTGATGTGGTTTTCGGTGATTCCAAGAATTACCGCAAAGAGAAGTTGACATTTGAAGTTGTAGACTTCCAGAGTGCCTACCACGCTATTTTGGGCAGGCCGGCTTATGCACGCTTCATGGCCCGACCGTGTTATGTGTATCTCAAATTGAAGATGCCTGGCCCCAAAGGTGTGATCACTATTACGGGCAATCGAAGAAAGCGGAAGAATGTTTTCAGAAAGGTTCGAAGATCGCCGATGCTCAGATGGCAGTGGTGGAGTTGCAGGAATACCAGAAGACTGCAGACCCGAGTGATTTGTTGCGAGCCAAGAAGCCCGCTACAGAGTCAGCTTTTCAGTCGACTGGCGATACGAAGACAGCTCACATCCACCCGACCGACCCCAGCGCTGCTCCAACTCATATCTCGACAACACTCGACTCCAAATAGGAAGAAGCGCTCATCCAGTTCCTCCGTGAGAACTGGGACATTTTCGCATGGAAGCCCTCTGACATGCCGGGTGTTCCCAGGGAGCTGGCTGAGCACCGCCTAAGAGTCGACTCAAAAATAAAACCTGTCAAGGAACATCTCCGACGGTCCGCCGTCCAGAAGAGAAAGGCCATTGGCGAAGAGGTAGCTCGGCTCTTAGCGGCGGAGTTCATCCGAGAAATCTACCACTCCGAGTGGCTCGCCAATGTTGTCATGGTCCCCAAGAAGGACAAGTCACTTCGCATGTGCATTGACTTTAAACATATCAATCGGGCCTGCCCGAAAGATCATTTTCCTCTCCCCCGCATCGACCAGATAGTCGACTCGACTGCGGGATGTGAGCGACTGTCTTTTTTAGACGCCTATTCCGGGTACCATCAGATCCGTCTGTATGGGCCTGACGAGATCAAAACAGCTTTCATCACTCCATTCGGGTGCTTCTGTTATGTTACCATGCCATTCGGCCTCAAGAATGCCGGAGCCACATTCATGAGGATGATTCAGAAGTGTTTGCTCACCCAAATCAGTCGGAATGTGGAGGCGTACATGGATGATATTGTGGTCAAGTCACGGAAGGGTTCCGACCTGCTGACTGACCTTGCTGAAACCTTTGCCAACCTCAGAAGGTTTGATATCAAGCTTAATCCATCAAAATGCACATTCGGGGTTCCTGGCGGAAAGTTACTCGGTTTTCTCGTTTCCGAACGGGGAATCGACGCCAATCCAGAAAAAGTCGGTACTATACTCCGAATGAAAAGTCCTGTGCGAGTGCACGATGTTCAGAAGCTTACTGGTTGCTTGGCCGCCCTAAGTCGATTCATATCTCGTCTCGGTGAAAAGGCATTGCCTCTTTACCGATTGATGAAGAAGTCTGACAAGTTCGAGTGGACTCCTGAAGCTGACGCAGCGTTCGCAGAGCTCAAAGCTCTGCTCTCCACCCAGCCGGTGCTTGCTGCCCCAATCAGCAAGGAGCCTTTGCTGCTTTACATTGCAGCCACAGGACAAGTCGTCAGTACGGTACTTACGGTCGAGCGGGAAGAAGAAGGGAAAACCTTCAAAGTTCAGCGCCCAGTGTATTATATTTCTGAAGTCTTGACCCCATCGAAGCAAAGATATCCTCATTATCAGAAGCTCGTATATGGGATTTATATGACCACAAAGAAAGTTGCCCACTACTTCTCTGATCATTCCATTACAGTCGTCAGCGACGCTCCGTTGTCAGAGATCTTGCATAACAGGGACGCAACTGGTCGAGTGGCAAAATGGGCGATTGAACTCCTTCCTCTAGATATCAAGTTTGAGGCAAAGAAAGCTATCAAGTCCCAGGCAATCGCGGATTTCGTCGCCGAGTGGATTGAACAGCAACTGCCGACTCAGGTTCACTCGGAGCATTGGACCATGTTCTTCGATGGTTCCAAGATGCTAAATGGTTCCGGCGCCGGGGTAGTGTTGGTCTCCCCCAGAGGAGATAAACTCAGATATGTTCTTCAAATCCACTTTGATTCCTCTAACAACGAGGCAGAATACGAAGCACTTTTATATGGGTTGCGCATGGCCATTTCACTCGGCGTCCATCGCCTCATGGTCTATGGCGACTCAGATTTGGTGGTTAATCAAGTGATGAAGGAATGGGACGTCAGAAGTCCAGCCATGATTGGTTATTGCAATGCAGTGAGAAAGCTGGAGAAGAAATTCGAGGGGTTAGAGCTTCATCACATACCCCGACTGAAAAATCAAGCAGCTGATGATCTGGCAAAAATAGGTTCCAAAAGAGAAGCCATTCCCAGCAATGTGTTTTTGGAACACATCCACACACCATCAGTCCAGGAGGATCCCTTCACTGAAGAGGCCCCGCAACCAAAAAGCACCACGGATCTGACTGAAGTTGAAGTTCCAGCTGTGGTCGACCTGATCATGGAAGTCTTGGTTATCACTCCCATCTGGACAGAACCTTACATCGCGTACATCCTAAGGAAAGAACTCCCAGAAGACGAAGAAGAGGCTCGACAGATCGTCCGTCGATCCAAGGCCTTTACAATCATAAAGGGACAGTTATATAGAGAAAGCGCGACTGGGGTCGGCCAGAAGTGTATTACACCAGAAGAAGGATCGATGATCCTTAACGATATCCACTCGGGGACCTGTGGTCATCATGCTTCCTCTCGGACCATTGTGGCTAAAGCATACCGAGCGGGGTTCTACTGGCCAAGAGCCAATGAGATGGCAAAAGAGATAGTCGACAAATGTGAAGGATGTCAGTATTACTCCAATATGCTGCACAAGCCCGCGTCAGCCCTGAAAACCATTCCACTCGTCTGGCCCTTCTCTGTTTGGGGGCTGGACATGGTTGGACCACTGAGAACAGGCAGGAGCGGCTTCACTCATGTGCTAGTAGCAGTCGACAAGTTCACCAAATGGATTGAAGCCAAGCCTATCAAGAATCTCGATGCTTGCACCACTATCAGTTTAATCAGAGAGTTGATATTCAGATATGGAGTTCCGCACAGCATCATCACGGACAATGGGTCAAACTTCGATTCCGACAAATTCAGGGCCTTTTGCGCCTCTCAGGGCACTCGGGTCGACTATGCTTCGGTCGCTCACCCCCAGTCGAATGGGCAAGCAGAAAGGGCAAACGGCCTAATTCTCAAAGGACTGAAACCTCGATTGATGCGCGATCTCAAGCACGCAGCAGGTGCATGGGTCGACGAGCTTCCATCAGTCCTTTGGGGATTGAGGACAACCCCGAATCGATCGACCGGAAGAACCCCATTCTTTCTGGTCTACGGAGCCGAGGCAGTCTTACCGAGTGACCTGCTTCACAACGCTCCCCGAGTCGAGCTCTACTCTGAAGATGAAGCAGAACAAGCCCGGCAGGACGCAGTCGACCTCCTAGAAGAAGAAAGAGAAATGGCCTTGATTCGATCGACCATCTATCAGCAAGACTTGCGTCGATTCCATGCCAGAAACGTGAAGAGCCGAGCCTTCCAAGAAGGAGACTTAGTCCTCCGAGTGGATCAGCAGAAACCACACAAGCTCGCTCCTACTTGGGAAGGCCCCTTCATAGTCACCAGAGTCCTCCACAATGGAGCATACCACCTCTACAATGTCGATCGCCAGATTGATGAGCCACGAGCCTGGAATGCGGAGCTACTCCGCCCCTTTTATACTTGAATTCTCACTCGGATGAGATGTAATAAGAAAAACTCCTGTAGTTTATTTATCAAAGACAAGAGCGTTATAATTTTCCCAGTGATTATTATTGTTTTTGTTTGCGTAAGAAATCCCCCAGTGGGTGGCTTAGCTGCGATCCGCTTCGCCTAAGTTTGTAAAAACAGTTTCCTACCGAGTGGCGAGCCAGCCTCCCACTCGGGGGCTTAGCTGCGAATCCGTTTCGCCTAAGTATTTAAAAAATCCTACCGAGTGGAGAGCAATCCTCCCACTCGGGGGCTTAGCTGCAGTCCAGTACTCGCCTAAGTTCTCTCACTTGGAGACTTAGCTGCAGTCCGGCACTCGCCTAAGTTTGAAAAAATCCTACCGAGTGGAGAGCAATCCTCCCACTCGGGGGCTTAGCTGCAGTCCAGTACTCGCCTAAGTTCTCTCACTTGGAGACTTAGCTGCAGTCCGGCACTCGCCTAAGTTTGAAAAAATCCTACCGAGTGGAGAGCAATCCTCCCACTCGGGGGCTTAGCTGCAGTCCAGTACTCGCCTAAGTTCTCTCACTTGGAGACTTAGCTGCAGTCCGGCACTCGCCTAAGTTTGAAAAAAATCCTACCGAGTGGAGAGCAATCCTCCCACTCGGGGGCTTAGCTGCAGTCCAGTACTCGCCTAAGTTCTCTCACTTGGAGACTTAGCTGCAGTCCGGCACTCGCCTAAGTTTGAAAAAATCCTACCGAGTGGAGAGCAATCCTCCCACTCGGGGGCTTAGCTGCAGTCCAGTACTCGCCTAAGTTCTCTCACTTGGAGACTTAGCTGCAGTCCGGCACTCGCCTAAGTTTGAAAAAAATCCTACCGAGTGGAGAGCAATCCTCCCACTCGGGGGCTTAGCTGCAGTCCAGTACTCGCCTAAGTTCTCTCACTTGGAGACTTAGCTGCAGTCCGGCACTCGCCTAAGTTTGAAAAAATCCTACCGAGTGGAGAGCAGTCCTCCCACTCGGGGGCTTAGCTGCAGTCCAGTACTCGCCTAAGTTCTCTCACTTGGAGACTTAGCTGCAGTCCGGCACTCGCCTAAGTTTGAAAAAATCCTACCGAGTGGAGAGCAATCCTCCCACTCGGGGGCTTAGCTGCAGTCCAGTACTCGCCTAAGTTCTCTCACTTGGAGACTTAGCTGCAGTCCGGCACTCGCCTAAGTTTGAAAAAATCCTACCGAGTGGAGAGCAATCCTCCCACTCGGGGGCTTAGCTGCAGTCCAGAACTCGCCTAAGTACGAAACACATCTCAATCCTCAAGGACGACGAGGGGCAGGTCGACTGCCACCTTCTCCTGGGGAGCTTCGCCACAAATACAATGCGCGATTCATCCCGCTCTACAGTAACGAAGTGCGGGTCGACTGCCACCTTCTCCTGGAGAGCTTCGCCACAAATACAATGTGCGCTCCGTCCCGCTCTGCAGTAACAAGGTGTGGGTCGACCGCCGCCTTCCCCTGGAGAGCTTCGCCACAAATACGATGCGCACTCCGTCGCCGACCCGCAAGGGCGACAAGACATGGGTCGACTGCTTCCCTCTCCTTCGGAGCTGCGCTGCGAATACAAAAGTTGTCTCGAATGAAGAATGGGTTCACTCAGCAGGAGATTCATAAAGATATTCAACGGTAAACCAAGTTCAGATAAATTCTAAAGGTTCCGGATCACAGATCGAAGTACTCGGGCATGCAGCCCGAAAAAGTTTAACGGTTACAAAAACCACTCGGCATTCCGAGGCAAATTTAAGGTGGGACATAAGAGTTTGTTCACTCCGCGGGAGGAGGGCTGGCAGGCTCGACGAACTCATCCAGGTCGACGCCGTCGGCTATCCGAGTGGCTGCAGCGATGAAAGTCTCCATAAAGGTTCGGAAGTCATGTTTCTGGGTGTTGGCGACCTTGATTGCTGCCAGTTTGTCTTGTCTCACCTCCTTGCAGTGGACACAAACCAGAGACAGAGCCACGTCAGCGCCACACCAAGCAGCAGACTTCTTCCACTCCTGCACTCGGTCTGGGATTTCATTTAGTCGAGTCATCAGGGACTCAAGATCATTTTGGAGCACAGCCTCTGGCCAAAGTGCCGGGTCAATCCGTGACATGGCGACCTTCAGTCGAGCCAAGTAGTCCACGGCACTGTCGATGCGAGATTCCAGACGGAGCAGATTCATGGTAGTTTCATCTTTCACGGGAGAGTTGATTGGATCCAAACCTGGTTCGATCCGCCCAGTCTCCTCTTCAAAGTTCTGGCAAAACTCTGCATTCACAATCCAAGGATAAGTCAATTTTCGTACACTGAATCGACACAAAAAAATCAGTCGGAATAGAATGTGCACCTTCAAGCTTGATGAACAACTTCTTGGGAAGACTTCTCAGATAGCTCTCCAGATCATCCCTCCTGCGAGCAATGCCTTCAATTTTCTCGCCCTAGAAGAGATTCGCCTTCTTCTAGCGCGAGCACTCCTTGTTGGAGTCATTCAGAGCGGTCTTCAGGCTGGTATTCTCTTCTTCCAACTGGCCGACCGAAGCCAGCTTCTAGTCGGCCAGAGCGGTCCTGTCGTCAGCCTCCTTACGAGCAGCAGCCAAATCCTGATCCTTCTTCGCTAGAGCTTCTCTCAGTTTTTCTACAAAGAAATGACGATTGATTCAGAAATAGCAGAAGGGTACTCGAGCCTAAAACTGACCAGTCGACAAACTCGTCTTACCAGTGGCGCCGTCTCTGACCTTTTGCAGCTCTGTCCTGGCCAGCTCCAAGTCAAGGTTCAGTTGAATCTGCTACTTCTCCAAGTCAGCAAAGCGAGCTCCAAGATCACAAGATTTCTGAAATTAAAGGGGAGAAGTTATTTTACAGCGAAAAACAACAAAGGCAATAAATACTAAGACTACGGTCGACTGCCCGCAGTCCACCATAGTCTCGGGGACTACACCCAGTGGGTGCACTTTGCGTGCCCCCACCGGTTCTGATCCCACTCGACCGGCCCGCCGAAGTCGAGTCCAAAAAAAGGGCAGAAAGAGAGAAAGTAGAACTCAGACTACAGTCGACTGCCAGCAGTCCACCGTAGTCTCGGGGACTACACCCAGTGGGTGCACTTTGCGTGCCCCCACCGGTTCTGATCCCACTCAACCAGACCGAGTGGAAGAGACAAACTATTGTTATACATTCGACAAAATACAAAGACTACAGTCGACTGCCAGCAGTCCACCGTAGTCTCGGGGACTACACCCAGTGGGTGCACTCAGCGTGCCCCCACTAGTCCAAAAATTCAATCGACACACCCAGTGGGTGTACAGATGCAAAGATTTTCGGAAAGAATCTTCAGATAGCATATCCTAACAGAACAAGCGGCGACCAACTAACCTGAACGTTGCTCTGGAGAGCCGAGCTGGCATCATAGGCGGCTTGGCTGGCGTCCCGCACCGTCTTCATCTTCTCCATCATAATGCCCGCCTGGCGTATGGCTTCCCTAGCAGCATTCACCTCGTCCTCTGGGACATGATGGGTCGCAAAAACTGAAGGCGGGTCGACAGGGGCCCGAGCAGTCGACGAAGAAGGCAAGGCACTCGACAGTGGCTCGGCGAAGGTAACAGAACCCCGATTGACGTCGCCAGTGTCCTGAACGACTGGTTCCGCCCTCGGCGTCGACTGTAGCGCCTCACTTACAGGAGCTCGCCTATTCTTCCTCGTCAAAGGCCTCTCGGGCTCTTCATCATCATCAGGGAGGTCAATAATGTTGGGAGCTGTGCAAAGTTCAATTGCCAAAATCACGTCACCCAATGATGCACATTGCAGTTGAATCGACCGAATAAAGATAGTATGGCAGAAATCATACCCGGATTAGAAGTGACCGCATCCTCCATCACCTCATCATCATCCCTGTAAGCTGAGGTCCCGGAAGTGGCAGCGCTGACAATTCCAAAGTTCGTCCAGTTAAAACAAGAAAAACAAACAGCGCGGAGCGTCGAGTGAATACAAAGAGAGACACTCACGCGGAGGCGACGGGGATATCAATCTTGATCTTCGGCAACGCCTTCCGAGTCCTCGGCTCTGCAACTTTGGGGTGCTTTGGCGCCTTCTCAGTCGGGGTTGGTGAAGAGATCCGAGGACGCTTCGAAGACTGACCAGCCTGAGTAGTTGCCTTGTCGCGGGCACTCGGCCGTTCTTGGTCGAGCTTGGATCGCCTCTCCCTGCGAGGGGGCGACTCGACTTCTTCTCCATCACTTGAGTCGTCGCTTCCTCCATCCCCTTCACCATCGGAAGTCCACTCGCCACTGTCGCCGCCACTCGCCTCGCCTTCCAGAGCTTGCTCTTGCTCCCCGTTGGGCATTGAATACATTTCAATAATGGCCTGAAAGAAAGCAGGGAGAACAAAGTCAGTCGACGCAATATAGGCAGCTGCGCGAGTGAATTCAGATTACAAGCAAAAACTCAGAATCAGACCTGCTCTGGTGCATGAGACTGGTCGAATGGGGGAACTCTCCTGGCTCCCCTGGGATTGTCCTTGTTCCCGGTAATGCCCGACAGCCACTTCTCCAGTGTGTCGTCGTCGACCTCCTCCGGGTGGATCCGAGTGGAGTCTTCAAGACCCGAATACATCCACATCGGATGGTCTCGAGCTTGAAGAGGCTGGATGCGCCGCTGAAGGAAGACCTCCAAGAGATCCATACCAGTGACCCCGTCACGAATAAGCTGGACCACTCGATCGACCAACACCTTCACGTGCGCCTTCTCCTCCGGGAGCACCTTCAAAGGGGAGGGTTTCTCCACTCGGTCCATGGTAAAGGGAGGGAGGCCAGTCGATTGCCCTGGCGTCGACTGGTCTTTACAGTAAAACCAGGTCGACTGCCATCCGCGAACTGAGTCAGGAAGAATCATGGCCGGAAAGGAGCTTTTCCCTCTCGTCTGGATGCCAAGACCCCCACACATCTGGATCACTTGGGTCCTCTCGTCACTCGGATTAGCCTTTTTCACTGTCTGGGAGCGACAAGTGAAAATATGCTTGAAAAGACCCCAGTGAGGCCGGCAACCCAGGAAATTCTCACACAAAGAAATGAAAGCGGCGAGATAAACGATTGAGTTGGGGGTAAAATGGTGGAGTTGTGCCCCAAAGAAGTTCAGAAACCCTCGAAAGAAAGGGTGAGGAGGCAAGGAAAATCCACGGTCGACGTGGGTGGCAAGAAGAACACGCTCACCCTCCCGAGGTTGCGGCTCAGATTCCTTCCCCGGAAGCCGCGCCGAGTCATAGGGGATCAGCCCCCCTTCGGCCAGGTCGTCGAGGTCTTCTTGGGTGATCCTCGAGTGGATCCAGTCGCCCTGGATCCAGCCCTTCGGCAGGCCGGTCCGCGAGGAAGATCCGCCCCGGCTGGTCGCCTTCCCCTTCGACCTCGCCGTCGCCTTCTTTGCCCGCTCCAGAGCCGCCGTCTTCTCCTTCCCCATTGTCGCCGGCGAGACGCGTACGGAGCGGTGATGCTGGGGCGAGAGCGAGCGCAGCGGAGGGGCGTGAAGAGGAGAAGAGGAAATGGGAACGCACTGTTCGGGAGACTCCGGTCCAACGCCTTATATGAGGCCGCTTCCGAGTGGCTGACGGGTAGGCCCAGGTGGCTCTGTCAAATCCCGTAACGATCGCGCGCGCGATACGTGGCGAAAAAGGCGGCGCGGGGATCGAGGCGGCTCCGCTCTATCCCATCCGATTACTGCGGCCTCCCCCGTCCCGCGCGCTTCCCAAAATTCGGATCCCACGAAATCTGCGGGCAGCAAACAACTTGTCAGACCAAAGATCTCCTCCGCACCGTCACTCGGAGCCTTACAAGTAAAGAAACTCACTCGACGAAGAATTAAGAATGGATCAAGGCGACTGAAAAGGAAGTTGCTGTCATCACTCAGGTCCGTTGATCCGAAACAAGATATGCTCACGGCATGAAAAACGAGTCGGAGAAGTTCTCAACTCCTTCCCCACTCAAACCTCGATCCATTCGGGGGCTAATGATGAAGCTATGTACCTAGGGTAGGGTCATGGACCTGTCCTAACTGCCCTACCCAAGGACATCTCTAGAAGAAATCACCTTTCAATCGACTTGGAGGTGTTCCACTCGACAGACTCGAAGACACTCGACCAAGAAGCAATCACTCGACCAAGATCCAACCACTCGACGGCCAGGAGACCTAAAGTCACTCCGCACGCTAACGGTCGGTCATTAAGTAGCTTTTATGGTCATCATAGCACTTTATTACTAGCGTTACCAGTAACGCCCTGCCTTAATGTACATTGAACCCTTTGTAACGTGGGCTGGCCGGGGTCCTGGCGCACTCTATATAAGCCACCCCCTCCTCCGAGACAAGGGTTCGCACCTCTGTAATTCATACTCACATAATCCAGTCGACCGCCTCCGGGCTCCGAGACGTAGGGCTATTACTTCCTCCGAGAAGGGCCTGAACTCGTAAACCTTGCGTGCTTACAACTTCTCCATAGCTAAGATCTTGCCTCTCCATACTTACCCCCCTACACTACTGTCAGACTTAGAACCACGACACCTCCCTCCACATAATCCTCGATAATATTGTAGCGGTGCTTAGGCGAAACCCTGCGACGGTAGAACATCAAGATCGTCACCACGCCGTTGTGCTGACAGAACTCTCCCGTGAAGCTCTGCTGGATCGGAGTTCGCGGGACGTCATCAAGCTGAACGTGTGCTGAACTCGGAGGTGCCGTGCGTTTGGTACTTGGATCGGTCGGACCGTGAAGACGTATGACTACATCAACCGCGTTGTGCTAACGCTTCCGCTTTCGGTCTACAAGGGTACGTGGACAACACTCTCCCCTCTCGTTGCTATGCATCACCATGATCTTGCGTGGGCGTAGGAATTTTTTTGAAATTACTACGTTCTCCAACAGTTCTAAGGTTCCCAAAACCGCGAAATCACTGATTAAGGAGTACTCGTTGCGAATAACACTAAATTTTTCCAGGTCGCGACAAGTGGCGCCCATGCAGCGCGCCACTTGTTGCAACTTGGGAGTTTTCCCTTTTTTCGTAGATTCGTTTATTCAAAACGCTTTATCTTTTAAACCGTGCGTCCAAATCTCGAACCGTTTTCACCATTGGATTCCTCGCGTCGAGATCTTCAAAGCTAGATCTCATGTTGATAGATTTTGACGAACTTTTTTTCACGAAAGAAACCGGACGAAAAAACCAGGGAAAAAACGACCGGGAGCATGGTTTTTTTCCTTTCCAAAAGAGGCACACCTGTGCCTCTCGCGAAATCACACCCGTGCCTCTCGTGGAAGTAAAACCGTGACTCTCGTGGAAGGAAAAAAAACAGAAAACACATTTTTTTTTCGTTTCCGAGAGGCACGGCCGTGACTCTCGTCAAAGCACAACCGTGCCTCTCGCGAAAGCAAAACCGTGACTTTCATGAAAGAAAAAAAATAGAAAACGCATATTTTTTCCCTTTCCGAGAGGCACGGCCGTGACTCTCGCTAAAGCACAACCGTGCCTCTCACGGAAGCAAAACCGTGACTCTCGTGAAAGAAAGAAAAAACAGAAAATGCGTTTTGTTTTTCCCTTTTCGAGAGGCACGGCCGTGACTCTCACGAAAGCACAACCGTGCTTCTCGCGGAAGCAAAACCGTGACTCTCGCGAAAGAAAAGAAAAACAGAAAACGCGTTTTTTCGTTTCCGAAAGGCACGGCCATGACTCTCGCTAAAGCACAAGCGTGCCTCTCGCGGGAAAAAACCGTGACTTTCACGAAAGAAAAAAAAGAAAACGTGTTTTTTTCGCGCAATTTTTTTTCAAATTTTTTTGGTCGAAAAGCTAAGGAAGACCGGGGGGAAACCAAAACGTCGAAAAAACCCGAAAAACCGTTTAAAAAGCCTAAAACACGTGTGGAAAAATAAAAATAAAATTCAGAAAGAGCGTCCAGAGTGCGACACGTGATGAATGACTGAGAGCGCACCAAGTGACGCTGATTGTTGCGAGGCTTCCGAAGAAGCGCTCGTTAACTAGTTGCTCCCCCAAAACCGCTTGGCTGCACTGTTTAAATCTGAAAGTGGGCCGGTCCATATTGGTAGCTCGCATCGCTGCTCTATGCGATTGCCCGACAGTTCGCCGCAACAAGCAGCGAATAGAGTTTTTCGT
This sequence comes from Triticum aestivum, assembly GCF_018294505.1. Lineage (NCBI taxonomy): Eukaryota > Viridiplantae > Streptophyta > Magnoliopsida > Poales > Poaceae > Triticum > Triticum aestivum. The sequence goes on from NC_057809.1 coordinate 107,884,369, forward strand.
GTCTAAATATAGAAAACCCTGAAGTTGTGGCGAGTTGTGGGTAAGAGATTAAGGCTGGATTTGACCCAAACCACATCAGCAAGTTTGCAGCGAAGGATGATATGACTTATGTCCTTAGTGGCTGGGCAAATATGACAACCATTATGTTGCACAACTTTATTCTATTAGAAGTATAAACATGATTAGGATAGATATAAAGAGATAGAAGATATAATTATTTAAATAGTATATCATGTCTTGCCTTGTACTGCAAGACTCTTCTCATGTTGTATTCTCTCTATATATAACCCTAGGAGGGTCACATCAATATAGCAAATATTTTAGGTTCTATATATTTCACATCGTATTAGAGCGTTTGTCCAACGACGCTGATCCTAGGACCTTCAATCACTTCCGCATCTCACCACCTCCGGGGAGATTAATCTTCTCTCCCCGAGGCGCGGCATCTGATCGAAATCAAAGATGAGATCGTCTCCGTAGATTAGTTTCCCCAAATGATAAGTGCCACATGTGTGGCACGAAGTAACATCGCCCTGACGTTTTTTACAACTAAAATTGCCATCTGACCCCCAAAACCGCTTGGCTGCACTGTTTAAATCTGAAAGTGGGCCGGTCCATATTGGTAGCTCGCATCGCTGCTCTATGCGATTGCCCGACAGTTCGCCGCAACAAGCAGCGAATAGAGTTTTTCGTGTCTAAATATAGGAAACCCTGAAGTTGTGGCGAGTTGTGGGTAAGAGATTAAGGCTGGATTTGACCCAAACCACATCAGCAAGTTTGCAGCGAAGGATGATATGACTTATGTCCTTAGTGGCTGGGCAAATATGACAACCATTATGTTGCACAACTTTATTCTATTAGAAGTATAAACATGATTAGGATAGATATAAAGAGATAGAAGATATAATTATTTAAATAGTATATCATATCTTGCCTTGTACTGCAAGACTCTTCTCATGTTGTATTCTCTCTATATATAACCCTACGAGGGTCACATCAATATAGCAAATATTTTAGGTTCTATATATTTCACATCGTATTAGAGCGGTTTGTCCAACGACGCTGATCCTAGGACCTTCAATCACTTCCGCAGCTCACCACCTCCGGGGAGATTAATCTTCTCTCCCCGAGGCGCGACATCTGATCGAAATCAAAGATGAGATCGTCTCCGTAGATTAGTTTCCCCAAATGATAAGTGCCACATGTGTGGCACGAAGTAACATCGCCCTGACATTTTTTACAACTAAAATTGCCATCTGACCCCCCCCCCCTCCCCAAAAAAGCTAAAACTTGACATCCAAACACAAAGTTGACATGCTTCACAAATAATGTTGTCATCCCCGAGTAACTAAAGTTGCCATAAGAAAGCGTCGGGGTTTTAGATAAATTCTCAATTTCCGAAATTCCCATAGATCAATTTTTCTTTTAGCCACCAAATAAAATCGACGACCCTAGAATTCATTGGTGTGTCCACATCCCTCTCCCCCGCCGTCCTGCGTCCGTCAAGGCGGTTTCTTCACAGCAGGACTCAAAGCGGCGCTACCTCGGCTCCAACAAGCGCAGGCGCAGCTACATCGATTTTATCAAGCACCGGCTGCTGAACCTGGCGACACCACACACACGTTTAGATCGCTCCAGGTGCCCGTGGACGAGATCTAGGTTCTTCCAGTTTCATGCCATAGAAACCACATGGACCGGGCGATGACCAACCCGATGAATCGGTGCATATATCACGGGAGGACACTACATCAGCATCGGCCACGGGCGTACTAAGCACCCTACATCGACACCATCTGCACCCAATATTCTTCATCGAGCCGACTGCATCGAGCTGTACGACTCGGCATGACGCGGCACCGACATCTCGTTGCCGTGGAGGGACACCTTCAAGCGACGCATCATTGTCGACAGGCTGCTACGATGCCAACGTCGACACTTCATCGCCAAGGTTTTCATCAATAATCTCGTCAACACACTGTCACCGTTTCTACAACCTCATCCATAAGGATGGACATGCGTCTTGACATTACTACAGCAAGGCGCGAATGACACCGACGACAGCACTGACCGCATCCGACGGCTAAGACTGCATTGACACACCGGCATCACTTTGTGAAAAGTCACTACAACCGCTCACACGATTCTGGCAAAAACGTTGTGCGCCAGCGTGGTTTTTTTCTTTCTTTTCTTTTTGTTCCTTTTCTGTTTTCTTTTCATTTTTCTTTCCTTTTTTTTCATTTCTGTTTTCGTTTTTATTATTTTTTTAATTTGTGAAAATCTTTTAAATTCGTGAATATTTTTAAAGTCGCAACCTTTTTATGAAATGATGAACATTTTTTAAACTCTTGATTTTGTTTTTACAAATTCGTGAACAATATCTTAATTCATGAATTTTTTTTGAAACTGTGAACAGTTTTTAAAACTCACGAACACTTTTTTTGAACATGCTGACATTTTTTTAAATCATGAATATATTTTCAAATTCACGAAACATTTTTCTCGAAATCTTGAACATTTTTGAAATCATGAGAATTTCTTAAATTCACCATCAATTTTGTTGAAATCATGAAATATATTTAAATTCATGATCATTTTTTACAAATTCTTGGACATTTTTCTGAATTCGTGACATGTTTTGAAATCATGAACATTTTTTGAAATCAGGAACATTTTTTAAAATCATGAACATTTTTTTAAATTTTGAAATCACGAACATTTTTTGATTTCTTGAACATTTGTGACAAATTCATGAACGTTCTCTTGAACCGTAATTGTTTTTAATTCCCGAGAAGTTTTTTGAAATCATGAATATTTTTTCTGACTTCATGATTATTTTATTCAAAATTCGTAACTTTATCTGAAATTTAGAACCTGTTGATATGCCAAGTTATTAAAATGGAAAAAAAGAAAAGGAAAAGAAGGAAAAAACATGCGGCGTTCCGGCCTGCACATGGGCCGGCCCATATGGGCGCCGAAGTGTGAGCTCACGTGGCGGGCGTTGTATAGGGTCGCCTGCCGCCGCCAAATCCGCAGCCAAATCCGTGAGGACCTGAGGCGGCGGAGATGCAAAGCGTCTCACGATCGATTACTGGTCTCTGCGCCGGCACAATTGGTTCCGCTCCACCTCGCTCATGGCCTCCAGCGCTTGGGCGCTGGCGCTCTAGCGTCGGAAGAGTAGTCTCCGCTCCGCCTCGCTGGTGGCCAATAGCGCGTGAGGGACGAGGTGCTTCACTCCTTCTGTCATCATCAGCCCATTCGAATCGGCATCTGGATCTTCTTTCCAGGTCTGTTATGGCCTCCTTTCATTTCTTACTTCAGACATGTACAGTGATAATCCTGTGCCTTGTACTGAACTTTTGGATCTGGATTCTGACCAAATTAAATTAAAGAAATTGGTATTTGTTGGATTAAAATTGCTATTACGTCGAATCAGAATTGGAAATATAGAGTTTGATTATTTCACTAATTAGGGTTCCTGGCGGTTCTGTGATAGTATGCATTTTTTTCTAGATAAAAGTGCGATAGTATACATCTTATTTGAGCCAGATGTTAAGATTTGCTTTTATGTTTGCACAACTAGCTGCAATAAGGAGAAGCAGAATAAGCCACACTCGTACAAACCCGAAGGTTGTGCCACTATCAAATGCTTAGACACTGCAAATACGAGGGAGAAAGTGACCAGTGTGAAGAAGTTAACCAATGAGGTCACAGATAGCAATCCCACGAAGGTTGCTGATATATTCATCCCGTCTATCTTCTCAAATAGTAGCCACCGTGATGGAGCCATATACAAGAACAAGCTTTTCACGGAAAACTGGTTTGATATCGACATTACTGACCACAACGAGAGTATGTATCCAAATTACTAAATCAGCTTCCCCATTTTATCCATATTCTCGAATGAGTATTTGCTGCACAAGTCCATATTCGTGAACATCTGAACGGCTTTAGGGTGTAAACATGGAATTAATCTAGAGTTCTAGACAGCTCTAGTCTATTGGTTACTGTATTTCATGATTGGACTTACTTTGCCAAGTTAGATGGCCCAAAGTCAGCTCATGTTGGCGGCAAACTCCAACCTCAGGCTTGGGCCATCCAAATTAGATCAAGTTGAAGAATTTGTTTTGTGCATATGTTTCACAGCATGGGTTTGCACTCAATACTTTTACATTATTCCTAGGGCATTTGACAATTCATGTGATTAATTGATATATTTCCTGCTAGGGCTTTGCGGATATAATTGTACCATCTTCTTTATTTATATAACACTTCTGCCCGTCCACAAATGTAAGCATTTCTAGGATTTTAGGACAGATAAAGGAGTAAGGGAAAATACTATGATGCCCCTCACTGAAGTAGCTAGAGTAGCTCCTGAATGGCCAGCGTGAGAGAGGTTGGGAGATAATTTGATGAGGGTTGCTTTGATGGAGGTTGAAGACTCTTGAGATACTTTATGGACAAAACGTCAGGAATGCTTACACTTGTGGACGAAGGGAGTATTATACCTGACCTAACCTTTTTTGTCCAATTTTGCAAAAACTTGTCGGAAAGATAGGATTGCATCAGGGGTCAGCTTTGAGCCCTTATCTTTTTGCCTTGGTGATGGATGAGGTCACAAGGGATATACAGGGAGATATCCCATGGTGTATGCTCTTTGCGGATGATGTGGTGCTAGTTGACAATAGTCGGACGGGGGTAAATAGGAAGTTAGAGTTATGGAGACAAACCTTGGAATCGAAATGGTTTAGGCTTAGTAGAACTAAAACCGAATACATGATGTGCGGTTTCAGTACTACTAGGTGTGAGGAGGAGGAGGTTAGCCTTGATGGGCAGGTGGTACCTCAGAAGGACTCCTTTCGATATTTGGGGTGAATGCTGCAGGATGATGGGGGTATTGATGAAGATGTGAACTATCGAATCAAAGCCGGATGGATGAAGTGGCGCCAAGCTTCTGGCATTCTCTCTGACAAGAGAGTGCCACAAAAGCTAGAAGGCAAGTTCCACAGGACGTCGGTTCGACCCGCAATGTTGTATGGAGCTGAGTGTTGGCCAACTAAAAGGCGACATGTTCAACTGTTAGGTGTGGCGGAGATGCGTATGTTGAGATGGATGTGTGGCCACACGAGGAAGGATCGAGTCCGGAATGATGATATACGAGATAGAGTTGGGGTAGCACCAATTGAAGAGAAGCTTGTCCAACATCGTCTGAGATGGTTTGGGCATATTCAGCGCAGGCCTCCAGAAGCTCCAGTGCATAGCGGATGGCTAAAGCGTGCGGAGAATGTCAAGAGAGGCCGGGGTAGACCGAATTTGACATGGGAAGAGTCCGTTAAGAGAGACCTGAAGGATTGGAGTATCACCAAAGAACTAGCTATGGACAGGGGTGCATGGAAGCTTGCTATCCACGTGCCAGAGCCATGAGTTGGCCGTGAAATCTTATGGGTTTCACCTCTAGCCTACCCCAACTTGTTTGGGACTAAAGGCTTTGTTGTTGTTGTCGGAAAACTCTTGGATCATAAACTTGCTTAGATGAGTCTTTTGAAGCACATTGGTAATTTTTGTCACTCGTACATTGAGCTAACCGACAATATTCTTATATTCTTTAGGCAGCCGTTCTCTGCAACTTAGCACAATACTTGGGGCAACCAATTGTTTACTCTTTTTTTAGTATGTAATTTCTCTAGTCTATGAACTAATAATTGTTATATGTTGTGTAATCTTTGGTGAAGCTCGGTTGGAGCCGATGATGTTCTCGAAGGCAATCAAAAAAGCTTATTTTCCATGCAACATGTTGCAATTTTTCTCATTGACGTTGGCCGAGTGTTCCATCAACCATGACCCCATAGAATTGTATGGGTATATAGCTGTGCGGGATGATAGGGATGGCATGCGTAACTATGTTCTTAATTATAGCAGGGATGATCCCATCATCACACAAAAGGTACAATTCTAAACTTATCTTTAATCTTTAATCATTGATAATTGTTATTTTATATTATAAGCTTAATCCTATTACATGCGTAGAAGAAATGAGGTTCAACCTACATACAACTCTTGATGCTTATTACAAATATATATATTTGAAATCGTAAAAGCTTGGGATAGAGGATTTAGTATGCAAGATAGAGAATGGAAATGTTGTATTAATTGCCGCCTTGGTTTTTCTAATAGAATTATTATTTGCCCCATGTGATCCCAAATTATGATGAATTTACGGTTCGACGCAGTAATTATGGCCATACTTAAATAACAATAATGTACCATAATGATATGGCTCGTTTGGTCAATGGAAGTGGCAAGGGGTGATAGCCTGTTTACTTACTAGGGAGACTAAACAACTGATTAGGTCGGTTTAATTCTTACTTGCTTCCCAAAATGTTCTATTGTTATCATCTTACTAGCTAAATATATCTTGAGACATCAATTTAGAGGCATTTTTTATGAGCTTAAGTGAGCTAATTTATTTGCTACTCCATGACAAGAGTCAACGTCCTCCTCTCTATCTACCATCGTGCACCTCTTTGGTTCATTTCCTTCGGTTTGCATCTCTTCTTTCCTACCCATATGGCCATATCATGAAAGATACTCTTTCGCGTAAATTGGTCCTTTCCGTTTTCCACTTGTCCAACCAGTATTGTGTGGTCATGTCCTTTCATTCTGCATACTACTATTTGATGAGTGTTGCAACATTCGTCCACTCGTCATCACTCTAGCGTTCCTACCAGCTAGAGCATCGACCCATAGTGTTACTTCCATATTTTTTCTTCTCCTCCTTCCCTCGTGAAACAACTTGAGTTTGCATTCCCCTCAATATCGCTACTTATTGTCGCTACTTGTTAGTTTACTTCACCACAAAATTTCCTTGTCGAGACTTATGAGGAAGAGTGTGGTACAACCCGAGGGCGTGTTTGCTTGTTACTGTGACCCGAGGTCTCATTCCTTGCTGCAACTTATGAGAAAGAGTGTGGTACAACCCCATACTGATTTCCTTGAGGGGAAGGTACAATCGCTGTTGAGTCGGAGGATGATGACAAATGGGTAGACATACTGTTGTATGCACGCGTCATGTGCAAGTATGGAGGCCCAAACGAAGCATCACCGATCAAGGAGGTGTATGCTCTAGGTTTAGGATGGGGAAGCCTTTGGGCTTACTTTACTCTTCATCGGCAAATCCGAATGTCTCGATCCGAGTTGAGACCCACCTACAGAAATTGATCCATCACCAGCTTTTTCTATAGTGGCAGGAAGTCTCCAACTCTTCGATATGCGCTAGCTAGGTAATCCCTTTACTTAATCTTTACATAGTGCAATATGGTCAGAACAGGGTGTTGCATTTTTAATACAAACCCTGGAAAGAAAGGGAGTCTAATCCACAGATCTTTTTCTGCTCCTTTTCTACCCAATTAGTTTATGTTTGTTCTAATTAAAAAAAGAACAGAACAAGGCAAAGGGGCTAGAAGTTCGCTCGTACTCGGTCTAGACTCCTACCCATATATGACGAGGACATCTACATGTAGGAGAAGCTCATCGCCATCTAACGACTATATTGTGTTGTCCAAGACCCCGCAAGAAGGACCAAGCAGATCTGGCACATCTCACCTAGATCGACGATCATAGCGCTGAGTTGCTTACGAACTCGTTGGATTCACTTTGTAACCATGTTTGTACTCTTCTCCACATATTAGTCAAGGCGGGAGTAGTGCTATTACTCCCGACTAGGGGGACGGAACCTGGCTAAATTGTGTCCTGGCAGCCCTATTGACATGAGGTGATGTTCCAATGATTACAGAAATCATGTACTACTACCTTACCATTATGAAGCGACCAAAATTACACTACAGTTGGCATCGACCGCGAGTACATTGCATTGTCGGATCCAAATTATGCAGAAGTGAATCCCAAGGAAGCAACAAACTTGTGATAATTCATGCAAACTCCACGATAATTGTTCCCACGCAAGAGCTTGAAGAATTGAAAGACGAATCTCCTAGATCGCCAAATGTTAACCACTTGTGGGGTGGTTTGTCTGCCGCATGTTAACCACTTGTGGGGTGGTTTGTCCAGTTGAGAGTTGTGAGACAGGGAGGGATGCCAAGGGGTTGTTTGGTTAGAATGTAGAGAGTCCAATTATAAAATGGAATGACGGTTTAACAAACTAAAATCACATTTGGCTACTCTAACCAATTCTTAGATATGCAAAACTGGATTATCTGAAACCCATAATTTCTAAGAACATGGTATCTCTCTCTCGCCGATCCTGTTGGGCACATTCATCAGCCGAAGAATAGAATCTGCAGGTCCCGGTGGCCGACAAAAGTCGTGACGGGCCCACTGGTGTGCCGCACCTCGAGGCCGCCCTCCTCTAGCCGAAGCTTCCTTTGCACTGTTCGTCCTAGTCGTTCCCACCGTCAAGGTTAGCTCCTTGAGCATTTGCGCACGTGCGTTCAACAGTCGGCGGATCAAATCGATCTAGTTGGTTGCCCTAGATAGCTAGCTTGTACATGTGCATGTATGCGGCATTCTGTAGCTGACAGATTGAATTGTTCCAACTGCTTGCCCTCGATAGCTAGGCTCTACATGTGCATACATGTATGCGCCTGTCATTTTGTGCGTTTGGTAAATGGCGTATCGAATCAATCCAACAACTTGCTCGACTATATGCGCGTGTATGTGACCGTTCGATGAGAACGATCAACCAACTATCTTGTACTTGTACCCCAACAAAATTTGACGGGAGAATGAGAAGATCACGGAAGAACAAGAATAGTATGAATCATTATCTAAATGACAAACACACTTCCCAACCCAAATATAGTCTTCTATACATTGATTATTAACAGAAAAATTAGTAAAATTGGTTTTGCTAAATATCAAGTAAAAACTCGTTTCTATAACCAAACGCATTTGCTATCCAAACAACCACTAAGGTCGTGACCTGGAACATCATGTTGCTCACCCTCAGTCCTTGACCCCTAGATCATATTGGTCGAAGCGCATATTCTGTTCGACGAGTTCAATTATTCTAATATCAAATCCTACCTGTGACGCTACCATTTGGTTGTATTGTCTATGATCAGCTTAGCATTCATCACGTCTTGATCGGTGGCGAGAGCTCCCTTAAGGCTAATATGATCAAAAAAGGACCTCAAGCAGATGATAGTCCGACGATCCGTGACAAACTGGCCTAGAATAGTTCCACAGACTTGTGTCAGGGGCGACTCACAAGCCATAGATGAGTGGTGCAGTTCTTTATGACGCTATAAGGTGACATGTGAAGGAATCCACTTAAAAGAGTTAATAGATACATAACCATTGCTTTATAAGCTTATATTTCAGATAGACCGGAACAGGGTCGATTATCATAGGGAGTAGTGCTCTCTTGAAGTTGTTGACTTTAAGATGCCTTACAATGCCCTCCTAGGCTGGCCACATCTCGCTTAGGTTTTTGTCGTTCCAAGCTAGCGACCAAAAGGCATCATCATAGTCCATAGTTCCTTGTGCATGCGGTGGATTGTGATAGACAAAGGTTGAAGTTGGTTCCCCGGTCATCCAGCGAGACCATCGACAGTGCAAACCTGACAGTTTGGGCATATCAACAACCACACATGCCCAGTCGACGAGTTAGCCCCATCCCGCTACAAGCCTAAACTCTCGGTCCTCCCTCAAGACGAAGTCAAGGAGATGCACTTGCGTTGACAACCCTGAGAAGGTTGCCACAATTGGATCCCAGCTCATCAACTTCTGTCTGGACAACAACAAAGCATTTAGTCCCAAACAAGTTGGGGTAGGATAGAGTTGAAACCCATAAGATCTCGCAACCAATTCATGGTTCTATCACATGGATAGCTAGCTTCCACGCACCCTTGTCCATGACTAGTTCTTGGTGATATTCCAGTCCTTCGCATCTCTCTTTATGGACTCCTCCCATGTCAAGTTTGGTCTACCTGACCTCTCTTGACATTCTCAACATGCTTGAGCTGCCCACTGTGCATTGGAGCTTCTGGAGGCTTGCGTTGAATATGTCCAAACCATCTCATATGATGTTGGACAGGCTTCTCTTCAATCGGTGCTACCCCAACTCTATCCCGTATATCATCATTCCGGACCCGATCCTTCCTTGTGTGGCCACACATCCATCTAAACATGCAACCTCCACTACACCTAACCGTTGAACATGTCGCCTTTTAGTCGGCCAACACTAAACGCCGTACAACATCGCGGATTGAATTGCCATCCTATAGAACCTGCCTTTTAGCTTTTGTGGCACCCTTGTCACAGCGAACGCCAGAAGCTTGGCGCCACTTCATCCATCCGGCTTTGGCTCGATGGCTCACATCTTCATCGATATCACCATCCTTCTGCATCATTGACCCCAATTATCAAAAGGTGTCCTTCTAAGGTGCCACCTGCCCATCAAGGCTAACCTCGTGCCTAGTAGTACTGAAACCGCACCTCATGTACTCAGCTTTAGTTCTACTTAGTCTAAAACCTTTCGATTCCAAGGTTTGTCAACATAGCTAACTTCCTATTAATCTCTGCCTGACTATCATTAACTAGCACCACATCATTCGCAAAGAGCATACACCATGGGATATCTCCTTGTATATCCCTAGTACCTCATCCATCTCCAAAGCGAAAAGATAAGGGCTCAAAGCTTTTTTTGGACAATGCGAATATTTTCACCTAGCAACCTGTTGATATGCCCGGAATTCCTGGGAAAGTGCCCGAATATGGGCTAGACCTTGACGAACCCATTAGGCCCGTCAAGCAAAAGTCGAGGCATTTTAACTCCAACAAAAGAAGGTGGTACATCGAGAAATTGAGAAGCCGAGGCAAACTTCGTCGAGCCTATCCTTCACCAAACTTCATTGAGCCTATCCTTCACCAAACCTCATCGAGCCTATCCTATACCCGCCTGGCTGTCCAATTCGGTGTTAGCGCCGAAGGAGAGTGGCTTACTACATATGTGCTTGATTATACTAGCCTCACCAAACGATGCAATAAGGATTCCTTCTTAGCACCTGCATAGACCGGTTCGTTGGCTCTGCTGTAAGTACTTATGCCTCTTGGACGCTTACTCTGGATATCACTAGTTTCGTTTGAGAGAAAAGATGTACCCAACATTAGCATTATCACACTCTTTGGCACATTTTGTTACAAAACAAGGCCCTTCAGGTTGGAGAACATTGTTTGCTTGTATGAGTTCGCCGTGTAGGAAGCCTTACACACTCAGATCGAAGACAATACAAATGAAAAAAGAGCGAAGACCTAATTATAGACATCGTCCAAACTTTCGACACCTTACATAATTTAAAATTATGCTGAACCCCGACAAGTGCATCTTCAGTGTGGAGGCAAGTAAGATCTTTGGCTTCCTACTCTCATAACAAGGGATCGACCCAACCTGAAGAACATCAAAGTGATCCTCAATATGACGTCTCACCTACAAACATCAAGGAGGTCCACAGGCTCGCGGGATCAATGGTTGTCCACAAGGCATCCTTACCCCATATAACTCACAAGCAAAACTCACATAACTATCACAAGTAACCCACAAGGCATCTTTTCCCCTAAAAATAACTACTAGACATCCTTAGCACACCACCTTGCCACCTTGGTCGGTAATGATCCTTGTGGGCCTTCAAGGCCTGCGCATACCTAGTCCGATACGGCTTATATTGTACACACGCTGCTAGGATACGCTAGTACGACTGCCCATTGATATGGTGGACGATGTCATCTAGGTTGAAATGCATCCAAAGAGAGGTAGAAATACCAAGGCCATTAGAGAAGGTTGATCAAATTAGAGATGGTTATCCCTTGTGATCATTGGTTGAAGCATTCATTGTTCCTGCTCTAGGTCCTTGAGTTCTTTGGAATACAGGTATTCCACATGGCGCCCAAGTTGATCCTTCGCCTCGCTATCTTCGCCCAGATGGCAATGGCTTCCCTGGGACACTGCCAAGCACAACGCTCTGGCCATTATTTCAGCCCGACAAAGTTTAATAGGACAAGACCCCAAGTTTTGAACATCTCTTAACTTGTTGCCCTGGATAGTTGGACCTAGGCGCCCAACGAGTTTCTAGAGATTCCAATCACGTTGTCATCGGGACTCCTTGTCGTGAGATGGGCGATTGTGTCCAAAGAGGTGGCTGACCCTAAGTTCCATAGGGTGTGTTTGGTCTGAGCCCCGACTAGCCAAACCAACATTTAGGATGACCAAATCAAGGGCATGGCCATTTTCTTTAGCCGGAACACCTTCCATTCTAATTATGAGGAACCGACCAAATCGGCGGCCATGGCACGGATTACATCAGGCGGAGATCTGAATACCAAACATGCTGGCTATCAGGATACCTCTGGCAATCATAGGCAGCCAAGGTGTGCTTTGGGAGATTACAAGCCCTAGGACAGTATACAACTTTGTAGTCTATGAATCCACTGCAACGAGAATTTGGCTAAAGAGAATAACAAGTGGGCCATGGTCAAAAGAGGTAGAAGTGATCGCTTGCTGTAGGACCAAATCAAGGGCATGCCCGTTATTTTGGTAAGGTGTTGTTGTTTGAATTATAGCCATGTACACATGCCAAGTTTTTGGCAAGACTTGTAGGTTTTTCAAGAGTTCAGGATTTATGCTATCATTTATCTGAGTTATTGGCTAACGTTCATTTGTAGAACTCATTTTTTTATGTGAGTTTATGATTTATGTGACCATCTATTTTAATGGTTGGTACTTGACTAATGTTCGTTTGTAGAACTCAAATTAGTTTGCTTTCTAGGAGTTTAGGATTTGTGCATTTATTGCAATTGTTCATACATGGCTAGTAAGGATAGTTTCCAGTTTGGATATTCCTTAGTTTACTATGTACAGCTATAAATTAACAACAAGAATAATTTTATAGGGTTCTTCCATTCAAATGACTGGACCTAAGAGAGGCATCAAATTGGTTTCCCCTGTTTTAATAGAGTTTGATATGAGGATCAAGAATGGAGGGCAAGAGGAGGAGGATCTGCAGTTGATAGATGGAGCAATATCATGCCATGACCGCAGATCATGGAAACCAGTCAAACATCGCATTAAGGGCAATTGTGGTGCTGTTGACATGTCTTTCGCATGTGTTGAGCAAGCAGTGGAAGCAACAATATAAGTAGTCATATCAGAGGTGCATAGTAGTTTCAGTTTATCTCTGCGGTCCTTTGTTTATGTTTTGGAAGACTACGAAGAAATTCAGCTTTTCCATGGCTCTATTGATCAATCGTGTGGCTTGAGAAGGTTTGTGCTTGCTGTCTCGCGGGGTGACATGATGATATTGAAGTTCAGGTTTGGTAACAGTGATGTTGAACGCCGACGTTCTTTTAAAGCTGAGCTCTACGGATGTTCTAGTCGACAGATAAAGCATGAGCTTGCTAACATCTCAGTCAAGGTGAATTGGTCCACAAATTCAGCTTTCTAGGCTCATGGCAATGTTGATTAGTCACGTTCCATGCGAAGATCTATGGTTGCTGTTAACGTGGGGAACTTTGATGCTATTGAAGTTCTTTCTTTTTTGTTGGTAGCTTGCCAAGCTGGCCGCTTGGTGCTGTTGAAGCGTTAACACCCCTTGCTAAAGCTATATGGTCGTGCTAGTCTGACAGACAACATGGAGCTAGCTTCTGTCATGGGGAAAGTGAAATGAAAAGAATCCAGGTAAACTACAGTCCGGAGCTTGCTTCTATCCCGGGGAAGATGACCAGTTGGCGACACTTATTTTGGAACGGAGGGAGTATATAGCACTGGACGGATGTGCCCTTTATTACATACTGATTTTGTGCTGGAATGAAGAGTATTGTTTACCTTAACCCCCATTCTATTTAGCTGTTGGAATGTCTGCATGTTCTTTAAGTTATTTTTATATGTGTTACTAGTTGTTGGGGCCACCAATGTGGGCCTCCTGAGTGTTCCTTTGTGTTGCCACGTTGGCTCTCTACATTAGGCTGGCTTGTGTTGGTGCTATGTTGGCTCTATACATTGAGATGGCTTATTTGTTACTCCCTCCGTAGCTTGAAAAACTTTCCTATATTATGGGATGAAGGGGGCACTTGTTTTGAGTTGGCTGGTAAATATGCAAAATGTGTTAACAACCTTATCAACAAACAAATAGATGAACTCGACCATTTGAGGCATGTCTCCTAAGGCTGGACAGGGAGCATGGCCTCACCCCAAGCACAAGAGACAAAATGAATTAAAGGTGGGCAGCACTAGGCATTAGAATGTTGATTGTTTGCATTCCATCAGATCGTGGGCTATTGGATTATAAGCAAGATAAGCGTCCGATCTGCTAGCTAGAAGAAGGTGGTTAGTTTGGATATTAATTAACTGCGATTTGTTTTCATAATGCTTCTGTAAATCACGTCTATCCTATTTTAATCGTACATACATGGAATTAACCTCCAAATTAAGCCCATCGCTCTTGGTCCACGCATACAGGGTTGCTTCTGAAGCAAATATTATTTCCATTATTATCCAAATTTGCCTCTTGTTTTCAATGTGTTATTTAAATATTTTGCTCCCACGGTTAAAATTGCTTCCATGGAGAATCAAACTTGTTGTGATTTGGTAAAAATTTGTAGTTATGTATTGTTTTTTTTACTTCAGAAACATCAAAAAAATGCTTTTGTCTACCAGATAGTTGTTTCTGTACAATAAGACCTTTCAGTAACACAATTAGCGTACAGAAAGGTCTTATTGAAAGGAACATCATGAGTATGTATGCTTTAAACATATCAGCGTTGTGTTTCCTGGGAACACAATTATACAAATGTGCTCAGTTTGCATAGATGGACAGAAAATTATGCTTCCATAGTTCCATGTGGACATACAATTTACATTGAATACATGCTCAAACAAACTGGTAATTGCTCCTACTTGTTGTACGGGATGTGACAACGCGCCCCTCAAGTCGCTGCATTTGGCATAGCTCCTCGAGGCACAGATTATTTTGGCGCACGAGCAACACATAGGCTTGAAGAAGTCACTCATCCATGCGGTGATGCTTCAAACAAAAGTAAATTTGGCTTCCGACGAGGTGGTGCTTCCAGCGCTGTCCAAATCACCCCTGAATTGCTTGAAGCAATTCATTGTTCCAACCGAAGCAATAGAATGTTTGATTGGAAGCATGTAAGAGGTATGTTTGGCGAACTAGTGTGAAAGAACAACAATATTGCTGGAGCATATAATTTGGCATTTTGAAACAACAATAAAGTAGGATGGAATATACTACAATCAGGACATGACTATAATTATTTGCTTCCGTGAGAAGAATAGAAGAAACACGAGTATTTAACAAAAAACTATCACAATTGGTGAAACCGTGCCTACAAACTACCACTTTACAAATTTGTGCGAAAACTACCATTTTCTTATTAATCCTTGACTAAAAACTACCATGTCTGAAAAGTGTCTGATTTGGCTCTTTTAAATGTGTTTCTGACTAGTTGGGCCCACACATGAGCGGGCTAAAAAAGCAATCCAGTCCTGTAGCAGCGGCAGCGGCAGGAGGAGGAGGATGGTGGTGAAGAGCAGAGGCGGCGGCGGCGCGGAGGAGGGGGCTGTGGGCGTCGAGGTCAGAGAAAGGGGCGAAGTCGGGCGTAGGGCGTCGAGCCCAGCGGCCGGGGCGGAGTCGAGAGAGGCGGCGTTGGGCGTCTAGGCCAGCGGCCGGGGCGAAGTTGGGCAAGGCGGCGTCAGGCGTTGAGGCCAGCGGCCGGGGTGGAGTTGGGAGAGGCGACGTCGGGCGTCGAGGCCAGCGGCCGGAACAGAGTCGGGCGACGCGCCGGCGGCGACCCTGCAACCCTAGTTAGGGGAGTTGGGGGACGAGCGACAGAGAGGACAAGTCGTGCGACTCGCTTGGTGCGGCCGGCCACCAGTGGCGGTTTCTTTGTAATTTGGTACATGACTGGATTGCTTTTAAAAAACTAGGGACCCGGTTGCTTTTTTAGCCCACTTATGTGTGGGCTCAACTAGTCAGAAACGCGTTTAAAAGAGTCAAATCGGACACTTTTCAGACATGGTAGTTTTTAACCAAAGATTAATGAGAAAATGATAGTTTTCCGCACAAGTTTGTAAAGTGGTAGTTTGTAGGTACGATTCCACGAATTGTGATAGTTTTTTGTTAAATACTCAAAAAACACCTACGTAGCATGAATGTTAAGCAGTGATCTTTACATGTGAATTGGAAGCATGGATGCACTGAAGCGAATCTTTGAATGAAAAGGCTAATTACACAGCTGCATATATATGCATCACAAACTAGATGAAATAGCTTGAAGTACATGTATATATGAAGCTCCTAGGAAGCATGTCAAATACTCCCTCCGTCCGGATTTATTAGGCCCCCAAATAGATCACAGGTACCAAGGCACAGTGATTAAATCCGTGGAAACAAGCGTTGGTTCTTCGGTTTCCATGCACGATTTACTGCCCAAAGCAAATCCCACTTCACCCGCATGCAGCTCCACGCTCAATTTAATTCCCTGGCGCTTCCGAACCAGACGCCACCTCACGCGCGGTGTTGCTGCTACTTTTTCGCGCGCGCTCAAACGCTGCATGGCGCATGCATGCGCCAATCAAGGAGGATTAGAAGCGCATGCATTGGCTGGTTGGGAGACAAACGCAGCTGGGGAGATCGAGAAAGCAACGAAGCGTTTTTTTTGTGCTTTTGGCAGCCATATCGATTAAGGGGCCTAATAAAAGCGGACGAGCTCCCTCCACCTAGGGGCCCAATAAACCCGGACAGAGGGAGTAATTAGCATTCCATCCGTACATAGCAAAGCACCTACAACGAATTCAACTATGTAGTACTATGTGGGAGCATGAACTGTTTTGATGGTTATAACTAGGAGAAGCAAAAATAAAACAAGAAGTAATAAGTAGCAAAATCAAGGAAGCTTGGATCAGAAACCATGTATACACATGAAGTGTGATGTTGGAAGTTGAAGCAAACTAGTATTGTGGCCAACAGAGGGATGGATGTTTTGTGTCACCAAAATAAAAATTGATCGAATTTTTATAAACTATAGAAGCAAATTGTATAGAGTCAGAAGCATCTATATTTCAACTAGCTGAATGCCCGTGCGTTGCCACGGATCAACAAAAAAATATAATAATCAAATAATTGTTCTAATTAAAATGTGCGTCAAACATGACAAGATGTAGTTTCAGTTCCTGGACAAATTGATCTCTCTCCCATGCCTTTTTTCCTAGGCCATCATCGTATCTCTTTAACCAATCCCCCCTTACATCATTTCTTTCTCCTTACCCTTTATTTTTTTTTCACACTGTCGTGAGCAAGCCCCTCTTCAAAATCTTGTATTTTCATTGATGATGTTATCAACAAAATATTATTTTGATCTCTTTTTTGGTGGTCAATTAGTTGAATGGAAATTTAGGAAATACATACGTCTCACAACTAACTGAAAAGAAACATGAACTCCGATGAGTATAGAAACAAAAGAACAAACAAATTTCTGAAAAAGTAGACTCCCATTTTACAGCATATACTACTCCCAAACCCAAAGAAAAAAGACCTGCAAAAGAGGTATATTTAATTCAAAACGTCTGACCTTTAGGTCACTCTCATAAAAAGTTATTTCTATATCCATCAAATGACTGGGAGGAGCATCTTGCGTTCAAGCACTTCTCTGTGAAGGGGCAGCTTGAGTTCAAGGTTGCCCTCTTCCTCCTCAAAAGGAACTCGTGACCTCATTGAGAACATAAAGAAGCTCTATGTGCACCCTGTCTTCATCATGGAAGAATACAAACTGACAATATAGAGCCATGACGGGTGCAATAGTTAGTTTAAGCTCTTACAGCCCAGAAATCATATAATTTGATCACCTCCAAGGTTCAACATCTATGTTTCATGCTCTTCCGGTTTCTTTTCTCCTATCCAAGGGTCTCATTGCCAATCTAACAAAAAAAATCAGCTTCCCATGCAGATGGAGCCTTGATCAGTGACGCAACGAGAGCGGACATCAACCTTCAGGAAGTACTCGTCAAGCTCACTAGATGCCGGCTCACCGCAGAAGTAGCACACATGAAGACCTAAAAAGCAAAAATCAATGTCTTAAAAAATTAAAAGAAGCTAC
The DNA here is from genome assembly GCF_018294505.1 of Triticum aestivum. Taxonomy (NCBI): domain Eukaryota; kingdom Viridiplantae; phylum Streptophyta; class Magnoliopsida; order Poales; family Poaceae; genus Triticum; species Triticum aestivum. The sequence goes on from NC_057809.1 coordinate 107,902,492, forward strand.
ACATATAAAAGTGTAAAAAGGTATAAGTGGGGGCAAAATTGTGGAATAGCTCTGACGAATGCATAAAAGGCAGTACACTACCAGAATAAATTAGTCTATGTGGCACTTTGATTATCATAGAAGTTTACATGCTCGTAATGTACCCTTCAAGAGCATAATCAAATCCCGAGAAAAATAAAATTATTATCAGCATAAGCAACATACAAGATGTCTAGAAAGCAAATAGCAATGGCCATTTTGACAGGAATCAAAATATGATACATTATTTAGAAAGAAGAGTTATAAATTCAATGTGCATGCTGTTAGGATGATCTCCACCGTGTGGGCCCAACGGCCCACCAGGCCCTTAGATCCGCGCCCTGATCGAGGGCGCTCAACCGTCACCACCACTCTCTGCCATCGCACCGGCACCGGCGCCGTAGCCGGCAACCGGAGCTCCTCGAGCCACAAGGAGAAGGTAGGTTCACCGGATTAATCTACCCTACCCGATCCACAGATCTTTCAATGGTATCAGGGCAATGTTAGGATGATCTCCACCGTGTGGACCCAACGGCCCACCGGGCCCTTAGATCCGCGCCCTGATCGAGGGCGCTCAACCCACTATGGGTGACGGGCCCCTGTCACCTGCACTATATAAAGAGGTGGGGGCCGGCGGCTCGCAACACGAGGTTCGTCGCAGCGCCATACACCCCACCTAATCCCCTACCGATCTAGGGTTAGTGCAGTGCTGATGGGAAGCACCGCCACCACCACTCTCTGCCATCGCACCGGCACCGGCGCCGTAGCCGGCAACCAGAGCTCTTCGAGCCACAAGGAGAAGGTAGGTTCACCGAATTAATCTACCCTACCCGATCCACAGATCTTTCAATGGTATCAGCCAGATTAGGTTTGAGTTTTTTCGGGGGAAATCAAAAGAATCAAGCCCTCCCCAAAGAACCCTAAAAAGATAGGGCAAAGTTTTCACCGGATAAGGGCCCAGTGCTCGCCGGCAAAGTGCGCCGCCGCAAGGCCGCGCCAGTTCCTCTCGATCCCGAATCGCATCAGCATGCCGAGGATCCGGGAAGAAGAACGACCCCGCAAGGGGCAAAGGGCACCACCACCGTGCCATTTGACGGCGGCGCGTTCACTCTGGAGGTGCTCGCGCACGCCGGCAAAGGGGACAGGGAGGGTGCCCCCATATCGCGCGCCGCTGCTTGCGGCTATCTCTCTAACAGAAGGCGGTGGTGGATGGGTGAAATGGATAAGGGGAAAGGAAAGGAGGACCCTCGCCGCGCAGGTGAGCCTCGCCGTCGGCGGCTGGCCGGCGGCCAGAGAGAACCACAGGCGAGAAGGGGAGCAGAGGACCGCTCTGCCGCGTCATTTTTTCTCTCTGTCGTTGGAAGATAGGACAGAGGGGAGGGGGAAAGGGAAAAGGAGGCGTGCGCGCGGCGCGGTGGATTTCGCGGTCGCCGCCGCCGGCGGCCGGGCCGGGCGGCCGGGGGCGCTGCTCTGTTTCGGTGTCACGAGAGAGAGACAGAATGGGGTCGAACAGATCGAGAGAATGGGGCTAGGTTTCCCATCGGGAGCTCTCTCCCAGGTTTTGGTCTAGCGAAAAGATCGCAGGACCGTCCGATGCAAACGAGCGGCCCACATGTAAACTCTAATCCCCGCACTGGGCCAGTGGGCCGAAAGAGAGCAGGGCCAGGCAGCAGCTGGCGCGCTGGGAGGAGGCCGCCGTCGAACTAGGCCAGAGTAGGGCGCGCGCGCTGCGGGCTTGACGGGTCGGCTGCAGCTGCTGCGCGCGTTGGGCGATGGCAGACCCCGCTGGCATTTTGTTTCTGATTATTTGGACAAATAATCATAAGTTTTTTTTTCTATTAAAAAATTATTCAAAGAACTTTTGTTTAGAAATAGAAAAGTAAAAGTAATGCCTCTTAAAAGAAAAGTAAAAAGTTCATGAATTTTGTATTCATGTTTTCTGCTGCAAAGTAAAAGTTTTATCTTCAAATTAAATTGGAACCAACGGGAAAATTTAATTTGAAGAACTTTAGAATTGTTTTTCCCATATGGGTGAAATCAGATTCAAATAGTTTCCGTTGTGACAAAAGAAAGATATTTGTTTTAAAGTTCAATATGGTATTGTTATTTTCTGACCAACGTTGATGATAATAGTACTATATTTGTATGAGTCTTATGTTCAAAGCTTAAATCTCTGATAAATTTTGTATAAAAGTGATCATTTTTCAGAGAACAGTTAAAGATGAAGCAATGCTCTTGAACTAGAGAAATGTACATTTCTTGTTTCCCCTGCAATAAAGTTGACGATGATGATTATTTCTTAGCAAAGTTGTTTAATAGAAATACTATCACCACATTGTTTATGAGTTATATGCATTATTTCCATTTCCGCCCAACGGTGATATGGAATTAATGTAGAAGGATGATGTTTTGTTCTAATTCTTCCACAATGGTGATTTGGAGTATAAAAAGAAAGTTTTAAAAGGTTTAATGTGCATATTTTTTAACTAGACCAACGTAGAGTTATTTTATGCTCATTATTGTTGATTATTGGCTAAGTTTTCTCAGACTAAAAGTTTTCCATGCTTTTCATTCGTGAAAGCGAATGGCCAGGTACTTGTGGCTCGAAAGATGACCAAGAAAGGTCATAACGTGAGGGAGTATGTTCTCTCTAAAGAATGGCTTCAAAAGAAAAGAATTCTTGGATATTAATCCAAGAAAACAAAACTGATATATCATTGAGAGTCTTGATTGACAAATGTCTTTCATGTGCTCTTTATGAAGAAGATTTTTCAGTCAACTTGATTTGAGATAAAACAAGCAACATGCGTGTTTAATTTGACCAACGTCAGATCAAGCATGTGTGTCAAAGAGCATTCAGATTTATTTCTGAATTTGATGATTGCATATGCAGTCAAAAGAGCCAATTCTGGCATTTATGTCCCATATAGGGAATTACCCGCATAGCGAGAAAAGCTGATTATGACAAACCCGCATGGCGGGGAAAAGTCTGGAAAAATACCTGCGTAACTGGGTAAAGTTGACATAGTATTATGTCAAAAATCCTATATGCCAGGAGAAATTTTGCAAAGGACTTATCCTGTATGACATGAGAAAGATATGATGACTCATGTGTGTTTTAATGTATCCCACTCTGAGAGAAAAGTATGGAGTAGCTATTATGATTTCCTAGTATCGACCGTACATCTCATGTGTAACGATCATTAAGCACTCAATAAATCCAAAGAGAATAAAAAGTGAGAAACGAACCTAAAGATAAGATTGATATGAAAGTGTGACTTGCAAAAGTACTAATGATAAAGAACTCTGTTGAGTTTCTGAAATGGAATGAGGAAAAGGTACTCACATACCAGTTAACAGATAACCTCATTTCACATGAAGTAATCAGATGAATGAAATAGATAATTGAAGTTTCCTCAATTCACAAAAGTTATGAATGGTTTTCGAAATCGTGGTAGAAAATTTCTTGCCACTTTCGAGGGGGAGAAAGAAATATTAGATAAATTGAGAATAATGAAACTCCCCTATACTTTAGATAATGTGATGAAGAATGTGATCGTCTAGGGGAGTACGATGGTCAAATTAATACCCCTAAAGAAAAGAAATACTTGTATTTCTGGATCTTTTACAGTTCCGAAAGAAGAGTAAGGAATAATAAGACGGTGCTTAAAGTGCCATAAAGAAGAAAGTTTTAATAGAATAAACCCAAATTATAAAGTTTAAAGATACGCCATTTTTAGTGAAGATGGAGTAATCTGGGGGAGCATGTTGTATGACCTATACAACACATGTTGTTAGCTCTATAAAGGATGAATGAGTAAACATGGATCTTGTGATACAGGTCCCTGTAAAACCTATTGCCTCTTGGAAATGAAAGACTATAGAATTAGTTTGCCTCTTGCAATGACAGAGCAACAACATCCCCATATGAAAGAAGTGCCAGTACCTGAGACACTGATGGTCTTAAGGAATGAGAAAATCAGATACTTATGATTACTATAAAGTCTATGTTAGTGAAATTCAAATGGAGGTTGATCCCACCTCATTTAAAGCGCTCATTCGAGCTTTGAGAAGTGTCTGCTTATCTAAATGATAAGAGACTATGTGAGATGAAATGAAATTGGTGAATCCCGACGATGTTTGGGACTGATGAGTAATTTCCAATGGAGCCAAAATAGTAGGCTGTAAAGAGTCTACAAGGACAATGTGACTCCAAAGGAAATATTGTTGGGGAACGTAGCAGAATTTTAAAATTTTCTACGCATCACCAAGATCAATCTATGGAGTCATCTAGCAACGAGGGAGAGAGGAGTGCATCTACATACCCTTGTAGACCACGAGCGGAAGCGTTCAAGAGAACGGGGTTGATGGAGTCGTACTCGACGTGATCCAAATCACCGAAGATCCTAGTGCCGAACGGACGGCACCTCCGCGTTCAACACACGTACGGAGCGAGCACGTCTCCCGCGCCTTGATCCAGCAAGGAGGAGGGAGAGGTTTAGGAAGAGGGCTCCAACAACAGCACGACGGTGTGGTGGTGATGAAGCTGCAGTACTCCGGCAGGGCTTTGCCAAGCTCTTATGGAGGAGGAGAGGTGTTGGGGAGGGGAGGGGCTGCGCCTTGGATGTTATCTGCAGCCCTCCCCTCACCCCTCTATTTATAGGGGAAAGGGGAAGGGGGCCGGCCCCCTCTAGATGAGATCTAGAGGGGGGGGCGGCGGCCAAGGGGAGGGGGGCTTGCCCCCCAAGCAAGGGGGCGCCCCCCTTAGGGTTTCCCCCAACCCTAGGCGCATGGGCCCTAGGGGGGTGTGGCGCCCCAGCCCACTTGGGCTGGTTCCCTTCTCCATACAGCCCATAAGGCCCTCCGGAAGAGGTGGACCCCCGGAACCCCTCCGGTGGCCCCGGTACAATATTGATATGCCCCCAAAACTTTCCGGCGACCATATGACAACTTCCCATATATAAATCTTTACCTCCGGACCATTCCGGAACTCCTCGTGACGTCCGGGATCTCACCTGGGACTCCGAACAACATTCGGTAATCACATACAAGTCTTCCTAACAACCCTAGCATCACCGAACCTTAAGTGTGTAGACCCTACGGGTTCGGGAGACATGCAGACATGACCGAGACGACTCTCCGGTCAATAACCAACAGCGGGATCTGGATACCCATGTTGGCTCCCACATGCTCCACGATGATCTCATCGGATGAACCACGATGTCGAGGATTCAATCAATCCGTATACAATTCCCTTTGTCAATCGGTACGTTACTTGTCCGAGACTCGATCGTCGGTATCCCAATACCTTGTTCAGTCTCGTTACCGGCAAGTCACTTTACTCGTACCGTAATGCATGATCCCGTGATCAACCACTTGATCACATTGAGCTCATTATGATGATGCATTACCGAGTGGGCCCAGAGATACCTCTCCGTCATACGGAGTGACAAATCCCAGTCTCGATTCGTGCCAACCCAACAGACACTTTCGGAGATACCTGTAATGTACCTTTATAGTCACCCAGTTACGTTGTGACGTTTGGCACACCTAAGGCACTCCTACGGTATCCGGGAGTTGCACAATCTCATGGTCTAAGAAATGATACTTGACATTCAGAAAAGCTACAGCAAACGAACTACACGATCTTTGAGCTAAGATTAGGATTGGGTCTTGTCCATCACATCATTCTCCTAATGATGTGATCCCGTTATCAATGACATCTAATGTCCATAGTCAGGAAACCATGACTATCCTTTGATCAACGAGCTAGTCAACTAGAGGCTCACTAGGGACGTGTTGTGGTCTATGTATTCACACATGTATTACGATTTCCGAATAACACAATTATAGCATGAACAATAGACAATTATCATGAACAAAGAAATATAATAATAACCATTTTATTATTGCCTCTAGGGCATATTACCAACAGTCTCCCACTTGCACTAGAGTCAATATTCTAGTTACATTGTGATGAATCGAACACCCATGCAGTCCTGGTGTTGATCATGTTTTGCTCTAGGGAGAGGTTTAGTCAACGGATCTGCTACATTCAGGTCCGTATGTACTTTACAAATCTCTATGTCTCCATTTTGAACACTTTCATGAATGGAGTTGAAGCGACGCTTGATATGCCTGGTCTTCCTGTGAAACCTGGGCTCCTTGGCAAGGGCAATAGCTCCAGTGTTGTCACAGAAGAGGGTCATGGGGCCCGACGCATTGGGTATGACTCCTAGGTCGGTAATGAACTCCTTCACCTAGATTGCTTCTTGTGCTGCCTCTGAGGCTGCCATGTACTCCGCTTCACATGTAGATCCCGCCACAATGCTTTGCTTGCAACTGCACCAGCTTACTGCCTCACCATTCAAAATATACACGTATCCGGTTTGTGACTTAGAGTCATCCAGATCTGTGTCGAAGCTAGCATCGACGTAACCCTTTACGACGAGCTCTTCGTCATCTCCATAAACGAGAAACATTTCCTTAGTCCTTTTCAGGTACTTCAGGATATTCTTGACCGTTGTCTAGTGTTCCATGCTGGGATTACTTTGGTACCTTCCTACCAAACTCACGGCAAGGTTTACATCAGGTCTGGTACACAGCATAGCATACATGATAGACCCTATGGCCGAGGCATAGGGGACGACACTCATCTTTTCTCTATCTTCTGCCGTGGTCGGGCATTGAGCCGTGCTCAATCTCGTACCTTGCAATACAGGCAAGAACCCCTTCTTTGACTGATCCATTTTGAACTTCTTCAATATCTTATCAAGGTATGTACTCTGTGAAAGACCACTGAGGCGTCTCGATCTATCTCTATAGATCTTGATGCCTAATATATAAGCAGCTTCTCCAAGGTCCTTCATTGAAAAACACTTATTCAAGTAGGCCTTTATGCTTTCCAAGAATTCTATATCATTTCCCATCAACAGTATGTCATCCACATACAATATGAGAAATGCTACAGAGCTCCCACTCACTTTCTTGTAAATGCGGGCTTCTCCATAAGTCTGCATAAACCCAAACGCTTTGATCATCTCATCAAAACGAATGTTCCAACTCCGAGATGCTTGCACCAGCCCATAAATCGAGCGTTGGAGCTTGCACACCTTGTCAACATTCTTAGGATCGACAAAACCTTCCGGCTGCATCATATACAATTCTTCCTTAAGGAAACCATTAAGGAATGTCGTTTTGACGTCCATTTGCCATATCTCATAATCATAGAATGTGGCAATTGCTAACATGATTCGGACGGACTTCAGCTTCGCTACGGGTGAGAAAGTCTCATCGTAGTCAACCCCTTGAACTTGTCGATAACCCTTAGCGACAAGCCGAGCTTTATAGATGGTCACATTACCATCCGCGTCTGTCTTCTTCTTAAAGATCCATTTATTGTCTATGGCTCGCCGATCAACGGGCAAGTTAGTCAAAGTCCATACTTTGTTTTCATACATGGATCCTATCTCGGATTTCATGGCTTCCAGCCATTTGTCGGAATCCGGGCGCGCCATCGCTTCTTCATAGTTCAAAGGTTCACCGTTGTCTAACAACATGATTTCCAAGACAGGGTTGCCGTACCACTCTGGTGTGGAACGTGTCCTTGTGGACCTATGAAATTCAGTAGCAACTTGATCTGAAGTTTCATGATCATCATCATCAACTTCCTCTCTAGTCGGTGCAGGCACCTCAGGAACATTTTCTTGAGCTGCGCCACTTACCGGTTCAAGAGGTAATACTTCATCAAGTTCTACCTTCCTCCCACTTATTTCTTTCGAGAGAAACTCTTTCTCTAGAAAGGACCCATTCTTGGCAACAAAGATCTTGCCTTCGGATCTGAGGTAGAAGGTATACCCAACAGTTTCTTTAGGGTATCCTATGAAGACACATTTTTCCGACTTGGGTTCGAGCTTTTCAGGTTGAAGTTTCTTGACATAAGCATCGCATCCCCAAATTTTTAGAAACGACGGCTTAGGTTTCTTCCCAAACCATAATTCATATGGCGTCGTCTCAACGGATTTCGACGGAGCCCTATTTAAAGTGAATGCGGCAGTCTCTAAAGCATAGCCCCAAAATGATAGCGGTAAATCGGTAAGAGACATCATAGATCGCACCATATCTAATAGAGTGCGATTACGACGTTCGGACACACCATTACGCTGAGGTGTTCCAGGCGGCATGAGTTGTGAAACTATTCCACATTTTCTTAAGTGTGTGCCAAATTCGTGGCTCAAGTATTCTCCCCCACGATCTGATCGCAAGAACTTGATTTTCCTGTCACGTTTATTCTCAACCTCACTCTGAAATTCCTTGAACTTATCAAAGGTCTCAGACTTGTGTTTCATTAAGTAGACATACCCATATCTACTCAAGTCATCAGTGAGGGTGAGAACATAAGATAGCCACCGCGAGCCTCAACACTCATTGGACCGCACACATCAGTATGTATGATTTCCAATAAGTTGGTTGCTCGCTCCATTGTTCCTGAGAACGGAGTCTTGGTCATTTTACCCATGAGGCATGGTTCGCACGTGTCAAATGATTCGTAATCAAGAGACTCTAAAAGTCCATCTGCATGGAGCTTCTTCATGCGTTTGACACCTATGTGACCAAGGCGGCAGTGCCACAAGTATGTGGGACTATCATTATCAACCTTACATATTTTGGTATTCACACTATGAATATGTGTAGCATTACGCTCGAGATTCATTAAGAATAAACCATTCACCATCAGAGCATGACCATAAAACATATCTCTCATATAAATAGAACAACCATTATTCTCGGATTTAAATGAGTAGCCATCTCGTATTAAATGAGATCCTGATATAATGTTCATGCTCAAAGCTGGCACTAAATAGCAATTATTGAGGTTTAAAACTAATCCCGTAGGTAAATGTAGAGATAGCGTGCCGACGGCGATCACATCGACCTTGGAACCATTCCCGACGCGCATCGTCACCTTGTCCTTCGCCAGTCTTCGTTTATTCCGCAGCTCCTGCTTTGAGTTACAAATGTGAGCAACCGCACCGGTATCAAATACCCAGGATCTACTACGAGTACTGGTAAGGTACACATCAATTACATGTATATCACATATACCTTTCGTGATGCCGGCCTTCTTGTCCGCTAAGTATTTGGGGCAGTTCCGCTTCCAGTGACCACTTCCCTTGCAATAAAAATACTCAGTCTCGGGCTTGGGTCCATTCTTTGGCTTCTTCCCGGCAGCTTGCTTACCGGGCGCGGCAACTCCCTTGCCGTCCTTCTTGAAGTTCTTCTTACCCTTGCCTTTCTTGAACTTAGTGGTTTTATTCACCATCAACACTTGATGTTCCTTTTTGACTTCTACCTCTGCTGATTTCAGCATTGCAAATACTTCAGGAATGGTCTTTTCCATCCCCTGCATATTGAAGTTCATCACAAAGCTCTTGTAGCTCAGTGGAAGCGACTGAAGGATTCTGTCAATGACCGCGTCATCCGGGAGATTAACTCCCAGCTGAGTCAAGCGGTTATGCAACCCAGACATTTTGAGTATGTGCTCACTGACAGAACTATTTTCCTCCATCTTACAACTGAAGAACTTGTCGGAGACTTCATATCTCTCAACCCGGGCATGAGCTTGAAAAACCATTTTCAGCTCTTCGAACATCTCATATGCTCCGTGTCTCTCAAAACGCTTTTGGAGCCCCAGTTCTAAGCTGTAAAGCATGCCGCACTGAACGAGGGAGTAATCATCAGCACGTGTCTGCCAAGCGTTCATAACGTCTTGGTTCTATGGGACGGGTGCGTCACCTAGCGGTGCTTCTAGGACATAATCTTTCTTGGTAGCTATGAGGATGATCCTCAGGTTCCGGACCGAGTCCGTATAGTTTCTGCCATCGTCTTTCAGCTTGGTTTTCTCTAGGAACGCGTTGAAGTTGAGGATAACGTGGGCCATTTGATCTACAAGACATGTTGTAAAGATTTTAGACTAAGTTCATGATAATTAAGTTCATCTAATCAAATTATTAAATGAACTCCCACTCAGATAGACATCCCTCCAGTCATCTAAGTATAACATGATCCGAGTTAACTAGGCCGTGTCCGATCATAACGTGAGATGGACTAGTCAACATCGGTGAACATCTTCATGTTGATCGTATCTTCTATACGACTCATGCTCGACCTTTCGGTCTTTTCTGTTCCGAGGCCATGTCTGTACATGCTAGGCTCGTCAAGTCAACCTAAGTGTATTGCGTGTGTAAATCTGTCTTACACCCGTTGTATTCGAACGTTAGAATCTATCACACCCGATCATCACGTGGTGCTTCGAAACAACGAACCTTCGCAACGGTGCATAGTTAGGGGGAACACTTTCTTGAAATTATTACGAGGGATCATCTTATTTAAGCTACCATCGTTCTAAGCAAATAAGATGTAAAACATGATAAACATCACATGCAATCAAATAGTGACATGATATGGCCAATATCATTTGCTCCTTTGATCTCCATCTTCGGGGCTCCATGATCATCGTTGTCACCGGCATGACACCATGATCTCCATCATCATGATCTCCATCATCGTGTCTTCTTCAAGTTTTCTCGTCATCTATTACTTCTACTACTATGGCTAATGATTTAGCAATAAAGTAAAGTAATTACATGACGTTTATGTTGACACGCAGGTCATAAATAAATAAAGACAACTCCTATGGCTCCTGCCGGTTGTCATACTCATCGACATGCAAGTCGTGATTCCTATTACAAGAACATGATCAATCTCATACATCACATATATCATTCATCATTCATCACAACTTTTGGCCATATCACATCACAAAACACTTGCTGCAAAAACAAGTTAGACGTCATCTAATTGTTGTTGCAAGTTTTTACGTGGCTGCTATAGGTTTCTAGCAAGAACGTTTCTTACCTACGCCAAAACCACAATGTGAATTGCCAATTTCTATTTACCCTTCATAAGGACCCTGTTCATCGAATCCGATCCGACTAAAGTGGGAGAGACAGACACCCGCCAGCCACCTTATGCAACTAGTGCATGTCAGTCGGTGGAACCGGTCTCACGTAAGCGTACGTGTAAGGTTGGTCCGGGCCGCTTCATCCCACGATGCCGCCGAATCAAGATAAGACTAGTAACGGTAAGCAAATTGACAATATCGACGCCCACAACTACTTTGTGTTCTACTCGTGCATAGTAACTACGCATAGACCTAGCTCATGATGCCACTGTTGGGGAACGTAGCAGAATTTTAAAATTTTCTACGCATCACCAAGATCAATCTATGGAGTCATCTAGCAACGAGGGAGAGAGGAGTGCATCTACATACCCTTGTAGATCACGAGCGGAAGCGTTCAAGAGAACGGGGTTGATGGAGTCGTACTCGACGTGATCCAAATCACCGAAGATCCTAGTGCCGAACGGACGGCACCTCCGCGTTCAACACACGTACGGAGCGAGGACGTCTCCCGCGCCTTGATCCAGCAAGGAGGAGGGAGAGGTTGAGGAAGAGGGCTCCAACAGCAGCACGACGGTGTGGTGGTGATGAAGCTGTGGTACTCCGGCAGGGCTTCGCCAAGCTCTTATGGAGGAGGAGAGGTGTTGGGGAGGGGAGGGGCTGCGCCTTGGATGTTATCTGCAGCCCTCCCCTCACCCCTCTATTTATAGGGGAAAGGGGAAGGGGGCCGGCCCCCTCTAGATGAGATCTAGAGGGGGGGGGGCGGCCAAGGGGAGGGGGGCTTGCCCCCCAAGCAAGGGGGCGCCCCCCTTAGGGTTTCCCCCAACCCTAGGCACATGGGCCCTAGGGGGGTGTAGTGCCCCAGCCCACTTGGGCTGGTTCCCTTCTCCATACAGCCCATAAGGCCCTCCGGAAGAGGTGGACCCTCGGAACCCCTCCGGTGGCCCCGGTACAATACCGATATGCCCCCGAAACTTTCCGGCGACCATATGACAACTTCCCATATATAAATCTTTACCTCCGGACCATTCCAGAACTCCTCGTGACGTCCGGGATCTCATCCGGGACTCCGAACAACATTCGGTAATCACATACAAGTCTTCCTAACAACCCTAGCATCACCGAACCTTAAGTGTGTAGACCCTACGGGTTCGGGAGACATGCAGACATGACCAAGACGACTCTCCGGTCAATAACCAACAGCGGGATCTGGATACCCATGTTGGCTCCCACATGCTCCACGATGATCTCATCGGATGAACCACGATGTCGAGGATTCAATCAATCCGTATACAATTCCCTTTGTCAATCGGTACGTTACTTGTCCGAGACTCGATCGTCGGTATCCCAATACCTTGTTCAGTCTCGTTGCCGGCAAGTCACTTTACTCGTACCGTAATGCATGATCCTGTGATCAACCACTTGATCACATTGAGCTCATTATGATGATGCATTACCGAGTGGGCCCAGAGATACCTCTCCGTCATACGGAGTGACAAATCCCAGTCTCGATTCGTGCCAACCCAACAGACACTTTCGGAGATACCTGTAATGTACCTTTATAGTCACCCAGTTACGTTGTGACATTTGGCACACCTAAGGCACTCCTACGGTATCCGGGAGTTGCACAATCTCATGGTCTAAGGAAATGATACTTGACATTCAGAAAAGCTACAGCAAACGAACTACACGATCTTTGAGCTAAGCTTAGGATTGGGTCTTGTCCATCACATCATTCTCCTAATGATGTGATCCCGTTATCAATACATCTAATGTCCATAGTCAGGAAACCATGACTATCCTTTGATCAACGAGCTAGTCAACTAGAGGCTCACTAGGGACGTGTTGTGGTCTATGTATTCACACATGTATTGAGATTTCCGGATAACACAATTATAGCATGAACAATAGACAATTATCATGAACAAAGAAATATAATAATAACCATTTTATTATTGCCTCTAGGGCATATTTCCAACAAATATGTAAAGGTGTAAAACACGACTTAAATCGAGATGTTTTTACGCGTTTTGCACTGAATAGATTACAATGAATGTTGGTAGCACATCATGATCTGAGTTACATCAGATGAAAGATATTATGATCTGAGTTACATCAGGTGAAAGTAAAGAACACAGGGGATACTGCCTGAAGAAGTCTTTTATGGACTAAAGCAATCAAATGTTGTTTTGGGTTAAAGAAAATGAGAGGACAATTGTATTCGTGCAAAGTTATAGAATGGGAAATTAATTTCCTAATTTTGTGCATGTGGATGACATCCTACTTGCTAGTGGTGATGTCAATCTACTACAGGAGGAGAAAAGAAATTCTTGTCCTCAAAGTTCAAAATAATGTTCTCGGTAGTGTCTCTCGTTATAAGTATCGAGATTCACGAAGAAAAGAATACATGGGGTATTAGGGATGTCGCATGGACATGCTTAGAGAGGTCTCTAAAGTATGCATGCGAGAAAACCTACGCCTCTTCTTATAGTCAAGGGTAATGGAACTGGAAACTATGGTGTTCCAAAAGTTCATGAGAAAAGTTTCAAAAACGAATATGGTACCATATGCTTCAGTTGTTGGAAGCTCAATATATTACCCTAACACAGTTCACATATCCGGGTTGTTTTGGCAATGTCCACTCCATATATAGATAACTGGAATGGAGTCAAAGATATCGACCTCATGCTTAAAGAAATAAGTGCTCTCAAAAGGATGTGAGCACAAAGACAGGACTTGTGAAATGTATAGCGAAATCCACAATTGTCGCTAACTTTCATACTTGGAGATTTTTGTGTGGAAAAGCTCCAAAGAATGAAACAATTATCATCAATGTGATGCAAAGATATTTTATAGCTTGATATGAGGCTGAGGGACAGGCAAAATGGTTAAGGAGACTTGTACCCGGAGTTGATAATGGTTGACAACAACAATAACCATTTTAAGTTTTTCTCTCCTATGACAACGAGTCAAGTGTTGGTGCCAAACACACTGACACAGAGTTATCTGTTGTAAAGGAGAAAGTCCGGAATTATGAAGAAATGCTTGAAGCATAAAAGCAATAGACAAGTATTTGCAGATCTGCTTATTAAAGGCTTACCGCCCAGTGTGTTCGGAGAACACATAGTCGACATGGGTTTTATGGTATAGTCTAAAATTTCCGGACAATAAAAGGGCCCAAGGTTAAAGAATTTGTTTCAAAACAGAGAGGTACGTTGTGGCTGTCTGATTCTATCGGCAATTGAGCTGTGACGATAAAATATGTTCTATGTATTGATCTGTTATGAAACGAGTAAAGTAAAAGTATAAGGTCAAAAGTAAAAGTTGACATCAAGGGAGGGAATGTTAGGATGATCTCCACCGTGTGGGCCCAACGGCCCACCGGGCCCTTAGATCCGCGCCCTGATCGAGGGCGCTCAACCCACTATGGGTGACGGGCCCCTGTCACCTGCACTATATAAAGAGGTGGGGGCCGACGGCTCGCAACACGAGGTTCGTTGCAGTGCCGTACACCCCACCTAATCCCCTATCGATCTAGGGTTAGTGCAATGCTGATGAGAAGCACCGCCACCACCATTCTCTGCCATCGCACCGGCACCGGCGCCGTAGCCGGCAACCGGAGCTCCTCGAGCCACAAGGATAAGGTAGGTTCACCGGATTAATCTACCCTACCCGATCCACAGATCTTTCACAGGCAACATGATAATAATTTATACACACAAACTTGTCATGCCCGCAGCAGTAACCATTTGAAAAAAAAGTAATCATTATTGGTATACATATACTCCCTCCATTCCTAAATATTTGTCTTTTTAGAGATTTCAAATGGACTACCACATACAGATGTATATAGACATATTTTAGAGTGTAGATTCACTCATTTTGCTCCATATGTAGTCACTTGTTGAAATCTCTAGAAAGACAAATATTTAGGAACGGAGGGAGTACTTGTCTTGGACACAAACCGAAACCTACATGCAGCTGAAATCATGCATCAAACCTGCACGTACAAAATACATCTATATTTGCTCAAGGTTGATAACTTTACAGTTTGGTAGCCATCTGCAACCATGCATCAATTCTCAGAATCATATCAGGATTGAAAATTTTCCAATTTGGTAGTCTGCAGATCAATATAACAAGCAACAATTTGAGGGTTGTTCTTAATATGATTCACTTTTTACAATGTAGTTTCATCATGATCAAAAATTTCCAATTTGGTAGTCTGAACATCAATATAACAAGCAACAATTTTCCACTTTCTATAACGCAGTTCATCTAGAAGATGACAGAGGGGACAACAAGCCTATGAAACAAATAAGTTGGCTCAACAATGACCTTGGCGACAAGAGGCTACGCTGGCCAGCATTCCTAGGAAAATGTTTCTGATAAGTAATAAGGAGCATGTACATGTGCCTTTTGCCTCAGTGTCTCTCCCTATCCTTACATAACTCTCATGATCATAAGCAGATTGATATTGGACTTATTCAGCATGCTGACCAAACCTTAATAAACACTACATTAACACATTTGATGTTGTAGCAGAGGCATTAGCAAACACACAAGTACGACACCAACTGCGACCAACGCATCATGTAAACAGTAACCTGCAGAACCACCACAACAGGAGAGAAAATCAGAAACTACCTTGAATCCATGGTCGACGACAACACTGCTCCTCCACTTCAGTGTGCTACAACCACTGCTGACCAAACCCCGCAACCTGGTCAATCTTGCATGATTGGCCATGGACAAGGAGGTCGTGGATGCTGCAACTGGCTCTTGTCTGATGCCCCACCTTCTCCAACTCCACCCTCACAAGAATTGAATGCTAGAAGAAATCGGTAAGTTCAAACTTGAGTCCCTCCAAAAATGGTTGCATGCTAAGATTATAGGATATTAGACCTTGAAAAAGCATGCCAACCACAAGCTTCACAACAATATATAGACCTATAAAGGAGCTCATGAGCCTGGAAATAGAAGAGGCTTTCATCATTATAGAACACATTGAGTAAGACAAGAAATCTATATATCTTCGATGTAGTTATTTTATCAAACCAAGTAACAAAGTAGCATTCCTGCTAAGTGCATGAAAACTAAGAGCCTGCTAAAAGTCATCCGTGTTTAGATTAGAAAATAGTTGCATCGAGATATCTTTTGGTGGGGTCACACAAGAAAAATATCAATACAAGACACAAAACCGGGTTAGAAAAACTCAGGTTACCTTCAATTGACCCAAGGAAACTACCATCAGAACAGTTCAACCGAACCACCATGATGAAGAACACTTCTGTTATTGTTTTAATGATATAGTAATTGATTGCTTTCTACTGACCTCCTATAAAGGCAATTAGCCACTTCTCTGATGGAAGTCAAAATAGTGCCTATGTTTTTCTTCAAATGTGGCCTAATATCACACGATAAATGCTTTAAGCGTGCTCAAACAATTAGATAAGGCAAAGCGCTACTGGAAATAACTAAAAACAAGAGGAAAATGAAATGCTAAGGAAAGGAAAAGTTCATTACCACACCCATCTGAAGGTTTGCAGCCTGAGTTCCAAGATACACAGACTGCATCAACCAACCCATCTTCAAGACAACAAACAGGACATATAGGGTTTACAATCTGTTCAAGAAAAAAACCTGCGATGAGCACCAGAGGAAGTGGAGAAGAGGCGGTAGCGATGACGCTAGGGACACAGAGAACGGGTTGTACGTCTTCCCCCATCTGTGATGCAGTCCATGGAGGAGCAGATACGCGAGCCGCAACCTCCGCTCCTCCCGATGATGCAGGCACACGAACTCGACCGGGGAGCAGCGGCCCGAGCGAGGCTGAGCCTCTCCTGGCGATGGAGGAGATGGAGGGAGGGGCGGCGAGACAGGAAGGACGGGGAGCACGGCGAGCGGCGGCGGCGTAGCAAGGAGAACGGCAAGCGGCGGCCTCTCCTGGCGATGGAGGAGAAGGAGGGAGGGGCGGCGAGACAGGAAGGGCGAGGAGCACGGCGAGCGGCGGCGGCGTGCTAAGGAGCACCGCGAGTGGCGGGCGAGAGAACTGGAACGGGGCGATGCGGCGGCTAGATTTGGGATAGGAGAGGCGTGTCGGGCTTTTTATACCTGTTGATGAAATTCCAATAATGCCCTTGGTGGGGCACCGGAATAACATGCGTTGGTAGCCCAGTTTTAACACTGTTTCGATCTACAATGCTCAGTTTTGATCCGACGAATGGGATCAACCGGGGGCTTGATCCGACGGTCCAAAATGTATCAAGAACCAAATCCAACGGCCAGGAAGCGCTAAAGTCTGAGGAGGTTGGGTTCCTCCCACTATGTATCTTACGCGATGTCTGTGTTATATTGTATGACGTGTGAAATTTAACATGCATTGTTTTTATATAACTCCTGCAAAATATTTCAAGAGCCCGTGGCAACGCACGGGCATTGTACTAGTTAGGAGTAGAGATGGAGCAGTTGATAGTCTCCGTTCCGGATTTTTTCGTCCCACCTCCCATCTTCGTTGTTTTTTAAGTTTTTTCGTCCCATTCTCACCTTTGTCTGGTTTTTTCGTCTCTCTTCCACCCCCTCTACCAACGACCGCTTCCCTCGCATGTCACGGAAAGAAAACCAGACAAACAAGGCTTCCCCCGGACAAAATGAAAAGAAACCAGGCGAAGAGGCCTCCCTTACCCATTTTTTCTATCAGGCAGGCGAAAAGGCTCCCTGCCTCGATCCCTAGCTCGTCTCCCCTTCTTCGCAGCCGCCACCCACCCGCCCGCTCGCACCCCACCCCTTTACTTCTTTCCCTCCCCACCTCCTCCCCTACCACCGCTCCTCTGCTCCGGCCCCGGCCCTCCTCATGCTGCCGCGGCTTCACGTCGCCTGCTCTCCAGACCTCCACGCGACGCCACCACCTCAAGGGTCACCGTCATCGGGTCTATGAAGATTTGAGGTCGTTCTGATGGCCGCCATGCGTGGGTGGTGGGTCACAGACACCCCGATCTGGCTCTCCACCTCATGCTGACACGGTGCCTCCCGGCGAGGACTTCCTCCTCCTAACGCCCTTTCCGTCCTCCTCAACAAGCCTTCACCGCCGCCTCCCCTCATCCATGATGTGCCTGCTTGAGCCCAACACGCGGGACGATGACGTCGACCATGGAGCACCGCAGACGTGCTACCACCATTGTGGGGACGAGGTGGAGTATGTCGCGGCGGCGGCGACGAGCACCGCTGACGTGCTACCACCATGGTGGGGACGAGGTGTTGCAGCCCTCCCATCGAGATCAGCTCTAGCCCGACGATGACGACGACTTGATCCCTACAGGTGACGATGACGTGCTTCGGCCAAGACAAGCCCCGTCCAGATTCATCACCGTGGCCTGCACCCCCTCTCTTCCTTCACCACCACGAGTTGAGGAGGAGCACCATCAACTCTCTTGATTGGGTGTCTACTCTCATAGAAAAGAAGATGACTCATAGAAAATAAGATGAAGTACGTGACCATCGTAGCTAATGTTGAATGGATGTAGTAATAGCCTTTTTGGGAAAATTTTACTTTAGACAACATGTACTCAGGGCACCTACCCACCGCCATGGCGTTCTCTTCTCCTCTCGCTCTCCCCTTTCCTGGGGCGTCGCCGCCCCGCGGCCCTCCCCCGTCAGCGTCCCTGTCTCGTGCAGTTCCCCTCTCCCTCCCCCCCCCGAGGTCTCCTCCGGGCTCCTCGCCGGCGACGAGTCCCACCCCCTCCCTCTCCTCGGCTCCCCCCCAGTGCTGCGGTCCTGGCTGTGCCCCGGGCCAACTGGTTTTGGGTGCTCGACTCGGATGCCTCCGGCTCGGATTCTGAGGTTCTTCCCCTTCCTTCCCGTCCGGCTCTGGTGGGAGGGTCGTCGGCTACTCTGGCGGTGGGTCGCCGGCGTAAGTTTGCTCCGGGTGGTAGGGGGCGGTCGGTCGGGTTGGGTGTGGATGCGGATGGTTGGTGCCGCGCCGCATGTGGTCGCCGGCGCGCTGCCTCCTGGTCTTTGGATGACCCCCTGGTGGGCCCTGGGGTGGCAGTGGTGGTGTCGCCGGCGTCTTCCCCTCTGGCGGTTGCCCTCCCTGGCTCGTCTTCGGCTATGGTCCCCGCTCCCGCGGCGGCGGCGCCGCCCGTGCCAACCCTAGATCTGGGGTCGGGGCTGGCACTGGTGCCCCGGGTTGGGTCGCGGGCTCCTTTGGGTGCTGTTGGGCCGGGTGGGCCTGTTTCGGTCCCCTCGTTGGCTTCTTCTGTTGATTTCCCCCCTCCTGTCGTTGGCTCCTGGGCCGAGGTTGGCCCAGATTCAGCCCATTCCTCCCCCGGCCCCCCTTGGCGAGCTCGGCCTGGCTAGCTCTGGCTATATATGGGTTCAGAAGGGTGCGGTTCCTCCTTTTCTAGGGTTTCCTGCCTCCTCCTCTGACTTGCGCCGGCGCCGTCTCCCTATCCGCTGTTTCGTCAGATCTACTCCTCCACCCCCCTCCTCCTCCCCTTTGCAATGGTGGCCGCGATGGATCGCTCCCGCGGGTCCTCCAGTGAGGCGGTCTCCGGCCACAAGCAGGGGCGTGACGGCTCTGGCGACGCCGCCGCGGATCTGGAGCATGAGGCTTCGCTCCGTGCCAAGCTCCATGCCTCGGTCGCTCCGGGTGTGGGGGCTTCGGCGGAGGCGGCCGGTGCGTCCCCTCGTGCTTCTGGATCTGGGCCGGCGGTCCCTCCGCCTCCTGTGTCTGGTGCTCCGGTGGCTGCGGTCGATCCCTGGGAGCAGGCGGCGCTGGGGAGTCGGGCGGGCTCCTCAGGGCCTTCCTCGTCTCCCCCCTCGCTTGTCCCCCAGGGTGGCGGGCTGCCGCGGGCGCCGGCGGTGGCTGGTGGCGGACCGTCTTGCTTCATTCCCCGTGGTGCGTCGGGGGCCCCGGCCCGCCGCCCTTTCGGCGCTGCTGTGGGGCGTGGCGCCGGTGCTGGTGCTGGTATCCCTGGTGATGGTATTCTCCCTTCTCCTCCCCCTTGAGGCCCTGGCCGCAATCCCCCTCATTCCCAGGTCTCCAACCTTATCCTCACTTGCTTTGCGTGTCATCATCCTGGCCATTTCCAGTCCCACTGTGAAAATCCCCCGTTTTGCCTCATCTGTAGGGAGGACGGCCACCTCGCGGTGGACTATCAAAGCCGTGTCAAACCTCCTTCCTTCGTTCACTATGGGATCGGCCTCCCTGGCTGTTCTTTCTTTGCCCTTGATAAGGATCCTGTAGTTGCTCCCAACCCCTCGCTTTCCAATGTTGGTGTCATATCTGTTCAGGACAAGCGCATCTCCCCACAAGCCCTTCTTGATGAACTTCGGCTGTGGGACGATGGCGGGTGGGATTGGCAGATCCACCAATTATCTGATTTTGAGTTTGCTGCTACATTTCCCTCTAAAGAGAGCCTCCACATGATATCCTCCTGTACCAGTTTCACGCTCTCTCTGAATCAACTTGTGGTATCGGTCAAGGCTGCCTCCAATGGATCAAAGGCCATTGCTTCTCTTTCTGATGTTTGGGTGCTTGTGGATGACGTGCCTTCTAACATGCGCATTTCGACCTTCCTGATGGCTTTTGGAGTGCTCCTAGGGAAACCCATTGAGGTTGATCAAGACTCACTGTCTGTTCTTGGACCAGTCCGTCTTTGGGTCTGGTGTGTTGACCCTATCTGCATTCGTGGCTATGTTGACGTTTTCCCGGCGGCGGGTGGATTTCGGCTTCGGGTCCAGGTGGAGGGTGTTCCTGGCCCTGCTTCTCCTCCTCCTCCCCCTCCCCCCCGGCCTCCGGCAATGATGACAAGAGTAAGGATGGTGATGGGTGCCATGATGACTCGATGCATGGCACGGATCCTCATTTTACCCAGTCCGAGTGGGATGGGATGTCCCCTGAAGAACAAGATCTGATGAAAGATTGTGCTCCGGCGGGCGGTGGGATCCAGGGTTCTTTGCCAGGATTGGGTGGTGGGGTTGCGGCCTCTGGTGGGACGAAGGGCACCCCGCGTTCGGCGGCGTGTTCTAATCTTCCCACTCGCCCCACCTCCCCTTCGCTGTCAGGCATTGAAGATCTACCCCCGGCTGGCCCGTCGGCGTCCAAGAAGAGGAAGAAATCGTCGGTGAAGAAGTTCTCTGCGAAGAGCAGGGCGTCTGGGGATTCCAGGCAGTCTGAGGCTGGGCTTTGCCGCAGGCTGGAGGTGGACTTGGGTGCGGCCTCGGGCCCGTCCTCGGCGGCTGCCTCCCCTAGCCAGGCTCCCCCTATACCTGGTCGTTCCCCTGCTTCTACTGCTTGCAAGAGTGGTCGGGTCTTCAACAGCGGCGAGCGTGTGGCTGACCGGGCGGGTCGGCATGCGGCGGCGCGGGATCTCCCTCCTCCAGGTTCGGGCCCTACTCCGTCTCCTTCCCCTCCTTTGGTTACGTCTCCTGTTAGATTAGTTTTACCTTCTCAGTCTGATGAGCAGTTGTTTAAGATATTAGATGATGTTGGGATTTGTTTAGACTCCAGTTTGGGTTCCCCTTCTTCCTTACTTGATGTGATTAGAGCTAACGAGCTAGCTCAGGCTGACATTGCGAAAGCCAAGGAGGCTGGGGTTGGTGTGTCCGCCCCTCTGGTTGTGGCCAGGGGGGTAGTGGGGGAGGCTAACAGGTGTCAGGTCTCCCCGGTTCAGAAACGTGGGGCTGGGAAACGCGCTAAACCCTGCAAGGCTCCGTGCAGGTCGAGTCTTAGAATCAAAAATCTTTCCTTTAGATGAAGGCCTTATTTTGGAACATCAGAGGTTTCTGCGCTAGGGGGCGCAGGGACCAACTCAAAGATTTGGTGCGGTCTGAAAAAGTTGATTTTATTGGCCTCGTTGAGACCCTCAAACCCTCCTTCTCCTCGAGTGAACTTTCGGCTGTTGCTGGGATAGACAGATTCAGGTGGAATTTTGTGGCCTCTATTGGTCAGTCGGGTGGCTTTCTTCTGGGCACCAATAATGATATATTTGATTTTGTAGCTTTTGATCAGGGTAGGTACTGGGCTAGTACGGTAGTTTCCCATCGTTCCCTCAATTCTCTTCTCGAGTTCATGGTGGTTTACGGCCCGACAGATCATTCCTTTTCTTATGACTTCTTGGACGAGATTTATAATAAAATTGACTCTTGCCAGCTCCCCCTCTTGATTGGGGGTGATTTTAACCTATTGAGATACCCTTCTGATAAGAGCTCCACTAATTTCTCTTGGGCTCTGGCTGAGGCATTCAATGCTTTCATTAGGGATTCGGCCATTCGTGAAATCCCTAGGGTTGGGGCCCGCTTTATTTGGACTAACCGTCAAGCTTCCCCCATCCTCTCTGTTCTTGACAGGGTTTTTCTCTGCCCTGGCTGGGATGCCCTTTTCCCTCGGGTTTGTCTGCGTGCCCTGCCCATTGTGGGATCTGATCATGCTCCCCTAATCCTTGACGATGGGTCCAGTCCAATTGGCTGCCAAAGGTTTCAATTCGATGCGTCTTGGCTCTTAGTGGAGGGGTTCCCCACCATGTTGGCCCAGAAGATCTCGGCATGTATTTCATCTCCTCGTCGCTCTTTTGGCCCAA
Organism: Triticum aestivum; assembly: GCF_018294505.1. Taxonomy (NCBI): domain Eukaryota; kingdom Viridiplantae; phylum Streptophyta; class Magnoliopsida; order Poales; family Poaceae; genus Triticum; species Triticum aestivum. The sequence continues at coordinate 107,925,049 of NC_057809.1, forward strand.
TGGATGATTGGCATCATGTTTCCTATTGCCTGCACAAATTCCTCAAAGGTTGGTCTAAAAATCATTTTGCTGAGTTAAGGCGTGACAAAACAAGGCTGGGTGCCCAAATTGGCGATCTTGATAGTCGTGCGGACAGTTCTGGTCTCTCTGAGGCCGAATGGCTGCTCCGCTATGGCCTAGAAAAGGCGCTCTTGGATATTCACCGCCAGGAGGAAGTTTATTGGAAACAAAGAGGCACGATTAACTGGACTCTTAAGGGTGATGCGCCCACAGCTTATTTCTTCGCCATTGCGAATGGTAGACGTCGTAGATGCCTAATTGACAGCCTTCTGATTGATGGTGTTAGGGTTTCGGACCCTTCGGTCATTCTTCGTCATGTGGTCCAATTCTTCTCTAACTTGTTAGTGGCTAAACCTGAGCTGGGTTTTTCGCTTGCTCCGGGCTTCTGGCCTCCCCTTGAGCAGTTGTCGAGCGTTGATAATGATCTCCTGCTTATTCCCCCCTCTGAAGAGGAAATCTTCGAAACTATTTGGACCGCCAATTCTAATGCGGCTTCAGGCCCTGACGGCTTCTCCATTCCTTCCTTTCGGCATTTCTGGCCTCAGTTAAAAGGCCTTATTAAAGCAATCATCCAAGGATTTTGGCTGGGCACCGTTGACATTTCGAGGCTCAATTACGCGGTTCTCACCCTTATCCCTAAAATCAAAGGTGCTGACTTGATTTCGCAATTTCGGCCCATTGCTTTAATTAACAACTTTGCTAAGATGCCAGCTAAGGGCATGGCCACTAGGGTTTTCCCGATAGCTCATCGGGTCATTAGCCCTTTCCAATCTGCTTTCATTAAAGGGAGATTCATCTTCGATGGGGTGATGTGCTTACATGAGATAATCCATGATGTGCGGATTAAGGGGACCAAGGCTGTGGTTCTTAAGCTTGATTTTGAGAAGGCTTACGACTCAGTGAGTTGGAATTTTCTTCGGCAAGTCCTACTGGCTAAGGGCTTTGAGGGTCCGGTGATGCACCGTTTGATGCAACTTGTTTCTGGTGGGCACACGGCGGTGGTTGTGAATGGCCAAACTAGTGATTTTTTTGCTAATGGTAGGGGCCTTAGACAAGGGGACCCGGTGTCCCCTCTGCTTTTCAATTTTGTTGCTGATGCTTTATCTCATATCCTCTCTCGGGCCGCGTTGGTTGGGCATATTTCCCCGGTGAGTTCTCACCTTATCCCTCATGGCATTACTCATCTTCAGTATGCGGATGACACCATCATTATGGTAGAGCTCAATGAGACCAGTCTCATCAATCTAAAATTCCTTCTGCTTTGCTTCGAAGCTCTTTCGGGTCTTAAAATTAACTTTTCCAAGAGCGAGGTCATTGTGACTGGGGTTTCGGATTTGGAAGCGCAACGGGTGGCTCACCTTCTGAACTGTTCCCTTGGGTCTTATCCTCTCAAATATTTAGGAATTCCTATTTCCCCGTTTAAGCTCTTGGCAAAAGATTTTGCCCCGGTGGTCGCTAAAGTTGGCAATAGAGTCCTCCCTTGGAGAGGACGATATAACACGCACGCGGGCAAGGTTGCCCTTACCAACTCATGCCTCTCATCCCTCCCGATGTACCTGATGGGTTTCTACCTTCTGTCCAACGAGATTCACTCTGGTTTCGACAAGCATAGGGGTGCATTTTACTGGAACTCCGCGGACAATAAACGCAAATATAGATTGGTCAGATGGAAAATCATTTGCCGTCCTAAGGACAAGGGGGGTCTTGGCATTATTAATACGAGAGTCATGAACAATTGTCTTTTGATTAAATGGTGGTGGAAGATAATGACACTTGAGGAGCGCCCATTCTGGCTCTCGATTCTTAAAGCTAAATATTTCCCTTCCTCGAGCCCTATGTTCGCCTCTGCTTCTGGCGGGTCTCAATTTTGGCGTCAACTGGTTAAAGTTCGGCCGATTTTTCGGTCCCTTGTCAAATTTGTTGTCAGGAATGGTAAGTCCACTCGTTTTTGGTTAGACTGGTGGGTCGGGGACACCACGCTTGCGGCTGCCTTCCCGGCCTTGTTTTCTTATTGTGCTGATCCTGAGATCTCTATCTTTGAGCTCTCGGTTCAGGGTTGGGTTTTAGATTTCCGGCGATCTCTTTCCCCTGTAGAGTTGGAAGACTGGCAGCGCCTTACTGCTGGCTTCCCCCTGCTCTCGGAGGAAGAGGATTCCGTGGTTTGGCCCCTCTCATCTTCGGGGCGCTTCTCTGTTAAATCGGCTTATTCTAAGCTTATCTCTGGTGGCCGCTCGTTGAAGTTTAAGGATATTTGGTCTGCCCGAATCCCCCCTAAGATTAAAATCTTTCTCTGGCAAGCTGTTCGCCGTAAGCTGCCGGCGGCCGATCAAATTAAGAAGAGGAACGGGCCGGGCACTGATAGGTGCGTGCTATGTGGGGCACTTGAGAACACTGATCATATTTTCTTCCACTGTTCCTTAGCCAAATTCATGTGGTGTTGCATCAGACTTTGGCTTCATGTTAACTGGACTCCCTCCTCCTTTGAGGACCTGAGGCAATATACTAACTCCTTATCAGGGCAGTCCAAGAGGGTCTTCTTAGTGGGCTGGGCTGCGATCGGGTGGTCGCTGTGGACTATTAAGAACAAGTTCACGATTGAACGCATTTTTTCGGCTAACCTTGTCAGCTGCTTATTTAAAGCCAATGTCTTTTTGCAGCAGTGGAGATTATTGACTAAGGAAGGGGACCTTCAGGCTTTCGACGACATGTCATCCAAAATGAAATCTACGGCGTCTTCCCTTCTTCGGCGTACTTCGAGGGCGGCTTCCTAATTTCACTGCCGGTGTTTTTGGTGATCTGCTGGCCTGCGTGCCATGTTAGGCTGGAGGCCTTGTAATGCTACTTATGTTCCCTGGCCGTTAAACTTGTTCTGGGTGTTGGTTCTGCTGGTGTAACTCTGCCTGGTGGCTTTATTTATAAAGTCGGGCTCTTGCCTTTTCTCTAAAAAAAATGTTGAATGGATGTATATACATTGAATATTCATCCAATTTTGTCTATTGTTTTCCCAAATGACAAATGTGTTGATCTGAAGGAGAGAGGATGAGAAGAAGAGACGTCGTGCAGCTGGTAGCGGGTGAGAATTGTCTAGCCGGCAATCAAGGAATTCTAGCAAGGGCCGTAGAGTGATATCCATGACGAGATGAACACCACCACGACATCATCATGGATGTGATCAAGGTACCTCTGTTTCCTCAGTCTTATCAGTAACGTTTTAAAATTATCCGTGTATATATAGTGTGTGCGCAGTCTGTAAAAATACATAGGCGTAGTTTTTCTTAACCGGCTTGCTGCGCATTGTTGTATCAATGCGTAAGGTCAAAAAATTTGGTTCTAGCTGAAATATCTTCTCCCCTGCATTTTACACTGAGGAAGATTCAGGGGCGAAGTGAGGAGATACCAGGGTGCAGGCTTCAACATTTAGTCGTTGTGGCCATCATACACTCTTATTTCATAATCTACCTTGCATGTTTAATACTCCCTTCGTCCCATAATATAAGATCGTTTTGCAAGCTATTTTAGTTTGCAAAACGGTCTTATATTATGGGGCAGATGGAGTATTTTAGAGGGAATTAGATTTAGCCTAGCCTTCCATCCATCCTAGATGCTAATAAATTGTGTAACTACCTAAGTTCTTTTTTTAATATGCAGAAATAGCGTCGGCTGACCATAGAATTGACAAAAAAAGCTATCTTTTGCATTCAAACCATGTGAACTTATCTCCTGAATCATCTTATTTAGCAAATACATATTTTGGTGCGGCATTTAGGATGATAATTAGATGAAAGTATGTTACTGTGTTTTTTGTACTGTTTCCAAAGGTCGATGGCGTAGCTAACACCCTTAATATATCATGAACATATATTCACATTGCTCATAATAATAAAATGTATTATTAAGAAGAAGCTTGCAAAACGATGTCGCACCAAAATATGTATCCATCTTTGAGTAAAAGAAGGGTGTAAGTAACTGCACTTATTTGTTAGATACTGGCAACTTTTATAAGAAGAAGCTTGTCCATTTCCTCTCAACGAATTTGCCAGGCTGGGCTCACAACCGAGCCATATTTGCATGCTCAATATGTTGTTGCTTTTCTCTCTGAATCCTCGAGTACGACAACCAAGCACCATACGGTAATGAGGAGGACCATAAGCAAAATTTCGAAAAGCAGGAAAAGTGGAAGTTGGTGCGTGTTTGTAGAAGTTGAGCGGTTATTGTCCGAGAAAATGAAATAGCACAACTGCCGATCCATCCCTCGTTTCTGTTTCAAAAGTCCACAAGGAATTATATTATGATGTTTTCATGCTATATTCTGATGTTTTCATACTATATCTACATTTCTGTTGCATGCACTATTGTTGTAAGTTACCTTTCTCTGCTGCTATTATTACTTCAATTCAGAGATTTGAGACTCTGGATCTGTTCAACCAGTTTAATTACATTAACTGAATGAAAGTAGATTAACTCAAAGTATGTATACTCAGTAACTCAGGTGCTGCTTGCAGTTAATTTTTCTTGTAATGGCACTAGCTAAAATATTGGTATGATCAGATTGAGAAAAGTTCTTTCAACAACGAAATAACTTTTTACTATGCAAATTTAGCAGTTGCAAGCAAGACATACATTTTTAGAATCACAAATTACGAGATGTCCTGATACCTGATGAAACTGCTATTGAAGTTGGAATACTATTCAGCATATCATTTTGATTAAAAGCAAACATATACACTCAAGAAGAAGCTGGCAAATCTGGGTTGGAACCGAACGAGGAAATCTGAAAGCATATACCATGTTTAGGAACTGGTTGTTTTTGTTGTGTTAGTTTTTAGAAAGAGGATTGTCTTGAGGAAGATGAAGCTTACCAACAAGAAATTATGGCAAGGAGGCACTCTTCTTCACCCTTTGCAATACAAAGGTGGTACTCAGCTCCAACCACAATATATCATACTGTAGAGTTCGGACTTCAGATGCATTTTATCCTTTTGTTATACTCATGGTCGTTCTGAAAAATGGATGCAATGCAAATGCTATGTATTTTGCTTGTGCTTGTTCAAGCGCTCTCTTAATGACGTGTGATGGAAACGGCTCCGTGGATTAATTAAGATGACATCAACTGGAGAGAAGGGATCTAGCTAGGTTTGCAATGGCATGTGTACTAACGAACCATTTTAGTCTCAGGTTCTCCCTGCAAAACTGAAGTTCATGTTCACAGAGCTTACAAACGTATATGGATTGGAATAAAGATGGTCTATTCTTTTGTATATATGTATTCCCTTCAAGAAATAAGTTTGGAAGAGTAGTAAGTACAATGGCAAATTTGTACAGAATACAGTGGTGTGTATTTGACATTGTGTTCCTATGACATGCATATGTTGCTTTAATTTGCTCGTCAGTGAACCCCTCGAAATTATCTGACAATCTGCTTATACAAACACCTTTTCAGTTTGGTAGGCTCTATTGCTTTGTTAGACTCGGTGGTGTATCAGATTCAGGTCAGTTCAGGAGAATAATTCTCCCTCTGTTATATAATATAAGATGTTATTACAACCAATAGTAATATCATGGGATGGAGGGAGTAGTATTTATTTGGTTGTGCACTTTGTTAGGCTCGACGATTAATGCAACCGGTCATGATTTTGTAATGGTTAATAATTCATACCTTCAGCAAGAAGCAAACCATGGCAGGAGCTGCTTGTGAAGCATCTGGTAAGTACGCGTTACACTTTCTGTATTGTGGCCTGTGATGTAGGTGCTTGCTTGCTTGTTGAGGTTGCAGTTTGCCTGCCTCATGGACCAAACATTCGATTTTATATGAGTGGTCGTCCTCTGTTCGGAGACTTCCCCTTCTTTTTATCTTAGGTGTATGCATGAATGGCATCAGTTGCTTGGTGCTAAATACAGTATGGTTTTGATATGTGTGACCGAAGGATGTGTCCCCCACGGTTGATTAAAATAGGTTACGTGGAGTAGAATCCTCAAGGAGAATAGCCTATTGATACGCTTCCATCTACAACGAACATTCTATCAATTAATTAATAGATGGATGAGATAAGCCACTAAGACAAATATGTGAAACTACGTAGGAGTGAATAGAGCGGTACTTAAATATAGCTGATTGGTAGGATTTGTTTGAAATGAACTACATGACATAGTTTAGCTTTCCACATCCAGTAGGATATAGTGTTTTTCTGGATTAAATCATATGCCCCACCATGATCAAGCAGGTGGAATTAACAATTTGACTTCGAAGAGTAAAAAGTTCAGTGCACTTTGACATGGGAAATGATCTGTACTGTCTCAGTTAAATAGGTGATACTGTAAATCCAACAACTTCATATCAAATTGTATGCGATAAGATAACTACCCTACAAATTGGCAGCCATTGAAAGGAATTCAGAAAATTTATTTCTACCAAGTGAAAAATAAAGCTTCAATTTCAATTCAAAAGACCAAGTGAAGAAGTGATGCTTGTACTCAGGTTCGGAGTATGGAGGTAATGCATCAATATGATTTTTTTTTCTTCCATAAATATAGGTTGTCACACTTTCTCTAATATGATGGAATATATCATGACTGAGATTATCATGAATCGTACTCTCAACTAATTTTCATGGCACCAAAATATTATGGGTGGATATTTGTTTTTTCATGATGATGTTATGTTTGATGTCGGTCATATTTACTTTTGGGTTTCTTCGTGGTTGTAACTTAGAGGAGAACAACTAGAACGGATTGTTCCTTGAGAAAGTGGAGGTCGTAAGGCCATGAGGGTCCAGCTGCATCCGGCGCACTGTGGATATGGTAATATGATTTTGCATTTACTTAACTAAGAAAAAAAGATTTTGCGTTTACTTGGTGCTTTTTCTGGATGCTTTCAACTTTCATTGTTGAATTCATTGGTTGGTACTTGAAATTATTTCTTTGTTTTAAGAACTTTCTATTTGTTTGAATGGGTATCCTTCACCTATATCCAGGGGAAAAGAAGAGCATGTTGATTGCTTGCTATCTACAGTATGATTCCCAACTTGCCTACAGTGCATAAATTGGAAATAAATCTTCCTTACCAAGATCTGCTAGGTTTTGTCTCTTCCTTTTCTCCATTTTGGTTTTCATCTTAGCTCCTTAGATAGAGCTCTTTAGACATGAAAAGGGAAATTTAGACTATATGTTAGAAAAACATTTTTTTTACAGAAATGGCAGTGCACTCAAATATTCATTAAGATGTACAAGTTGTGCAAGCCCGCGTGACAATGAAGGCACAAAGCTAGTTATGGTGAAGGTCGGCTTGGTTGCCTTACGGATCTGAGCTCATGGGATATGCAAGTCTATGAATGATTATTGATGCAAGTTGAACCCAAGCATAAGTTGATGGATAATCTGATGCAAGTGTGTGAATTATTACGCATGGAACATGTATATTTTGAAAACATTTTATTTATTATATATTCTATAAAAGCTGCATTCTGTTCTTTGGATGCTTCAAATGATGTTTCGGTCATATCTTTAGTAAAACATATATATTGAGTATGGTTGTAAAGCTAAATCAATGTTCAATGGTCAATTCAAGACTTCATGGTATTCATTATTTGTTCGTGTGTGTTGATTAAATGTTAAAGCTGGCCTGCCTTAAGTTGCATTATTGTAGCCATTGCAATGCTACAGGATTTATCAAAGGTTTACGGTGCCAGAGAGAGAGAGGAGGGGGGAGGGGGGCGACAACACAAACCTGACGGTTTAGGCACGGCTAGGGCAGGGCGGGCTGACTAGGCGCACCATGGCAGCCTTGTCGGTTGTGGTTGGTGAGGGAATGCGGTTTGGCCGGTGTTAGTTAGGGGAGTAGGAGGAGGAGGATGTAGGAGGTTTGGCTGGGTGTCAGGTGGGGGAGTAGGAGGAGGATGTAGGAGAGGAAAAAGGCGCAGGAAATTTGGTTGGCACAAAAAGCCCGTGGCAACACACGGGCCTTCCACTAGTACATTCTTAAGAAGTTGATCCCTATTACTATCAGTTCTCTGAGCATGCACATTATCCACATCATCGTTTAGTTTGCAGTCTCACCACATCAGCAGCATGCCACCTCAGCATTATTTCCACTAATCATGTGATTAAAGTCCGGTAATTAATTGAAGCGGGCATGTTCAGTCTTCCATTATCGATGAACCGGTGTAAAAACTGATAAAAGAAGCCTGCCGGTCCATCTCTTCATATCTACATGCCCACGCTTTTCCGTCCCATCTCCTTCCCCTGCCAAAGTTCAGTTACGATACGAGCGACCAAACAGGCATTGGTCCACCAAAGTGTCCTTCGACTTTCCCCTCCGATCGATAAAAGCCAGCTTCTCTCCCTCGAATTTTACAGTAACCGACAGGAAGTCATGGCGTCAAGCCCGCTCCCCCGCACATCCATGTCTTCCTCACCTCTAACGCCTCTTCAGGGCACTTGGACGTGGGCATGGACGTGGTTCTGTTGCTTCCCACTCAGATCATCCAGCGCATCCAAATCAGCCAGTGCAAGTCGTTGCTCTGCTCGACTACTCTGGAGTCTGGACCTCCTTCGGCGCGCCCGCAAGACCGTCTCCTCCGACGTCTTTCCGAGAGCTGGGAGGCGAACCGAGAGCCATTCCGTTGCCAGCCACACAGAATCGCATATCATAGAGGAAGGCACAACTGAGGAGCCCTCTACGCGCCATTGCTTTGCTCCGCGACCATTGTGAGCGGCGACGAGTGGCGGGGAATCCGACTTGATCAACAAAGACGACTTCTCATTATGGCTGCTAACGAAGGCACAAGTACATAGAGAAACTGGAAGGAACAGGAACTACAGACATCAAATAGGCCAGAAATCTTTTCCCACGTTTATGTCCCACCTTGATCTGAATTCTGAAACTGTTCTCCACCAGTATCAATCCTCTCCAACTCCTTCATTTCAGCTTCTGTTTCAACCTCCCCTTAAACTGATTGACGAGATGTAGAAGCTGCAATTCTTAGGGATGCATGTGCCTCACCCCTTGCTGCCAATTCACGGTTATAAACATGTCTGTTTTTCAATCATAATCGAATGCGCCCGCCTGCTCGCGTTGTCATCCCATCCATGGGCGTCCACTGTGCTAAAGGTTACTGCTTCCTGTTTCAATCTCCCCTTATTACGCCCTTATTACGCTTATCCCCGACCTTATCACTTATCAATTTGTCAGATTGTGCTCCAGCTCAAAAGGTGCTTGAAGTTTTGATGGTAAACAAACTTTCATCTCTTAGTTATCTTATTGAAGTTGGATGAGCACATGCATCTTCTATTATTCTACCCCCTTCGTTCCTAAATATAAGTCTTTTTAGAGATTCTAATATGGACTACATATGAAGTAAAATGAGTAAATATACACTCTAAAATATGTCTATATACATCCATATGTAGTCCATATTTAAATCTTTTAAAAGACTTATATTTAGGAATGGAAGGAGTACTTTTGATGTTTGGAGGAAGCTTCCATCTTTAAATTTAATTAGTTACACTGGATGAGCATGCACCTTCTATTTATTTCCATGTGTAGATAACATCAAGAGCATAGGAATTTGCTCACCAGATTCCACCGTGCAATTATTTGCTCATGCAGATTAGGTACAAACAAACCTTTCCATCTGTAGATAGCATAGGAATTAGCTGCCCAGATTCTTCCATCCAATGTATTAGCTCAGTCAGATTATCTATAAACAAATACAACACTACATGCTTCCTTTGGAGGCTATTTACATTTATATTATTTGCAAACATGGATAGCTAGCTCTGAAAATTGTTCGAGCTATCCTGGTAGGCACTCAGCCTCATGTTCTGTTTTTCACAGCTAGCATGCATAACCTTACAGGTTAAACCATTGCAATACTGATTCAGCACATGCAGGACATTGCCAACCATGCATGCAAGCTTCTCATGAACTATATTAATAATTTAGTTCTTTACTACTGACTCTCACTAGCAGAAAACCTACCTTTGATCCCGAGCATTAGTACCGGCCAGGTTTGAGCTTGGGATTAATGGGACCTCTAGTCCTGGTTACAGCGACTAGGAACGGGCGGGGGCACGGCCACCTCTAGTCCCGATTCAAATGGGACCTCTAGTCCCAGTTGGTGATACCAACCGGGACTAAAGGGGTGGCGGTAGGCTAGGGCCCCTGCGAGCACCTTTAGTCCCAGTTTGTATCACCAACCAGGACTAAAGGTCCCGGCCAGGTTTGGGCCCGGGACTACTGGGACCCCTAGTCCCGGTTCGAACGACTAGGAGCGGACGGGGGCACGACCAACTCCAGTCCTGATTCAAATGGGACCTCTAGATGCTTCGTCCAGCCCGAGACCAAGATCTCCTTTCTCTCCTCTCTATTTCCTCCCCCTAGCTCGAGCTCATCCTCCATTTCTGCTAAGATTTACCAAGATTGGTAGCACCCCATCTATCCAAGGGTTCTAAAAGGTTAGCAACTTCATTCTTTCATCTCTCATTGCTTAGCTCATTTCATGCTCTAAGTATAGTTATTTATGGATTTTAGTTTGGGAGTCATTATGTGGGATTTTATTTGATTTATATGCAATTTGAGCTCAAATTAACTTCTTAGTTTGCATATTTGTATGTGTGGTTTACTTAGTGCCTTCCCGTCCCCGTCCTCATCGCCGTCGATCGCCCGCACTGCCCCCATCACCGGCACCAACTTGGTGACCCTCTTGTTCTTACCATTTTTTGTAAAAAAAATCTTATTTGTATGATTTAGATAGTTACTTGTATAATTTTCTTACTTGTACGATTGTTTGTTATACATAGTGTCGTGGTTTTGATATCCGTCTCCGTTGGCACTCGTCCGGTTTATGATTTGGATGTGGTATATTCTCTTTTATAACTATTTGTTGCATTTCGTGTTTGTGACAATTATGCCCATCAAGTTGACATAGATATTTTTATCTAGGAGGTATGTGAGCCGGAAATTGCAACCGACCCTCTTGTCGACAAGCTAAATTTAGTTGAAAAATAAAACGAGTATTTGAAAGAATAATTGAAGAAGAAGATGAAATTGGAGTTGTATGTTGCCGATGTCGTCGATGATCACAATATCAAGTTGGATGTAGTGTAGTTGAAGATTGGAAACATTAGAAAATATGCCGTTAATAAAGAGGCTTGGTATCATTATGCTGTTGGATCAATTATTACCTTAGTTGCGATCTTGATCGCATTTGTTGTTGCATTTAAATGCTTTACCTAGATAGTCGTATGTTGTTTTATGAGAATAAGTGTGTATGAACTTTATGTATGAACTTGTATTAATTTTGTCTTTTTGATGTTGTGTAATGAAGATGAGCTGGCAATGAATGTACGATGACCGACGCTCTCCCCAGTTCATTAATGGCGTGCATACTTTTCTGCTTGCGGCTGAGGCAAACAAGTGGAAAGGTTTTATGTGTTGTCCATGTGGTGTCTGTAAGAATGATAGGAATTACTCTACCTCAAAAGTCCTTCACATCCACCTGCTTTAGTCCTGTTTCATGTTCGGCTATAACTGTTGGACCAAGCACGGAGAAAGAGGGGTTATAATGGAAAACAATGAAGAAGAAGAGGATAATGACAACTATCTTAAGTTCTCTGAATACGATGGTACTACAATGAGGGAAGAAGCTGAAGAAGAGGCATTAGATGAGCCCGTTGATGATCTTGGTTGGGCCATCTCTAATGCAAAGAGAAATTGCACAAGTGAAAAGGAGAAGTTGAAGTTGCAGCGCATGTCAGAGGATCACAAAAATTTGTTGTACCCAAATTGCAAAGATAACAAGAAAAAGCTGGATACCACACTAGAATTGCTGCAATGGAAGACAAAGAATGGTGTATCTGACAAGGGATTTGAAAAGTTGTTGAAAATGTTAAAGAAGATGCTGCTAAAGGACAACGAATTGCCCGATGGTACGTACGAAGCAAAGAAGGTTGTCTGTCCTCTAGGATTAGAGGTGCAGAAAATACATGCATGCCCTAATGACTGCATCCTCTACCGTGACGAGTACGAGAATTTGAATACATGCCCGGTATGCGGTGCATTGCACTATAAGGTCAGTCGCAATGACCCTGGTGATGTTGAGGGAGAACGCCCCAGGAAGAAGGCTCCTATAATACCACAGTTGAAACGTTTATTCCAAAACAAAAAGCATGCCAAGTTGTTCTGATGGCACAAAGAAGACTGTAAGAAAGGCGGGATGTTAAGAGTACCCGTTGATGGGTTGCAGTGGAGAAAAATCGAGAGAAAGTGGCCAGATTTTGCAGATGACGCATGGAACTTATGGTTTGGTATAAGTGCAGATGACATTAATCCTTTTAGGGAGCAGAGCAACAATCATAGCACCTGGCATGTGACTCTATGTATCTATAACCTTCCTCCTTGGTTGTGCAGGAAGCGGAAGTTCATTATGATGCCAATGCTCATCCAAGGCCCTAGGCAACCCGGCAACGACATTGATGTGTATCTAAGGCCATTAGTTGAAGAACTTTTACAGGTGTACCTGTGTGGGATGAGTACAAATAGTAGGAATTTGACCTACGAGCGTTGCTATTTGTAACCATCAATGATTGACCTACTCTTAGTAACCTTTCAGGATAGACAAATAAGGGATACAATGCATGCACACATTATTTATTTGAGACTGAAAGTATATATTTGGATAAATGTAAGAAGAATGTGTACATGGGACATCGTCGATTTCTTCTAATCAGGCATCTCTTAAGAAAGAAAGGCAAGCATTTTAAAGGTGAGGCAGATCAGCGGAAGAAGCCTGACCGCCGTACTGGTGATCATATACTTGATATGGTCAAGGATTTAAAAATAATCTTTGAAAAGGGTCCTGGAGGACAATCTGTTCCAAATGACGCTGACGGACACGCACCCATGTGGAAGAAGCAATCTATATTTTGGAAAGTTCTAGAGGTCCGCTCTGAAATCGATGTGATGCACGTGACAAAGAATCTTTGTGTGAACCTGCTAGGCTTTTTGGGCATGTATGAGAAGACAAAAGATACACCGGAGGCACGGGAGGACCAGCAATGTATTAACGAAAAAAACGGCATGCATCCAAAGCAGCATCAATGTCCTCCCAGCTACGCTCTTACCAAAGAAGAGAAGGATATCTTTTTTGAATGCCAGCTCAGTATGAAGGTCCCGTCTGGCTTCTCGTTGAATATAAAGGGAATAATACATATGACAGAGAAAAAATTCCAAATCCTAAACTCTCATGACTGCCACATGATTATGACGAATTACTTTCGGTTACATTGAGGGGGCTTCCACCGGAAAATGTTCGATTAGCCATTGTGAAGCTATGTGCATTCCTCAATGCAATTTCTCAGAAGGTAATCAAACCAGAAATATAACCAAGGTTACAAAACGATTTGGTCCAATATCTTGTCAGTTTCGAGTTGGTGTTCCCACCATTCTTCTTCAATGTCATGACACATGTCCTAGTTCACCTAGTCGAAGAGATTGCCATTCTGGGTCATGTATTTCTACACAATATGTTCCCCTTTGAGAGGTTCATGGGAGTTTTAAAAAAATATGTTCATAACTGTGCTAGGACAGAAGGAAGCATCTCCAAGGGCCATGAAACAGAGGAGGTTATTGAGTTTTGTGTTGATTTTATTCCTGACCTTAAGTCGATTGGTGTTCGTCAATCACGGCATGAGGGGAGACTGAGTGGAAAAGGCACGCCAGGAAAGGATTTAGTAATATGTATGGACGGGCATTCTCGCACTCAAGCACACTACATAGTTCCACAAAATTTGATGGGGAACGCAGTAATTTCAAAACCGCAAGATCCATCTAGGTGATGCATAGCAACGAAGGGGAGAGTGTTATCCACGTACCCTCGTAGACCATAAGAGGAAGCATTATGACAACGCGGTTGATGTAGTCGTACGTCTTCACGATCCGACCGATCCTAGTACCGAAGATACGACACCTCCGCGATCTGCACACGTTCAGCTCGGTTACATCCCATGAACTCTAGATCCAGCTGAGGTTGAGGGAGAGTGGCATCAACACGACGGCATGGTGACGGTGATGTGAAAGCTACTGACGCAGGGCTTCACCTAAGCACTGCAATGATATGACCGAGGTGGAAATCTGTGGAGGGGCGCACCGCACATGGCTAAGATCAACTTTGATGTGTTCTAGGGTGCCCCCTCCCACGTATATAAAGGAGGGAGGCGGAGGCCGGCCGACTCTCTAGGCACGCCAAGGGGGGAGGAGTCCTACTCCTATTAGGAGTAGGACTCCCCCTTTCCTAGTCCCACTAGGAAAAGAAGGAAGAGGGAGAAGGAGAAAGGAAAGCCCCCCCCCCATTCAGATTGGGCTTGGGGGCGCGCCCTCCACCTGGATGACTCCTCTTCTCTCCCACTAGGGCCCAATAAGGCCCATTGACTCCCCGGGGGGTTTCGGTAACCCCCCGATACTCCGGTAAATGCCCAAACTCACCCAGAACCATTCTGATGTCCAAACATAGCCTTCCAATATACTGATATTTATGTCTCAACCATTTCGAGACTCCTCGTAACACCAAATAACATTTATTTTAGGTTCAACACTAATCCCGAAGGTAAAGGAAACACTAATCCCGAAGGTAAAGGGAGTGTGCGATGGTGATCTTATCAATCTTGGAATCACTTCCAACTCACATCATCACCTCGCCCTTAACTAGTCTCTGTTTATTTTGCAACTCCCGTTTCGAGTTACTACTCTTAGCAACTGAGCAGATATGGGTACGATTACAACGTTCGGACACACCATTATGCTGTGGTGTTCCAGATGGCGCGAGTTGTGAAACTATTCTGCATTGTTTCAAATGAAGACCAAACTCGTAACTCAAATATTCTCCTCCACGATTAGATCACAGAAACTTTATTTTCTTGTTACGATGATTTTCCACTTCACTCTGAAATTCTTTGAACTTTTCAAATTTTTCAGACTTATGTTTCATCAAGTAGATATACCCATATCTGGTCAAATCATCTATGAAGATCAGAAAATAACGATACCCGCCGCGAGCCTCAACACTCATTGGACCGCACACATCAGTATGTATTATTTCCAACAAGTCTGTTTCTCGCTCCATTGTTCCGAAGAATGGAGTCTTAGTCATCTTGCCCATGAGGCATGGTTCGCCAAGCATCAAGTGATTCATAATCAAGTGATTCCAAAAGTCCATCAGCATGGAGTTTCTTCATGCGCTTTACACCAATATGACCTAAACGGCAGTGCCACAAATAGGTTGCACATTATTAACTTTGCATCTTTTGGCTTCAATATTATGAATATGTGTATCACTATGATCGAGATTCAATAAACCATTCACCTTGGGTGTATGACCACAGAAGGTTTATTCATGTAAACAGAATAACAATTATTCTTTGACTTAAATGAATAACTGTATTGCAATAAACATTATCCAATCATATTATGCTCAACGCAAACACCAAATAACATTTATTTTAGGTTCAACACTAATCCCGAAGGTAAAGGGAGTGTGCGATGGTGATCTTATCAACCATGGAATCATTTCCAACACACATTGTCACCTTATCCTCAACTATTGTTTGTTTATATTGTAACTCTCGTTTCGAGTTACTACTCTTAGCAACTGAACTAGTATCAAATATCGAGGGGTTTGCTATAAACACTAGTAAAGTACACATCAATAACATGTATATCAAATATACCTTTGTTCACTTTGCCATCCTTCTTATCCGCCAAGTATCTAGGGCAGTTCCACTTCCAGTGACCATTTCCTTTGCGGTAGAAGCACTCAGTTTCAGGCTTGGGTCTAGCTTTGGGCTTTTTCATGGGATTGGCAACTTGCTTGCCATTCTTCTTGAAGTTCCCTTTATTTCCCTTGCCCTTTTTCTTAAAACTAGTGGTCTTGTCAACCATCAACATTTGAAGCTTTTCTTGATTTCTACCTTCATCGATTTCAGCATCACGAAGAGCTCGGGAATCGTTTTCGTCATCCCTTGCATATTATAGTTCATCACGAAGTTCCAGTAACTTGGCGATAGTGACTAGAGAACTCTGTCAATCACTATCTTATCTGAAAGATTAACTCCCACTTGATTCAAGCGATTGAAGTACTCAGACATTCTGAGCAAATGCTCACTGGTTGAGCTATTCTCCTCCATCTTGTAGGCAAAGTACTTGTCAGAGGTTAATACCTCTCGACTTAGGCATGAGTCTGAAATACCAATTTCAGCTCTTTGAACATCTTATATGCTCCATAGCGTTCAAAACGTTTTTGAAGTCCCGGTTCTAAGACGTAAAGCATGGCGCACTAAACTATCAAGTAGTCATCATACTGAGCTTGCCAAACATTCATAATGTCTGCATCTGCTCCTGCAATAGGTCCATCACCTAGCGGTGCATTAAGGACATAATTCTTCTGTGCAGCAATGAGGATAATCCTCAGATCACAGAGCTAGTCCGCATCATTGCTACTAACATCTTTCAACATAGTTTGCTCTAGGAACATATCATAAATAAAACAGGGAAGCTATACGCGAGCAATTGATCTACAACATAGATATGCAAATACTATCAGGACTAAGTTCATGATAAATTTAAGTTCAATTAATCATATTACTTAAGAACTCCCACTTAGATAGACATCCCTCTAATCATCTAAGTGATCACGTGATCTACATCAACTAAACCATGTCCGATCATCACCTGAGATGGAGTAGTTTTCAATGTTGAACATCACTATGTTGAGCATATCTACTATATGATTCACGCTCGACCTTTCGGTCTCAGTGTTGCGAGGCCATATCTACATATGCTAGGCTCGTCAAGTTTAACCCGAGTATTCTGCATGTGCAAAACTGGCTTGCACCCGTTGCATGTGAACGGAGAGCTTATCACACCCGATCATCACGTGGTGTCTCAGCACGAAGAACTGTCGCAACGGTGCATACTCAGGGAGAACACTTATACCTTGAAATTTAGTGAGAGATCATCTTATAATGCTACCGTCATACTAAGCATGATAAAATGCATAAAGGATAAACATCACATGTAATCAATATAAGTGATATGATATGGCCATCATCATCTTGTGCCTTTGATCTCCATCTTCAAAGCATCGTCATGATGACCATCGTCACCGGCTTGACACCTTGACCTCCATCATAGCATCGTTGTCGTCTCACCAACTATTGCTTCTACGACTATCACTATCGCTTAGTGATAAAGTAAAGCAATTACATGGCGATTGCATTTCATACAATAAAGCGACAACCATATGGCTCCTGCCAGTTGCCGATAACTGTGTTACAAAACATGATCATCTCATACAACAATTTATATAATCACGTCTTGACCATATCACATCACAACATGCCCTGCAAAACAAGTTAGACGTCCTCTACTTTGTTGTTGCAAGTTTTACGTGGCTGCTACAGGCTTAGCAAGAACCGTTCTTACCTACGCATCAAAAACCACAACGTGGTATAGTGATTTCTTTTTTATCTTCAGAAAGAACCCCGTTCATTGAATCCGATTCAACTAAAGTTGGAGAAATAGACACCCACTAGACACCTGTGTGCGAAGCATGTTGGTAGAACCAGTCTCGTGTAAGTGTACGCGTAATGTCGGTCTGAGCCACTTCATCCAACAATACCGCTGAATCAAGAATCAACTAGTGACGGCAAGCAATATGTATATACCCACGCCCACAACTCCTTTGTGTTCTACTCGTGCATATAACATCTACGCATAGTCCTGGCTCGGATGCCACTGATGGGGAACACAGTAATTTCAAAAAAAATCCTACGCACACGCAAGATCCATCTAGGTGATGGATAGCAACGAGAGGGGAGAGTGTTGTACATGTACCCTCGTAGACCGTAAGTGGAAGTGTTATGACAACATGGTTGATGTAGTCGTACGTCTTCACGATCCGACCAATCCTAGTACCGAAGATACGGCACCTCCGCGATCTGCACACGTTCCGCTCGGTGACGTCCCGCAAACTCTAGATCCAGCTGAGGTCGAGGGAGAGTTGCGTCAACACGACGGCCTGGTGATGGTGATGATGAAGCTACCGGCGCGGGGCTTCGCCTAAGCACTACAACGATATGACCAAGGTGGAAATCTATGGAGGGGGGTCCTGCACACGGCTAAGATCAACTTTGATGTGTTCTAGGGTGCCCCCTCCCCATGTATATAAAGGAGGGAGGGGGAGTCCGTCCGGCCCTCTAGGCGCGCCAAGGGTGGAGGAGTCCTCCTCCTAGTAGGAGTAGGACTCCCCCCTTTCCTAGTCCCACTAGGAAAAGAAGGAAGAGGGAGAAGGAGAAAAGAAAGGGGGCGGCCCCCCACCCAATTCGGATTGGGCTTGGGGGGCGCCCTCCACCTGGCTGCCTCCTCTTCTTTTCCACTAGGGCCCAATAAGGCCCATTGACTCCCTGGGGGGTTTCGGTAACCCCCCCCCCCCAATACTCCGGTAAATGCCTGAACTCACCCAGAACCATTCCGATGTCCAGTCATAGCCTTCCAATATATCGATCTTTATGTCTCGACCATTTTGAGACTCCTCGTCATGTCCGTGATCACATCCGGGACTCCGAACAACCTTCGGTACATCAAAACACATAAACTCATAATACCAATTGTCATCGAACGTTAAGCGTGCGGACCCTACGGGTTCGAGAACTATGTAGACATGACAGAGACTCATCTCTGGTCAATAACCAATAGCGGAACCTGGATGCTCATATTGGTTCCTACATATTCTACGAAGATCTTTATCGGTCAAACCACATAACAACATACGTTGTTCCCTTTGTTATCGATATGTTACTTGCCTGAGATTAGATCGTCGGTATCATCATACCTAGTTCAATCTCGTTACCGGCAAGTCTCTTTACTCGTTCCGTAATACTTCATCCCGCAACTAACTCATTAGTCACATTGCTTGCAAGGCTTATAGTGATGAGCATTACCGAGAGGGCCCAGAGATACCTCTCCGATACACGGAGTGACAAATCCTAATCTTGATCTATGCCAACCCAACAAACACCATCAGATACACCCGTAGAGCATCTTTATAATCACCCAGTTACGTTGTGACGTTTGATAGCACACTAAGTGTTCCTCCGATATTCTGGAGTTGCATAATCTCATAGTCATAGGAACATGTATAAGTCATAAAGAAAGCAATAGCAATAAACTAAACGATCATTATACTAAGCTAACAGATGGGTCTTGTCCATCACATCATTCTCTAATAATGTGATCCCGTTCATCAAATGACAACACATGTCCATGGCTAGGAAACTTAATCATCTTTGATTAACGATCTAGTCAAGTAGAGGCATACTAGGGACACTCTGTTTGTCTATGTATTCACACATGTGCTAAGTTTACGGTTAATACAATTCTAGCATGAATAATAAACATGTATCATGATGTAAGGAAATATAAATAAGAACTTTATTATTGCCTCTAGGGCATATTTCCTTCAAAATTCCACCTTGGCGGCCCCGTATATCGAGGAACACATGGATATTGTATGCTCCAAGAACCCGGAGCTGTCTGACCCCTGGATTAAATGTACACATATGGCGACTTTCGGCGGTTGGTTGCAAACACATCTCATGAATGACCCCCTTGTTGGAGATGAGTTGTACTTGTTGGCCAAGTCACCATCTTCGACTATATTGACTTACAAAGGGTACGAGATAAATGGGAATACATTTTACATGACCGCCCAAGATAAAAAGAGCACCAACCAAAATAGTGGTGTCCGCTTTGATGCAACAAACAACAATACGAAAAAGGACCACGGGTACGCGTCGGTGCTATACAAACGGTTTTTATCCCCTTTCCGCGATGGCATTTCGAACCGCAGCCAAGTGAGTGTGGGCGATAGGGGGTCCTTCCCACACGACCCAGAAACCGTCGTTGATGGGCGAGGGGCTACTGACGATCGCCATACAATAAACGTATGAGAAGCCGCCCCAGTCGCACGCGTTACATCTCGACGTTACGTTTCTGATCAGAGAGACATCCCAAACGATTACACCGCTATAGTCGTGTGAAAAAAGTGGACATCAACATTTAATCTGCCGATATGTTTGTGATCGGTAAGTTATCGCACACGGTTCAAGAATGTAAAATGTGTGTGGTGCCTCTACCAGTGGCGGACGTACAGGGTCGCCAGGGTGGGCCGCGGCCCACCCTAGGATTTTTACACAGCCTATATACCTATTCATTTTAAGTGGGCTCAAACAATATGGCCCAGTAAACTCGAGCGCAGACGCCCAGTGCCCCGAGTCCCCGACCCAAGCGGTCGTCGTCCCTGCCGCATCCTCGTCAGTTCCTCGTCCCGACGCCCTAGCCCTACCCTGGTACAGTGCCCGAACCCTAGTTGCAGCCGCCGGTCGCGCCCCTATCGCCGGCCCGCCGCCCAGGAACTGTGCTCCTCCAGCCTCCAGGCTCCGGCCGCATCTCCACTTCCCGGATTCGCGCCCCTGCCCCAACACGCGGCTGCAGTGCGACGCCCCTCGGCCCCCGCCCCTGCCCTGCCTGCACGCGGCTACGTTGCTGCCGCCAGTCGGTTGTCGGGCGCCCTTGCCGGCCAGCTCTCGTGGCCTTGCTCATTCACCAATCCATAGAAAGTAGAATGCCCTGATTTAAGGTATCAAAATTCTCAAATTTCTGATTTAGGGTTTGCTTTTTTGCACCATGATATCCACTAGATGAACATATAGCAAAATACCTAATTAGCTTTATTGAATATCGATATAAAGTAGTTTTCTTGCAGATTTGTTGAAAAATGAAGAGGGTTGGAGACATTGTTTCTCTTTTCCAGAGAGAGGCTATGAAAATAGGTAAGGAGAAGAAGGCGGAGAATATGCCGGATGTGGATGAAGAGCAAACCGACGAAGTTGTGTGTATGCCAGTTGTGATCGAAGAGCAAACTGAAGAACCAATATTGTCTATGTCTAATGTGACCACAGAGCAAACTAAAGATGTGTCACCGCCTCGTCACCGGTTTATGATTTTAGTCATCGTAAACATGATCCTGGGGAAAGGCTACCCATTGCAAGTTATCATGTCAATGATCAAGATGCAGTTCGAAGAGCATATATCCTTAAAAAGTCATTCAAACCTTATGCACATAACTTTTAAAAAAGAACAATTGGGAGTAGAGAACATTCACTCAATCCTTTGTGGCTTCATAATCATAGTTGGCTTGAATATAGTATCAAGAAGGAATCTGCATTTTGCTTTGTATGTTACTTGTTCAAAGAAAAAAACTAGTGGTAAGGGTACTAATGCATTTACTAATGGTGGTTGGAGTAATTGGAATAGAGAGGATGTTCTTCTTAAGCATGTTAGTTGCGTAACAAGTGTGCACAATGGAGCTCAAGAGAGATATAACTTATTTGTGAATCCTTGTGCAGCAATTGATGATCTTTATGTGAAGGTAAATAGTGAGGATCTACGTCTTTACAAGATGAGGTTGAAGTATTCACTTAGATGCTTGCAGATGAAAGTGAACAGTCTAGCAATAGAGGAAACTTCCTTGAGCTATTAAAGTGGCTTGCAGCAAATAGTGAGGAGGCGAATAAGTATGTTCTGAAGAATGCACCAGGTAACTGCAAATTGACTTCTCATCAGATACAACATCAGCTTATTCAATGTTGTGCAGTACTTACTAGAGAGCAAATTATTGATCAACTTGGCGATGAGCACTATGCTATTCTAGCTGATGAGTCTAGTGATGTATCACATAAAGAACAACTAGCTTTGTGCTTGCATTTTGTTGATAAAGTAGGAAGGCTGTGTGAGCACTTTCTTGGAGTTGTTCATGTAAGTGACACTACTTTATTGTCACTTAAGGAAGCAACTGCAAATTTACTTACTGATCATGGTTTGACTATAACTCAAATTCGTGGGCAAGGATATGCTGGGGCTAGTAATATGAGAGGGGAAATTAAAGGACTGAAAACATTGATCATGAAAGAGTCACCTTCTGCCTATTATATTCATTGTTTTGCACATCAAATCCAGCTAGTTCTTATTGCTGTTGCCAAGGGAAATGATGATTGTGTGTGGTTTTTTGATCGAGTGTCTTTATTACTGAATGTTATTGGAGTGTCTTGTAAGCGTCATGACATGCTCCGAGATGCTAGACTTCACAATATCATGAAACTACTTGAATGTGGTGAGTTACAAACTGGGAGTGGTTTGAATCAAGAGATGGGGTTACCTAGGCCTGGTGATACTCGATGGGGCTCTCGTTACAAAATTGTTCTCAACATTATTGCTATGTATCCCACAATCCATGACGTGCTCATAACTCTTGGACAAGATGCTTCACAAAGAAGCGATTGGCCCAAAATTCATACCATTGTTGGAGTGTTTGAGTCATTTGACTTTATTTTCGATGCACACTTGATGCTTGTCATTCTTGGATACACACGTGATTTGTCTGATTGTTTGCAAAGAAGAGACTAGGATATTCTTACTGCAATGGCACTTATTAGAACTGCAAAAAGTAGAATACAAGAACTTAGGTCTAATGGGCGGGAGGCATTTCTGCAAAAGGTCACACTATTTTGTAACAAGCATGGCATTCAAGTTCCTATAATGGAAGGTAATTATGTGCCTTATGGAAGATCAACACGGTTTGCCCGACCCCAAACAAATGATGATCACTTTAGAAGAGAAGTTTTTTTGGAGTCATTGATCAAATTAGTCAAGAGCTTGAAAATCGGTTTGATGAGATCAATATGGAATTGCTATCTTGTCTGTCTGCTTTGAATCCCGCCAACTCATTTGCTGCTTTTGATGCACAAAAGGTATGCAAACTTGCTTCTAAAATTTGTATTGCTTTCAAAATTTCTATTGAATCTCTTCAACTCATTTGTTTCTTTTGATGCACATTAGGTATGAAGACTTGCTGAATTTTATCCCAAAGACTTTTCAAGTGCCGACTTGATACACCTTGAACTACAACTTGATAACTATATTGATGACATGAGAAATGATGAGAACTTCCAAGGCCTTGGAAATCTTGTTGATCTCTCAGTTAAGCTTGTTCAAACAGGGAGACACATAGTTCATCATTTGGTGTACTTGCTTTCAAAATTGGTATTGATTCTACCGGTGGCAACGACAAATGTTGAGAGAGCATTTTCTGCCATGAGTATAGTCAAGAGCAAGTTGAGAAATAAGATGGGTGATAGTCTTTTGGATGATTGCCTAGTTACATACATTGAGAGGGATACTTTCTCCGAGGTGAATGCAGATGACATAATTGATACCTTCATGGCAATGCAAAAGCATAGGCCAGAAACATAGTCTTTTTGAATTTCTCAAGGTATGTACTATGGTCAGTGTTTCTATTTGATACCTTCATGGCAGCCATGTACTATTTACTATGTAGGCTTCTTTATGCAAAACTTAGATTGGATTGTGAATTTTAGTGTGTTTGTAAGGCCATATTGATCTATTTCTTTGTCCTATTTATAATTAGTTAGAATGTTAACATGCCATATTAGTTATCAAAAAAATTGGGGGTGGACCACCCTGTCGTCAAAAGCTAGCTCCGCCACTGGCCTCTACTAATGTCAACATGTACATTTTTCATAACTGTGTGCGATTGGTATTCCTATCACACACGCACACTGGTTTGAAACGTTTTCTGTATTACCATGAACCGTACACGCATATGATACGAAACCGTGTGTGTGTGTCTGTTGGGCATCGCAAAAGTTTCACATCAAAGGACCGTATGTTCTCTTTTTTTTGTCACACATGCTGTTTTCTTTCTAACCGTGTGCACATTATTTTGTAAGCTCATGTATATTTTTATTTTGCATGTAATTTATTATTCAAATTGGAAATTTTGAAATATGAAACGTGCAATTCAAATTCTCAGCACAATGGTTCAACAACGAATCCATAAATAAAATTGTCAGTACAATACGTTCAGTAATTACAGGATTAGACATCAATTAACTATGATGAACCACAATATTTAAAGGCGGTAAAGGTGAAGAGACAAGTGTAAATCATTTTGACTGTCGATGGTGTTGAAGAAGCGGAATGCCCATAATGTGCCTTCCTGCATGCCATAGGCACGAACCACTTTTGTCCAACCCCTTGTGACGATCGCCCGCCCATCCTTCACCGCCTTCAGAAAGATTTCTAGAGCATTATCATGGTAGCATGAATTATATACTTTAACCTTAGTTGCCTCCACTCCGGTCATCAGTAAATAGCTTCGCAAACCACTAAAAAGAGAAAAATACTAGATACTAAGGTCTAATAGAGTAACTTGTTGTGGGAAGGGGGAAAAGGCAACACATTACTTACCATCCTAAAGTTCACTGTTGTCTTGAACAAAGTGTAAATAAAGAGCTTAATTCCAATCACCCGTTTCTTTCGCCTAACAATATTTTTTAGTTTCCTCACTTGACGCTTGTTCATCAATATCTCATTGCCTCATACGCAAAAGAGATCGAAACGTGGATCAATACCGCTCATATATGTACCTACAAGCAACCAGTAAATGTTAGAAGCTAAACTAAGATTGCACAAATGATGTAAAATACAACTACCAACGTTCCTAAGTACAAGTATTTTTTTAGATATTTCAATATGAACTACATACGGATGTATATAGAATTATAGATATAGTTTAGATTAGAATCTAGATTCACTCATTTTGCTCCTTATGTAGTCTATATTGGAATCTCTAAAAATACTTATATTTAGGAATAGATGGTGTATAAGACATGGGATGCAGCTAACCTCGATGGCAAACAACAGCATCGCCCATGTAGCCCTGTGTAAGTACATGGAAAACCAATGTTAACTACAACAGGGTTAACATCCACTAAAAATAGCAAATGGTAATAAAACGACAGCATCTGTAGTGATATCTTCATTGCAAAAGAGTAGCACGATAGCAAAGGGATGAATTAAAAAATGGATCAGCTATTAATTGCAACAGGCTTAACAACATCCTAATTCATGTTTTGTAAGTTTGTAGCCATGGAAATACAACTGTTTAAAAATGGATACAACTGCTAGTTGCAACAGGCTTAATGGCCATTGAAACCGATACTGATAAAAATGCAATTAGCAGAGTTAAACATCACAAGGCAGGTGCTGCCAGAGCAGATAATGGCTCGGTTGTCTATAAAAAGGTAGGAAAATAGCTAAAATGTGTTAGGCATGTTTACTACAACATGCTTAATACATCGACTATACAAAACATAGCCATTAATTGCAACTGGTATTGATAAGATTGAACTGGTGAGTACATACTTGGTAAGTCCTGAGAGGTAGTTGTTGGGGCACTTCATCATGGCCAGAGCACGCCCAAAGTCAGCGGCGGCGGAGGCGAGCTGTTCCTCCGAGTCGAAGCGTGGGTCAGTGCCACTGACATGTGTACCTAAAGGCAACCAGTAAATGGTAGAAGTTAAATTGCAATTTCACAAATGATGTAAAATACTGTAAGACATGGGATGCGGCTAACCTCGATGGCAAACAACAGCATCGGCTGTTATGACCCTGCGTAAGTACATGGACAGGCATGTTAAGTACAACAGGGTTAGCATCCACCAAAAATAACAAAAATGGGCAGCATCTCTAGTATATCTTCATTGCGAAGAGTAGCATGGTAGCAGATGGACAAATTAAAAATGGATACAACTGTTAATTGCAACAGGCTTAACAACATCCTAAGTCATGTTTTGTAAGTTTGTAGCCATTGAAATACAACTGTTTAAAATGGATTCAACTGCTAATTGCAACAGGCTTAATAGCCATTGAAACCGGTACTGATAAAAATGCAATTGGCAGAGTTAAACATCACAAGGCAGGTGCTGCCAGAGCAGAGAATGGCCCAGTTGTCTATAAAAAGGTAGGGAAAGTAGCTAAAACATGTTAGGCATGTTTACTAGAACATGCTTAATACATCGTGAAGGAAATATGCCCTAGAGGCAATAATAATGTTATTATTTTATTTCCTTATATCATGATAAATGTTTATTATTCATGCTAGAATTGTATTATCCGGAAACATAATACTTGTGTGAATACATAGACAAACTAAACGTCACTACTATGCCTCTACTTGACTAGCTCATTAATCAAAGATGGTTATGTTTCCTAACCATAGACATGTGTTGTCATTTGATTAACGGGATCACATTATTAGGAGAATGATGTGATTGACATGACCCATTCCATTAGCTTAGCACCCGATCGTTTAGTATGTTGCTATTGCTTTCTTCATAACTTATACATGTTCCTATGACTATGAGATTATGCAACTCCCGTTTACCGGAGGAACACTTTGTGTGCTACCAAACGTCACAATGTAACTGGGTGATTATAAAGGTGCTCTACAGGTGTCTCCAAAGGTATATGTTGGGTTGGCGTATTTCGAGATTAGGATTTGTCACTCCGATTGTCAGAGAGGTATCTCTGGGCCCTCTCGGTAATGCACATCACCTAAGCCTTGCAAGCAATGCAACTAATGGGTTAGTTGCGAGATGATGTATTACAGAACAAGTAAAGAGACTTGCCGGCAACGAGATTGAACTAGGTATTGAGATACCGATGATCGAATCTCGGGCAAGTAACATACCGATGACAAAGGGAACAACGTATGTTGTTATGCGGTCTGACCGATAAAAGATCTTAGTAGAATATGTGGGAGCCAATATGAGCATCCAGGTTCCACTATTGGTTATTGACCGGAGACGTGTCTCGGTCATGTCTACATTGTTCTCGAACCCGTAGGGTCCGCACGCTTAAGGTTTCGATGACAGTTATATTATGAGTTTATTAGTTTTGATGTACCGAAGTTAGTTCGGAGTCCCGAATATGATCACGGACATAATGAGGAGTCTCGAAATGGTCGAGACATAAAGATTGATATATTGGACGACTATATTCGGACACCGGAAGTGTTCCGGGAAAGTTTCGGCTAAAACCAGAGTACCGGGGGGTTACCGGAACCCCCCGGGGGGTTAATGGGCCTCATGGGCCTAAAGTGGAGAAGAGGAGGGGCGGCCAGGGCAGGCCGCGCGCCCCCTCTCCCCCTAGTCCGAATTGGACAAGGAGGGAGGGGCGGCGCCCCCCTTTCCTTCCTCTCCTCTCCCTTCCTTCCCCCTCTCCCACTTGGACATGGAAAAGGAGGGAGTCCTACTCCCGGTAGGAGTCCGGGAGTAGGACTCCTCCCTGGCGCGCCTCATCATGCCCCCCCCCCCCTTGCTCCATTATATACAGGGGCAGGGGGCACCTCTAGACAACAATTGATCCTTGAGATCTCTTAGCCGTGTGCGGTGCCCCCCTCCACCATATTCCTCGATAATATTGTAGCGGTGCTTAGGCGAAGCCCTGCAACGGTAGAATATCAAGATCGTCACCACGCCATCGTGCTGACGGAACTCTTTCCCGACACTTTGCTGGATCGGAGTCCGGGGATCGTCATCGAGCTGAACGTGTGCTAGAACTCGGAGGTGCCGTAGTTTCGGTGCTTGATCGGTCGGGCCGTGAAGACGTATGACTACATCAACTACGTTGTTATAATGCTTCCGCTTTCGGTCTACGAGGGTACGTGGACAACACTCTCCCCTCTCGTTGCTATGCATCACCATGATCTTGCGTGTGCGTAGGAAAATTTTGAAATTACTACGTTCCCCAACAGTGGCATCCGAGCCTAGGTTTTATGTGTTGATGTTGTGCACGAGTAGAACACAAGTGAGTTGTGGGCGATACAAGTCATACTGCTTACCAGCATGTCATACTTTGGTTCGGCGGTATCGTTGGATGAAGCGGCCCGGACCGACATTACGCGTACGCTTACGCGAGACTGGTTCTACCGACGTGCTTTGCACACAGGTGGCTGGCGGGTGTCAGTTTCTCCAACTTTAGTTGAACCGAGTGTGGCTACGCCCGGTCCTTGCGAAGGTTAAAACATCACCAACTTGATAAACTATCGTTGTGGTTTTGATGCGTATGTAAGATTGGTTCTTGCTTAAGCCCGTAGCAGCCACGTAAAACTTGCAACAACAAAGTAGAGGACGTCTAACTTGTTTTTGCAGGGCATGTTGTGATGTGATATGGTCAAGACATGATGCTAAATTTTATTGTATGAGATGATCATGTTTTGTAACCGAGTTATCGGCAACTGGCAGGAGCCATATGGTTGTCGCTTTATTGTATGCAATGCAACTACGCTGTAATGCTTTACTTTATCACTAAGCGGTAGCGGTAGTCATGGAAGCATAAGATTGGCGAGACGACAACGATGCTACGATGGTGATCAAGGTGTCGCGCCGGTGACGATGGTGATCTTAACGGTACTTCGGAGATGGAGATCACAAGTACAAGAAGATGATGGCCATATCATATCACTTATATTGATTGCATGTGATGTTTATCTTTTATGCATCTTATCTTGCTTTGATTGACGGTAGCATTATAAGATGATCTCTCACTAATTATCAAGAAGTGTTCTCCCTGAGTATGCACCGTTGCCAAAGTTCGTCGTGCCCAAACACCACGTGATGATCGGGTGTGATAAGCTCTACGTCCATCTACAACGGGTGCAACCCAGTTTTTGCACACGCAGAATACTCAGGTTAAACTTGACGAGCCTAGCATATGCAGATATGGCCTCGAAACACTGAGACCGAAAGGTCGGGCGTGAATCATATAGTAGATATGATCAACATATCAACATATTGATGTTCACCATTGAAAGCTACTCCATTTCACGTGATGATCGGTTATGGTTTAGTTGATTTGGATCACGTAATCACTTAGAAGATTAGAGGGATGTCTTTCTAAGTGGGAGTTCTTAAGTAATATGATTAATTGAACTTAAATTTATCATGAACTTAGTACCTGATAGTATCTTGCTTGTTTATGTTTGATTGTAGATAGATGGCCCGTGTTGTTGTTCCGTTGAATTTTAATGCGTTCCTTGAGAAAGCAAAGTTGAAAGACGATGGTAGCAATTACACGGACTGGGTCCGTAACTTGAGGATTATCTATTGGAAATATGCCCTAGAGGCAATAATAAAAGGATTATTATTATATTTCCTTGTTCATGATAATTGTCTTTGTTCATGCTATAATTGTGTTATCCGGAAATTGTAATACATGTGTGAATAATAGACACCAACATGTCCCTAGTAAGCCTCTAGTTGACTAGCTCGTTGATCAACATATAGTCATGGTTTCCTGACTATGGACATTGGATGTCATTGATAACGAGATCACATCATTAGGAGAATGATGTGATGGACAAGACCCAATCCTAAACATAGCATAAGATCGTATAGTTCGTTTGCTAGAGTTTTTCCAATGTCAAGTATCCTTTCCTTAGACCATGAGATCGTGTAACTTCCGGATACCGTAGGAGTGCTTTGGGTGTACCAAACGTCACAACGTAACTGGGTGACTATAAAGGTATACTACGGGTATCTCCGAAAGTGTCTGTTGGGTTGACACGGATCAAGACTGGGATTTGTCACTCCGTATGACGGAGAGGTATCACTGGGCCCACTCGGTAATGCATCATCATAATGAGCTCAAAGTGACCAAGTGTCTGGTCACGGGATCATGCATTACGGTACGAGTAAAGTGACTTGCCGGTAACGAGATTGAACGAGGTATTGGGATACCGACGATCGAATCTCGGGCAAGTAACATACCGATTGACAAAGGGAATTGTATACGGGGTTGCTTGAATCCTCGACATCGTGGTTCATCCGATGAGATCATCGAGGAGCATGTGGGAGCCAACATGGGTATCCAGATCCCGTTGTTGGTTATTGACCGGAGAGTGATCTCGGTCATGTCTACATGTCTCCCGAACCCGTAGGGTCTACACACTTAAGGTTTGGTGACGCTAGGGTTGTAGGGATATGTATATGCAGTAACCCGAATGTTGTTCGGAGTCCCGGATGAGATCCTGGATGTCACGAGGAGTTCCGGAATGGTCCGGAGGTAAAGAATTATATATAGGAAGTGCTATTTCGGCCATCGGGACAAGTTTCGGGGTCACCGGTATTGTACCGGGACCACCGGAAGGGTCCCGGGGGTCCACCGGGTGGGGCCACCTGCCCCGGGGGGCCACATGGGCTGTAGGGGGTGCGCCTTGGCCTATATGGTCCAAGGGCACCAGCCCCAAGAGGCCCATGCGCCTAGGGTTCAAGAAGGGAAGAGTCCCGAAGGGGGAAGGCACCTCCTAGGTGCCTTGGGGAGGAGGGATTCCTCCCTTGGCCGCCGCCCCCCTAGGAGATTGGATCTCCTAGGGCCGGCGCCCCCCTAGGCTCCCTATATATAGTGGGGGAAGGAGGGCCTCTCATACCACGCCTTTGGTGCCTCCCTCTCCCTCTCCAACACATCCTCCTCCTCCATAGTGCTTGGCGAAGCCCTGCCGGAGTACTGCAGCTCCACCACCACCACGCTGCCGTGCTGCTGCTGGAGCCATCTTCCTCAACCTCTCCTTCCCCCTTGCTGGATCAAGAAGAAGGATACGTTACGCTGACCGTACGTGTGTTGAACGCGGAGGTGCCGTCCGTTCGGCGCTAGGATCTCCGGTGATTTGGATCACGTCGAGTACGCCTTCCTCATCCCCGTTCTTTGAACGCTTCCGCGCGTGATCTACAAAGGTATGTAGATGCAATCCGATCACTCGTTGCTAGGTGAACTCCTAGATGGATCTTGGTGAAACCGTAGGAAAATTTTTGTTTTCTGCAACGTTCCCTAACATTATCCTCATTGCTGCACAGAAGAATTACGTCCTGGAAGCACCGCTGGGTGCCAGGCCTACTGCTGGAGCAACACCAGATATTATGAACGTCTGGTAGAGCAAAGCTGATGACTACTCGATAGTTTAGTGTGCCATGCTTTACGGCCTAGAATCGGGACTTCAACGATGTTTTGAACGCCATGGAGCATATGAGATGTTCCAGGAGTTGAAGTTAATATTTCAAGCAAATTCCCGGATTGAGAGATATGAAGTCTCCAATAAGTTCTATAGCTGCAAGATGGAGGAGAACAGTTCTGTCAGTGAGCATATACTCAAAATGTCTGGGTATAATAATCACTTGATTCAATTGGGAGTTAATCTTCCAGATGATTGCGTCATTGACAGAATTCTCCAATCACTGCCGCCTAGCTACAAGAGCTTCGTGATGAACTATAATATGCAAGGGATGAATAAGACTATTCCCGAGCTCTTCGCAATGCTGAAAGCTGCGGAGGTAGAAATCAAGAAGGAGCATCAAGTGTTGATGGTTAACAAAACCACTGGTTTCAAGAAAAGGGGCAAAGGGAAGAAGAAGGGGAACTTCAAAAAGAACAGCATGCAAGTTGCTACTCAAGAGAAGAAACCCAAATCTGGACCTAAACCTGAAACTGAGTGCTTCTACTACAAGCAGACTGGTCACAGGAAGCGGAACTGCCCGAAGTATTTGGCGGATAAGAAGGATGGCAAGGTGAACAAAGGTATATGTGATATACATGTTATTGATGTGTACCTTACTAGAGCTCGCAGTAGCACCTGGGTATTTGATACTGGTTCTGTTGCTAATATTTGCAACTCGAAACAGGGACTACGGATTAAGCGAACACTGGCGAAGGACGAGGTGACGATGCGTGTGGGAAATGGTTCCAAAGTCGATGTGATCGCGGTCGGCATGCTACCTCTACATTTACCATCGGGATTAGTATTAGACCTAAATAATTGTTATTTGGTGCCAGCGTTGAGCATGAACATTATATTTGGATCTTGTTTAATGTGAAACGGTTATTCATTTAAATCAGAGAATAATGGTTGTTCTATTTATATGAGTAATATCTTTTATGGTCATGCACCCTTGAAGAATGGTCTATTTTTAATGAATCTCGATAGTAGTGATACACATATTCATAATGTTGAAACCAAAAGATGTAGAGTTGATAATGATAGTGCAACTTATTTGTGGCACTGCCGTTTAGGTCATATCGGTATAAAACGCATAAAGAAACTCCATACTGATGGACTTTTGGAATCACTTGATTATGAATCACTTGGTACTTGCGAACCGTGCCTCATGGGCAAGATGACTAAAACACCATTCTCCGGTACAATGGAGAGAGCAACAGATTTGTTAGAAATCATACATACAGATGTATGTGGTCCGATGAATGTTGAGGCTCGTGGCGGATATCGTTGTTTTCTCACCTTCACAGATGATTTAAGCAGATATGGGTATATCTACTTAATGAAGCATAAGTCTGAAACATTTGAAAAGTTCAAAGAATTTCAGAGTGAAGTTGAAAATCATCGTAACAAGAAAATAAAGTTTCTGCGATCTGATCGTGGAGGAGAATATTTGAGTTACGAGTTTGGTCTACATCTGAAACAATGCGGAATAGTTTCGCAACTCACGCCACCCGGAACACCACAGCGTAATGGTGTGTCCGAACGTCGTAATCGTACTTTACTTGATATGGTGCGATCTATGATGTCTCTTACAGATTTACCGCTATCGTTTTGGGGTTATGCTTTAGAGACGGCCGCATTCACGTTAAATAGGGCACCATCAAAATCCATTGAGACGACGCCTTATGAACTATGGTTTGGCAAGAAACCAAAGTTGTCGTTTCTGAAAGTTTGGGGCTGCGATGCTTATGTGAAAAAACTTCAACCTGATAAGATCGAACCCAAATCAGATAAATGTGTCTTCATAGGATACCCAAAGGAGACTGTTGGGTACACCTTCTATCACAGATCCGAAGGCAAGACATTTGTCGCTAAGAATGGATCCTTTCTAGAGAAGGAGTTTCTCTCGAAAGAAGTGAGTGGGAGGAAAGTAGAACTTGATGAGGTAACTGTACCTGCTCCCTTATTGGAAAGTAGTACATCGCAGAAACTGGTTTCTGTGACACCTACACCAACTAGTGAGGAAGCTAATGATAATGATCATGAAACTTCAGAATAAGTTACTACCGAACCTCGTAGATCAACCAGAGTAAGATCCGCACCAGAGTGGTACGGTAATCCTGTTCTGGAAGTCATGCTACTAGATCATGATGAACCTACGAACTATGAAGAAGCAATGGTGAGCCCAGATTCTGCAAAATGGCTTGAAGCCATGAAATCTGAGATGGGATCCATGTATGAGAACAAAGTATGGACTTTGGTTGACTTGCCTAATGATCGGCAAGCAATTGAGAATAAATGGATCTTCAAGAAGAAGACTGACGCTGATGATAATGTTACTGTCTACAAAGCTCGACTTGTCGCAAAAGGTTTTCGACAAGTTCAAGGGATTGACTACGATGAGACCTTCTCACCCGTAGTGATGCTTAAGTCTGTCCGAATTATCTTAGCAATTGCCGCATTTTATGATTATGAAATTTGGCAGATGGATGTCAAAACTGCATTCCTGAATGGATTTCTGGAAGAAGAGTTGTATATGATGCAGCCGGAAGGTTTTTTCGATCCAAAGGGAGCTAACAAAGTGTGCAAGCTCCAGTGATCCATTTATGGACTGGTGCAAGCCTCTCGGAGTTGGAATAAACGCTTTGATAGTGTGATCAAAGCATTTGGTTTTGTAGAGACTTTTGGAGAAGCATGTATTTACAAGAAAGTGAGTGGGAGCTCTGATACTTGAATAAGAGTTTTTCAATGAAAGACCTCGGTGAAGCTGCTTACATATTGGGCATTAAGATCTATCGAGATAGATCAAGACACTTAATTGGACTTTCACAAAGCACATACCTTGACAAAGTTTTGAAGAAGTTCAAAATGGATCAAGCAAAGAAAGGATTCTTGCCCGTGTTACAAGGTGTGAAATTGAGTAAGACTCAATGCTCGACCAATGCAGAAGATAGAGAGAAAATGAAAGATGTTCCCTATGCTTCAGCCATAGGCTCTATCATGTATGCAATGATGTGTACCAGACCTGATGTGTGTCTTGCTATAAGTCTAGCAGGGAGGTACCAAAGTAATCCAGGAGTGGATCACTGGACAGCGGTCAAGAACATCCTGAAATACCTGAAAAGGACTAAGGATATGTTTCTCATATATGGAGGTGACAAAGAGCTCATCGTAAATGGTTACGTTGATGCAAGCTTTGACACTGATCCGAACGATTCTAAATCGCAAACCGGATACGTGTTTACATTAAACGGTGGAGCTGTGAGTTGGTGCAGTTCTAAACAAAGCGTTGTGGCGGGATCTACATGTGAAGCGGAGTATATAGTTGCTTCGGAAGCAGCAAACGAAGGAGTCTGGATGAAGGAGTTCATATCCGATCTAGGTTTCATACCTAGTGCATCGGGTGCAATGAAAATCTTTTGTGACAATACTGGTGCAATTGCCTTGGCAAAGGAATCCAGATTTCACAAGAGAACCAAGCACATCAAGAGACGCTTCAATTCCATCCGGGATCTAGTCCAGGTGGGAGACATAGAGATTTGCAAGATACATACGGATCTGAATGTTGCAGACCCATTGACTAAGCCTCTTCCACGAGCAAAACATGATCAGCACCAAAGCTCCATGGGTGTTAGAATCATTACTGTGTAATCTAGATTATTGACTCTAGTGCAAGTGGGAGACTGAAGGAAATATGCCCTAGAGGCAATAATAATGTTATTATTTTATTTCCTTATATCATGATAAATGTTTATTATTCATGCTAGAATTGTATTATCCAGAAACATAATACTTGTGTGAATACATAGACAAACTAAACGTCACTAGTATGCCTCTACTTGACTAGCTCATTAATCAAAGATGGTTATGTTTCCTAACCATAGACATGTGTTGTCATTTGATTAACGGGATCACATTATTAGGAGAACGATGTGATTGACATGACCCATTCCATTAGCTTAGCACCCGATCGTTTAGTATGTTGCTATTGCTTTCTTCATAACTTATACATGTTCCTATGACTATGAGATTATGCAACTCCTGTTTACCGGAGGAACACTTTGTGTGCTACCAAACGTCACAATGTAACTAGGTGATTATAAAGGTGCTCTACAGGTGTCTCCAAAGGTATATGTTGGGTTGGCGTATTTTGAGATTAGGATTTGTCACTCCGATTGTCAGAGAGGTATCTCTGGGCCCTCTCGGTAATGCACATCACCTAAGCCTTGCAAGCAATGCAACTAATGAGTTAGTTGTGAGATGATGTATTACAGAACGAGTAAAGAGACTTGCCGGCAACGAGATTGAACTAAGTATTGAGATACCGACGATCGAATCTCGGGAAAGTAACATACCGATGACAAAGGGAACAACGTATGTTGTTATGCGGTCTGACCGATAAAAGATCTTCGTAGAATATGTAGGAGCCAATATGAGCATCCAGATCCCGCTATTGGTTATTGACCGGAGACGTGTCTCGGTCATGTATATATATTGATCACGGACATAACGAGGAGTCTCGAAATGGTCGAGACATAAAGATTGATATATTGGACGACTATATTCCGACACCAGAAGTGTTCCGGGAAAGTTTCGGATAAAACCGGAGTACCGGGGGGTTACCGGAACCCCCCGGGGGGTTAATGGGCCTCATGGGCCTAAAGTGGAGAAGAGGAGGGGCGGCCAGGGCAGGCCACGCGCCCTCTCTCCCCCTAGTCCGAATTGGACAAGGAGGGAGGGGCGGCGCCCCCCCTTTCCTTCCTCTCCTCTCTCCCTTCCTTCCCCCTCTCCTACTTGGACAAGGAAAAGGAGGGAGTCCTACTCCCGGTAGGAGTAG
This sequence comes from Triticum aestivum, assembly GCF_018294505.1. Classification (NCBI taxonomy): domain Eukaryota; kingdom Viridiplantae; phylum Streptophyta; class Magnoliopsida; order Poales; family Poaceae; genus Triticum; species Triticum aestivum. The sequence continues at coordinate 107,960,905 of NC_057809.1, forward strand.
GACTCCTCCCTAGCGCGCCTCATCATGCCCCCCCTTGCTCCATTATATACGGGGGCAGGGGGGCACCTCTAGACAACAATTGATCCTTGAGATCTCTTAGCCGTGTGCGGTGCCCCCCTCCACCATATTCCTCGATAATATTGTAGCGGTGCTTAGGCGAAGCCCTGCAACGGTAGAACATCAAGATCGTCACCACGCCGTCGTGCTGACGGAACTCTTCCCCGACACTTTGCTAGATCGGAGTCCAGGGATCGTCATCGAGCTGAACGTGTGCTAGAACTCGGAGGTGCCGTAGTTTCGGTGCTTGATCGGTCGGGCCGTGAAGACGTACGACTACATCAATTGCGTTGTTATAACGCTTCCGCTTTCGGTCTACGAGGGTACATGGACAACACTCTCCCCTCTCATTGCTATCATCACCATGATCTTGCATGTGCGTAGGAAAATTTTGAAATTACTACGTTCCCCAACACATCGATAGTACAAAACATAGCCATTAATTGCAACTGATATTGGTAAGATTAAACTGGTGAGTACATACTTGGTAAGTCCTGAGAGGTAGTTGCTAGGGCACTTCATCTTGTCCAGAGCCCTCCCAAAGTCAGCGGCGGCGGAGGCAAGCTGTTCTTCCGGGTCGAAGCATGGATCAGTGCCACTGACATGTGTACCTACAGGCAACCAATAAATGGTAGAAGTTAAACTGCAATTGCACAAATGATGTGAAATACTGTAAGACATGAGATGCAGCTAACCTCGATGGTAAACAACAGCATCGGCCGTTATGATCCTGCGTAAGTACATGGACAAGCATGTTAAGGACAACAGGGTTAGCATCCACTAAAAATACCAAATGGGCAACATCTCTAGTGATATCCTGAGTCATGTATTGTAAGTTTGTTGCTGGTATTGGTGAAATTGAGCTGGACACGGTAATATTTGAACATTACACAGTGTGCAGTACTGAAATAAACAAGGCACGAACATTCTTAATACATCAACCGTACAAATCATAGCCGTTGCAAGTGGTATTGGTAAGATTTAGTTGGTCAGATCTTACCTGTTAAGTCCTGGGGGGTAGTCACTGGGGCACTTCATATGGGCCAGAGCCTGCAACATCTCGGCGGCGACAGAGGCGAGGTGTTCCTCCGGGTCAACATGCACAGCGGCCATCGCGCCATGGACCGCCATCAACTCCTTGCGGTAGGGATTTGGAGGCACGAGGATGTTTCGCAGGCGCCATTTGAGCAATCAGGTCGGGGTCGTGATAGAGATCGGCGGGTTACCTGAATGGTTCCGAGCAGAACGTAGATGTGGTTGAAGTTGTGGTTGCGGCGGCGGCGGTTTGAGCTGCCGGTAGGGGGAGGCGGGGGGGCAGATACTAAGGAAATTTGATGGGTGGGGATGTGGTTGGAGGAATAAATTCTGAAATCGCGCGCCTAATGAAAATTTTGTTGCAAAACTTGAAACTTGGGTGAGAGAAACACACAACGCAGACGAAGCGCATAAAATACTCATGTGCGAGAAAATAGAAAATTGGCAGATCCCGTCTCCAAAAAATCTACACATGTAGTTGATTTTTTCGGCCAATGGTACGCCTGGTTTATTAGGAAATATCGCACAGGTAACTGACTTATGGATCATTAACGCAAACAAACGCAGACGGGTACGGCATAGAAACCGTGTGTTTTGTGATCTTCTAATGATTAACGCAAAAAAGCACAAGGGCTAATCGACGCTCAAAGCCCTCAAAGGATGATCTTACTAACATTGTATATTAATACTACAAACTTAAAGTACTACTGGTAATTTGCTCTAATACAACAAACTTAAACTACTTCTGACATGCTGCCATCGGGGCATGCTGGCCAGATGCCAGCGTTCTCGTTCCCGGCCTTGTAGGCATCAGCCCACCATGCTTCAATCTCTGCCCAGCTCTCCTCACCACGGCGTGCAGCCTCTTCTTTCTTGCGGCGGCGGGACTCTCTTTTCTTGACTACTTTTTGCCTTTTCCGCTCCTTCTGTGCGGCTTTGAACGCCTCTAGATCCACCGCCCATTCGACCATGACAGCCTCAAAGTCCACCCACGTAACTATGTGGCCGCCGGCGGTGATGAACTCGGCGTGGCGAGATGCCATCGCTTCCTTACCATGTGTACGGTCGTGGGCGGCGAGGAACACAGCACGGCGGGATGCCATCGCTTCCTTACCAGTTACTATGCGCCGTAGTGCCATGGACGACACTTGGAGAGAGCTTTGGGACAGAGGGGCCGGGCAACCGTACAGAAATTTGGCTTCCCTTACAATTTTGCTCGTTCATTACCACACATGGTTCATCTCCATCGCTTACGGAAACAGTGTGCACTAAGCCTATTGTGTGTTGCATTATGATTGGACAAAATCCCAGCCACGCCGATCACGTGTGTGCACCGTAGGATGCACCGCGATCGAATGGCAATCCATGTCCCTCACATCATACCCGTGCAGCTGTAGCTGGATTGGATTTATATGCGCTAAATGCCTAGAAAATGCACATAATCCCCTAAATATGGTAAATGAGACCGAAAAATGCCAAATTTGAACACGGTGATTTGCAAGGTGCATGTTAGTCGTAGAAAAAAAACTCCAAGGCAAAGAACAAAGGAAATTTGGATTCCCCTTCAATCTTGGTGATTTCCCTCTCGAAAGCATGGAACTTCCTCGGTGATGGTTCGATTTATAAAGGGCGTGCATGACGACATAAGCCAAAACTTCTCAAATTTTACCAGGGCATGGTGAGGTCATACCATGCCACCATGCCAGACATCATGTTTTTCAAGCATTTATTTCATTTTTCTATAGTTGAAAACCCAATAAACAAACATTTTTGTTTGACTATTGCCACACATTTCATCGAAATATCTATCCATTCCTTGTAAAAGACATGAGAATTTACTAAATGGCACGAGCATGGTTTTCTAGGCCATTCTTGTGCACCTTTCATGCACCGATTGTTTGAACTTGAATTATGTGCATTAATGCCTAGGAAATGCACATAATCCCCTAAATATGGTAAATGAATCCGGAAAAGTGCCAAATTTGAACACGATGATTTGTAGGGTGTATGTTCATCGTAGAAAAAACTCGTGGAAAAATGAAATTTGGATCCCACTTCAATCTTGGTGATTTCCCCCTCGAAACCATGAAACTTCCTTGGTGATGGTTCGATTTATGAAAGGCGTGCATCATGACATAAGGAAAACATTCTCCAATTTTTACCAGGGCACGGTGAGGCCATACCATGGCACCACGCCAGGCATCATGTTTTCCAACCATGTATTTTATTTTTTGTATAGTTGTTAACCCAGTAAACGATACGTTTATGGTTGACTATTGCCACACATTTCCTTGAAATATCTGCCCATTCCTTGTAAAAGGCATGAGAATGTACTAAATAGCACGAGCATGGTTTTCCAGACCGTTCTTGTGCACCTTTTCATGCACCGATTGTTCGAATTTGAATTATGTGCATTAATGCCTAGAAAATGCATATAATCCCATAAATATGGTAAATGAGCCCGAAAAAATGTCAAATTTGAACATGTTGCATTTGAGGCGGTATGTTGATCCTTGGAAAAAACTGAATGACAAACTAGGACAAAAATTTGGATTCCCCTTCAATCTTGGTGATTTCTCTCTCAAAAGCATGGAAGTTCCTCGGTGATGGTTCGATTTATGAAGGGCGTGCATGACGACATAAGCCAAACCTTCTCAATTTTTTACCAGGGCATGGTGAGGTCATACCATGGCACCATGCTAGGCATCATGTTTTTCAAGCATTTATTTCATTTTTCTATAGTTGAAAACCCAATAAACAAACGTTTGTGGTTGAATATTGCCACACATTTCATCGAAATATCTGTCCATTCCTTGTAAAAGGCATGAGAATTTACTAAATGACACGAGCATGGTTTTTCAGGCCGTTCTTGTGCACCCTTTCATGCATCGATTGTTTGAACTGGAATTATGTGCATTAATGCCTAGGAAATGCACATAATCCCCTAAATATGGTAAATGAACCCGAAAAAGTGTCAAATTTGAACATGGTGATTTGCAGGGTGTATGTTCATCGTAGAAAAAAAACTCATGGACAAAGGAAATTTGGACCCCCCCCCCTTCAATCTTGGTGATTTCCCCCTCGAAACCATGAAACTTCCTCGGTGATGGTTCGATTTATGAAAGGCGTGTGTCACAACATAAGGAAAACATTCTCCAAATTTTACCAGGGCATGGTGAGGCCATACCATGGCACCACGCCAGGCGTCGTGTTTTCCAACCATGTATTTCATTTTTTGTATAGTTGTTAACCCAGTAAACGACGCGTTTATGGTTGACTATTGCCACATATTTCCTTGAAATATCCGCCCATTCCTTGTAAAAGGCGTGAGAATGTACTAAATAGCACGAGCATGGTTTTCCAGATCGTTCTTTTGCACCTTTTCATGCACCGATTGTTTGAATTTGAATTATGTGCATTAATGTCTAGAAAATGCACATAATCCCGTAAATATGGTAAATGAGCCCGAAAAAATGTCAAATTTGAACACGTTGCATTTGAGGCGGTATGTTGATCGTTGGAAAAAACTGAATGACAAACTAGGACGGAAATTTGGATTCCCCTTCAATCTTGGTGATTTCCCTCTCGAAAGTATGGAACTTCCTTGGTGATGGTTCGATTTATGAAGGGCGTGCATGACGACATAAGCCAAACCTTATCAAATTTTCATCGGGGCATGGTGAGGTCATACCATGGCACCATGCTAGGCGTCATGTTTTTCAAGCATTTATTTCACTTTTCTATAGTTGAAAACCTAATAAACTAACGTTTGTGGTTGAATATTTCCACACATTTCATCAAAATATCTGTCCATTCCTTCTAAAAGGCATGATAATTTACTAAATGGCACGAGCATGTTTTCTAGGCTGTTCTTGTGGCACCCTTTCATGCACGGATTGTTTAAACTTGAATTATGTGCATTAATGCCTAGGAAATGCACATAATCCCCTAAATATGGTAAATGAACCCGGAAAAGAGCCAAATTTGAACACGGTGATTTGTAGGGTGTATGTTCATCATAGAAAAAAACTCATGGACAAATGACAAAGGAAATTTGGATCCCCCTTCAGTCTTGGTAATTTCCCCCTCGAAACCATGAAACTTCCTCGGTGATGGTTCGATTTATGAAAGTCGCGTGCATGATGACATAAGGAAAACATTCTTAAATGTTTACCAGGGCACGATGAGGCCATACCATGGCACCACACCAGGCGTCATGTTTTCCAAGCATATATTTCATTTTTTATAGTTGTTAACCCAATAAACGACACGTTTATGGTTGACTATTGTGACACATTTCCTTGAAATATCTGCCCATTCCTTGTAAAAGGCATGAGAATGTACTAAATAGCATGAGCATGGTTTTCCACACCGTTCTTGTGCACCTTTTCCTACACCGATTGATTGAATTTGAATTATGTGCATAATTAATGCTTAGAAAATGCATGTAATCCCCTAAATATGGTAAATGAGCCAGGAAAAATTTCAAATTTGAACACGTTGCATTTGAGGCGGTATGTTGATCGTTGGAAGAAAACTGGATGACAAACTAGGACGGAAATTTGGATTCCCCTTCAATCTTGGTGATTCCCCTCTCGAAAGCATGGAACTTCCTTCGTGATGGTTCGATTTATGAAGGGCGTGCATGAAGACATAAAGCAAACCTTCTCAGCTTTTAACCAGGGCACAGTGAGGCCATACTATGGCACCACGCCAGGCGTCATGTTTTTCAAGCACATATTTCATTGTTCTATCATTGATAACCCAGTAAATGACGAGTTTGTGGTTGACTGTTGCCACACATTCCCTTGAAATCTCTGCCCATTCCTTGTAAAAGGCTCGAGAATTTACTAAATACCATGAGTATGGTTTTTCCAGACTGTTCTTGTGCACCTTTTCAAGCACCAATTGTTTGAATTTGAATTATGTGCATTAATTCCTACAAAATGCACATAATCCCCTAAATATTGTAAATGAACCCATAAAAATGCCAAATTTGAACACGGTGATTAGCAGGGATTATGTTCATTGTAGAAAAAACTCATGGATGAAGGACAAAGGAATTTGGATTCCCGTTCAATCTCGGTGATTTACTATCGCACATGATTCATCTCCGTCGCCTCTGAGAACCGTGTGTGTTCACTCACACATGCAAAAGGAAAAAAGGAAACCCTCGCCCACTTCATCCCCACCCACTCGCCGCGGACTCCACCGCAACTCTGCACCTCATCAACTTCTATCGTGGCGGCCACCCTAAGCTCGATGGCTGTTGTCGGCTGGCGTAGGTCGCGCTCCAAACAACACGAGATTTCGCCCTTACCTCTTTTCGCCGCCTATCTGCACCAACATTCTAGACTCTGGTCGACTGGGGTTTTCTGTGGGATTGGGCTGGGGATTTTTCTCATGGAGAAGGTAATCAACTTACAGAAATATTCACTCATCTCTTATCGTAGTCCGTCCGTCGCTATTAATCAACCGGCGGAAATCACTGTGGAATCATTTTTGTTCTAGCTGATTCGTGGGTGTTCATTCATGTCTCCACAGTGCGAGCACAAATCGGGCAAGTGTGGTCGCGACCAGTCGGAGTTCTATCTCACCATTCCGGATGACTTTAGGGAGCACAAGGTATGTTCAATCTCAACCTACCACGGTCGGCATGGCCTAAATTTGTGAACATATACCATTATCTATTTTTAATTCTATATTTTTGTACTTTTCTTTCATCTATATATTAATCTGTTCTATCAGTTACTCGCATATTTGCATCTTGCTCTGTTGTTTCAATATATCTAATTTACGATCTTAATTTCAATTTCAAGCAGTACATCCCTTGCTTTGCAAGAAGAGGAGTAGAAGGAAATCTTGGGCTTTACTTTGTTGATGACTCCCAGGATGTCATATTGACAACGAAGCATGGATTTAAAATGACGATTAGAGTAAAACTTTATAAAGATGGTCACTCCTATTTTAATGCGGGGACCTTCGGAGAAAAATTTCTAAGTGTTATGAACTGAAAACTCGCAATAAAATTCTAGTGAGTGCACCACGGCCTGGTCTAATTAACATGGATGTTTACTGTTGGGGAACGTAGTAATTTCAAAAAATTCCTACACACACGCAAGATCATGGTGATGCATAGCAATGAGAGGGGAGAGTGTCGTCCACATACCCTTGTAGACCGTAAGCGGAAGCGTTATGAGAACGCGGTTGATGTAGTCGTACGTCTTCACGATCCGACCGATCCAAGTACCAAACGTACGGCACCTTCGAGTTCAGCACACGTTCAGCTTGGTGACGTCCCACGAACTCTGATCCAGCAGAGCTTTGATGGAGAGTTCCATCAGCGCGATAGTGTGATGACGGTGATGATGATGATACCGACGCAGGGCTTCGCCTAAGCACCGCTATGATATGACCGAGGTGGATTATGGTGGAGGGGGGCGCCACACACAGCTAAAAGATCAACTGATCAACTTGTGTGTTCTAGGGTTCCCCCCTCCCCACGTATATAAAGGAGGGAGGGGAGGCTGACCGGCCTCTCTAGGCGTGCCAAGGGGAGGAGGAATCCTCCTCCTAGTAGGAGTAGGATTCCTCCTTTCCTAGTCCTACTAGGAAGGGAAAAGAAGGAGAATGGGAGGAGAACGGAAGAGGGCGCGCAGCCCCTCCCCTAGTCTAGTTCGGATTAGGCCCATGGGGGCACGTGGCCAGCCCTCGTGGCTTCTCCTCTTTTTCCCTTAAAGCCCACTAAGGCCCATATGTACTCCCGTAACTCCCTGGTACTCCGAAAAATACCTGGATCACTCAGAACCTTTCCGATGTCCGAATATAGCCTTCCAATATATAGATCTTTATGGCTTGGTCATTTCGAGACTCCTCGTCATGTCCGTGATCTCATCCGGGACTCCGAACAACCTTCGATACATCAAATCACATAAACTCATAATACCGATCATCACCGAACGTTAAGTGTGTGGACCCTACGGGTTCGAGAACTATGTAGACATGACCGAGATTCGTCTTCGGTCAATAACCAATAGGAAACCTGGATGCTCATATTGGCTCCTACGTATTCTACGAAGATCTTTATCGGTTAAACCGCATAACAACATACGTTGTTCCCTTTGTCATCAGTATGTTACTTGCCCGAGATTCGATCGTCGGTATCTCAATACCTAGTTCAATCTCGTTACTGGCAAGTCTCTTTACTCGTTCCATAATGCATCATCCCGCAACTAACTCATTAGTCACATTGCTTGCAAGGCTTATAGTGATTTGCATTACCAAGAGGGCCCAGAGATACCTCTTCGACAATCGAAGTGACAAATCCTAATCTCGATCTATACCAACTCAACAAGTACCATCGGAGACACCTGTAGAGCACCTTTATAATCACCCAGTTACGTTGTGACGTTTGGTAGCACACAAAGTGTTCCTCCGGTATTCAGGAGTTGCATAATTTCATAGTCATAGGAACATGTATAAGTCATGAAGATAGCAATAGCAACAAGCTAAATGATCATCGTGCTAAGCTAAGGGAATGGGTCGAGTCAATCACATCATTCTCTAATGATGTGATCTCGTTAATCAAATGACAACTCATGTCTATGGCTAGGAAACTTAACCATCTTTGTTTCGACGAGCTAGTCAAGTAGAGGCATACTAGTGACACTTTGTTTGTCTATGTATTCACACATGTACTAAGTTTCTGGTTAATACAATTCTAGCATGAATAATAAACATTTATCATGATATAAGGAAATAAATAATAACTTTATTATTGCCTCTAGGGCATATTTCCTTCAATCTCCCACTTACACTAGAGTCAATAATCTAGTTCACATCTTGATGTGATTAGTTTCACATCTCCATGTGACTAATACCCAAAGGGTTTACTAGAGTCAATAATTTAGTTCACATCGCTATGTGATTAACACCCAAAGAGTGATCATGTTTTGTTTGTGAGAGAAGTTTAGTCTACGGGTCTGCAGCATTCAAATCTGTATGTATTTCACAAATTTCTATGTCTACAATGCTCTGCATGGAGCTACTCTAGCTAATTGCTCCCACTTTCAATATGTATCCAGATCGAGACTTAGAGCCATCTAGATTGATGTAAAAAAGCTTGCATCGACGTAACTCTTTACGACGAACTCTTTTATCACCTCCATAACCGAGAAATAATTCCTTAGTCCACTAAGGATAATTTTGAACGTTGTCCAGTGATCTACTCCTAGATCACTATTGTACTCCCTTGCCAGAATCATGCTAAGGTATACAATAGGACTGGTAAACAGCATAGCATACTTTATAGAACCTATGATTGAGGCATAGGGAATGACTTTTCATTCTCTTTTTATTTTCTACTGTGGTCGGGTTTTGAGTCTTTACTCAACTTCACACCTTGCAACACAGGCAAGAACTCCTTCTTTGACTGTTCCATTTTGAACTACTTCAAAATCTTGTCAAGGTATGTATTCATTGAAAAAGCTTATCAAGCGTCTTGGTCTATCTCTATAGATCTTGATGCTCAATGTGTAAGCAGCTTCATCGAGGTTTTTCTTTGAAAAACTATTTTCAAACACTCCTTTATGCTTTCCAGAAAATTCTACATTATTTCCGATCAACAATATGTCATTCACATATACTTATCAGAAATGTTGTAGTGCTCCTACTCACTTTCTTGTAAATACAAGCTTCACCGCAAGTCTGTATAAAACCATATGCTTTGATCACTTTATCAAAGCATATATTCCAACTCCGAGATGCTTGCACCAGTCCATAGATGGATCGCTGGAGCTTACTCACTTTGTTAGCACCTTTAGGATCGACAAAACCTTCTGGTTGCATCATATACAACTCTTCTTCAAGAAATCCATTAAGGAATGCAGTTTTGACATCTATTTGCCAGATTTCATAAAATGTGGCAACCGCTAACATGATTCGGACAGACTTTTAAGCATCGATACGAGTGAGAAACTCTCATTGTAGTCAACACCTTGAACTTGTCGAAAACATTTTTGTGACAATTCGAGCTTTGTAGATAGTAACACTACTATCAGCGTCCGTCTTCCTCTTGAAGATCCATTTATTCTCAATGACTCACCGATCATCGGGCAAGTTAATCAAAGTCCATACTTTCTTCTCATACATGGATCCCATCTCATATTTCATGGCCTCAGGCCATTTTGCGGAATCTGGGCTCATCATCGCTTCCTAATAGTTTGTAGGTTTGTCATGGTCTAGTAACATGACTTCCAGAACAGGATTACCGTACCACTCTAGTGCGGAACGTACTCTGGTTGACCTACGAGGTTCGGTAGTAACTTAATCTGAAGGCTCATGATCATCATCATTAACTTCCTAACTAATTGGTGTAGGCATCACTGAAACTAATTTTGTGATGAACTACTTTCCAATTTGGGAGAAGGTACAATTACCTCATTAAGTTCTACATTCCTCCCACTCACTTCTTTCGAGAGAAACTTCTTCTCTAGAAAGGATCCACTCTTAGCAACAAAGATCTTGCCTTTCGGATCTGTGATAGAAGGTGTACCCAACTGTCTCCTTTGGGTATCCTATGAAGACAAATTTCTCCGATTTGGATTTGAGATTATCAGGATGATACTTTTTCATATAAGCATCGCAACTCCAAACTTTAAGAAATGACAGCTTAGGTTTCTTGCCAAACCATAGTTCATACGGTGTCGTCTCAACGGATTTAGATGGTGCCCTATTTAACGTGAATGCAGCTGTCTCTAATGCATAACCCCAAAACGATAGTGGTAAATCGGTAAGAGACATCATAGATCGCACCATATCCAATAAAGTACGATTACAATGTTCGGACACACCACTATGCTGTGGTGTTCCAGATGGCGTGAGTTGCGAAACTATTCCGCATTGTTTCAAATGAAGACCAAACTCGTAACTCAAATATTCTCCTCCATGATCAGATCGCAGAAACTTTATTTTCTTGTTACGATGATTTTCCACTTCACTCTGAAATTCTTTAAACTTCTCAATTTTTTCAGACTTATGTTTCATCAAGTAGATATACCCATATCTTCTCAAATCATCTATGAAGATCACAAAATAACGGTACCCGCCACGATTCTCGACACTCATTGGACCGCACACATCAGTATGTATTATTTCCAACAAGTCTGTTGCTCGCTCCATTGTTCCGAAGAATGGAGTCTTAGTCATCTTGCCCATCAGGCATGGTTCGCAAGCATCAAGTGATTCATAATCAAGTGATTCCAAAAGTCCATCGGCATGGGGTTTCTTCATGCGCTTTACACCAATATGACCTAAACGGCAGTGCCACAAATAGTTTGCACTATCATTATCAACTTTGCATCTTTTGGCTTCAATATTATGAATATGTGTATCACTATGATCGAGATTCAATAAACCATTCACCTTGGGTGTTTGACCACAGAAGGTTTTATTCATATAAACAGAATAACAATTATACTTTGACTTAAATGAATAACCGCATTGCAATAAACATGATCCAATCATATTATGCTCAACACAAACACCAAATAACATTTATTTTAGGTTCAACACTAATCCCGAAGGTAAATGGAGTGTGCGATGGTGATCTTATCAACCTTGGAATCATTTCCAACACACATCGTCACCTCATCCTCAACTAGTGTTTGTTTATTTTGCAACTCCCGTTTCGAGTTACTACTCTTAGCAACTAAACTAGTATCAAATACCGAGGGGTTTGCTATAAACACTAGTAAAGTACACATCAATAACATGTATATCAAATATACCTTTGTTCACTTTGCCATCCTTCTTATCCGCCAAGTATCTAGGGCAGTTCCACTTCCAGTGACCATTTCCTTTGCAGTAGAAGCACTCAATTCAGGCTTCGGTCTAGCTTTGGGCTTCTTCATGGGAGTGGCAACTTGCTTGCCATTCTTCTTGAAGTTCCCTTTCTTTCCCTTGCCCTTTTACTTGAAACTAGTGGTCTTGTCAACCATCAACACTTGATGCTTTTTCTTGATTTCCACCTTCGCCGATTTCAGCATCGCGAAGAACTTTGGGAATCTTTTCCATTATCCCTTGCATATTATAGTTCATCACGAAGTTCTAGTAACTTGGTGATAGTGAGTAGAGAACTCTGTCAATCACTATCTTATCGGGAAGATTAACTCCCACTTGATTCAAGTGATTGTAGTACTAAGACATTCTGAGCAGATGCTCATTGGTTGAGCTATTCTCCTCCATCTTGTAGGCAAAGTACTGTCATAGGTCCCATACCTCTTGACACGGGCATGAGTATGAGATAACAATTTCAACTCTTGGAACATCTTATATGCTCCGTGGCGTTCAAAACATTTTTGAAGTCCCGGTTCTAAGCCGTAAAGGATGGTGCACTAAACTATCAAGTAGTCATCATATCGAGCTTGCCAAACGTTCATAACGTCTGCATCTGCTCCTGCAATAGGTCTGTCACCTAGCGGTGCATCAAGGACATAATTCTTTTGTGCAACAATGAGGATAATCCTCAGATCACGGATCTAGTCCGCATCATTGCTACTAACATCTTTCAACATAGTTTTCTCTAGGAACATATCATAAATAAATGGGGAGCTACATCGCAAGCTATTGATCTACAACATAGTTATGCAAATACTATCAGGACTAAGTTCATGATAAATTAAAGTTCAATTAATCATATTACTTAAGAACTCCCACTTAGATAGACATCCCTCTAGTCATCTAAATGATCATGTGATCCAAATCAACTAAACCATGTTCGATCATCACGTGAGATGAGTAGTTTTCAATGATGAACATTACTATGTTGATCATATCTACTATATGATTCACGCTCGACCTTTCGGTCTCCAGTGTTCTGAGGCCATATCTGCATATGCTAGGCTCATCAAGTTCAACCCGAGTATTCTGCGTGTGCAAAACTGGCTTGCAGCCGTTGTATGTGAACGTAAATCTTGTCACACCCGATCATCAGGTGGTGTCTCGGCACGACGAACTTTTGCAACGGTGCATACTCAGGGAGAACGCTTATACCTTGAAATTTAGTGAGAGATCATCTTATAATGCTGCCATCGATCTAAGCAAAATAAGATGCATATAAGATAAACATCACATGCAATCAATATAAGTGATATGATATGGCCATCATCATCTTATGTGTGTGATCTCCATCTCCAAAGCACCGTCATGATCACCATCGTCAACGGCTTGATGCTACGTCTTGAGCTTGCGTTGGTTTTCCCCAAAGAGGAAGGGATGATGCAGCAGAGTAGCATAAGTATTTCCCTCAGTTTTTGAGAACCAAGGTATCAATCTAGTAGGAGGCCACGCTCAAGTCCCTCGTACCTGCACAAAATGATAGCTACTCGCAACCAATGCGATTAGGGGTTGTCAATCCCTTCATGGTCACTTACGAGAGTGAGATCTGATAGATATATTATTTTTGGTATTTTTAGTCTAAAGATGCAAAGTAAAAAGTAAAGGCAAAGTAAAAAAGCAAAGCAAGATTAAAGTGATGGAGATTGATATGATGAGAATAGACCCGGGGGCCATAGGTTTCACTAGTGGCTTCTCTCAAGAGCATAAGTATTCTACGATGGGTGAACAAATTATTGTTGAGCAATTGACAGAATTGAGCATAGTTATGAGAATATCTAGGCATGATCATGTATATAGGCATCACGTCCGTGACAAGTAGACCGAAACGATTCTGCATCTACTACTATTACTCCACTCATCGGCCGCTATCCAGCATGCATCTAGAGTATTAAGTTAAAAATAGAGTAACTCCTTAAGCAAGATGACATGATGTAGAGAGATAAATTCATGCAATATGATATAAACCCCATCTTGTTATCCTCGATGGCAATGATGCAATACGTGCCATGCTGCCCCTTCTGTCACTGGGTAAGGACACCGCAAGATCAAACCCAAAGCTAAGCACTTCTCCCATGGCAAGAACTACCAATCTAGTTGGCCAAACCAAACGGATAATTCGAAGAGACTTACAAAGATAACCAATCATACATAAAAGAATTCAGAGAAGATTCAAATATTATTCATAGATAGACTTGATCATAAACCCACAATTCATCGGTCTCAACAAACACACCGCAAAAAGAAGATTACATCGAATAGATCTCCACAAGAGAGGGGGAGAACTTTGTATTGAGATCCAAAAAGAGAGAAGAAGCCATCTAGCTACTAACTATGTACCCGAAGGTCTGAGGTAAACTACTCAGACTTCATCGGAGGGGCTATGATGATGTAGAAGCCCTCCGTGATGACGGCCCTCTTCTAGTGGAGCTCCGGAACAGGCCGCAAGATGGGATCTCGTGGATACAAAAAGTTGCGGCGGTGGAATTGGGGTTTTGGCTCCTGTTCTGATCGTTTGGGGGTACGTAGGTATATATAGGAGGAAGGAGTACGTCGGTGGAGCACCAAGGGGCCCACGAGGCAGGGGGCGCGCCCTAGGGAGGGCGCGCCCCCCACCCTCGTGACCTCCTCTTTGACCCCCTGGAGTAGGGTCCAAGTCTCCTGGATCACGTTTGGTGAGAAAATCACGTTCCCGAAGATTTTATTCCATTTGGACTCCGTTTGATATTTTGTTTCTCTGAACCACTGAAATAGGCAAAAATACAGCAATTCTGGGCTGGGCCTCCGGTTAATAGGTTTGTCCCAAAAAAATATAAAATTGGAAAATAAAGCCCAATATAGTCCAAAACAGTAGATAATATAGCATGGAGCAATCAAAAATTATAGATACGTTGGAGACGTATCAGGCATCCCCAAGCTTAATTCATGCTCGTCCTCGAGTAGGTAAATGATAAAAAGAGAATTTTTGATGCGGAGTGCTACTTGGCATAATTTCAATGCAAATCTTCTTAATTGTGGTATGAATATTCAGATTAGAAAGATTCAAGACAAAAGTTTATATTGACATAAAAATAATAATACTTCAAGCATACTAACAAAGCAATTATGTCTTCTCAAAATAGCATGGCCAAAGAAAGTTATCCCTACAAAATCATATAGTCTGGCTATGCTCCATCTTCACCACACAAAGTATTTAAATCATGCACAACCCCGATGACAAGCCAAGCAATTGTTTCATACTCTAACTTTTTCAAAACTTTTTTCAATCTTCATGCAATACATGAGCGTGAGCCATGGATATAGCACTATAGGTGGAATAGAATGGTGGTTGTGGAGAAGACAAAAAGGAGGGGAAGATAGTCTCACATCAACTAGGCGTATCAACGGGCTATGGAGATGCCCATCAATAGATATCAATGTGAGTGATTAGGGATTGCCATGCAATGGATGCACTAGAGCTATAAATGTATGAAAGCTCAACAAAAGAAACTAAGTGGGTGTGCATCCAACTTGCTTGCTCACGAAGACCTAGGGCAATTTTGAGGAAGCCCATCATTGGAATATACAAGCCAAGTTCTATAATGTAAAATTCTCACTAGTATATGAAAGTGACAACATATGAGACTCTCTATATGAAGAACATGGTGCTACTTTGAAGCACAATATATGAGACTTGCTATATCATGGTGCTACTTTGAAGCACAAGTGTGGAAAAAAAAGATAGTAGCATTGCCCCTTTTTATTTATTTTCTTTTTTTTGGGGGCCTTCTTTTTTTTCTTTGGCCTTTTTTTGGGACAATGCTCTATTGAATGATGATCATCACACTTTTATTTATTTACAACTTAATGATCACAACTCGATTCTAAAACAAAGTATGACTCTATATGGATGCCTCCGGCGGTGTACCGGGATATGCAATGAATCAAGAGTGACAAGTATGAAGAAATTATGAACGGTGGCTTTGCCAGAAATACTATGTCAACTACATGATCATGCTAAGCAATATGACAATGATGAATGTGTCATGATGAACTAGATGGTGGAAAGTTGCATGGAAATATATCTCGGAATGGCTATGGAAATGCCATAATAGGTAGGTATGGTGGCTGTTTTGAGGAAGGTATATGGTAGGTGTATGATACCGGCGAAAGGTGTGCGGTATTAGAGAGGCTAGCAAAGGTGGAAGGGTCAGAGTGCGTATAATCCATGGACTCAACATTAGTCATAAAGAACTCATATACTTATTGCAAAAATCTAGAAGTTATCAAAGCAAAGTATTACGCGCATGTTCCTAGGGGGATAGATTGGTAGGAAAATACCATCGCTCGTTGCCGACCGCTACTCATAAGGAAGACAATCAATAAATAAATCATGCTCCGACTTCATCACATAACGGTTCACCATACGTGCATGCTACGGGAATCACAAACTTTAACACAAGTATTCTTTAAATTCAAAACTACTCAACTAGCATGACTTTAATATTATCACCTCCATATCTCAAAACAATTATCATGCTTCAATCTTTTCTTAGTATTCAACACACTCAAAAGAAAGTTTCACAAATCTTGAATACCAAGCATATTATTATTAAGCAAATTACCATGCTATTAAGAGACTCTCAAAATAATTTAAGTGAAGCATGAGAGATCAATAGTTTCTTTAAAACAAATCCACCACCGTGCTCTAAAAGATCTAAGTGAATCACATAGAGCAAAACTACTTAGCTCAAAAGATATAAGTGAAGCACATAGAGCAAAACTACTTAGCTCAAAAGATATAAGTGAAGCACATAGAGTATTCTATCAAATTTTTAATTCATGTATGGCTCTCTCAAAAGGTGTGTACAGCAAGGATGATTGTGGCACACTAAGACACAAATACACAAATGATACAAGACATTCCAAGCAAAACACATATCATGTTGGTGAATAAAAATATAGCTCCAAGTAAATTACCGATGGAAGTGGACGAAAGAGGGGATGCCTTCCGGGGCATCCCCAAGCTTTGACTTTTTGGTGTCCTTGGATTATCTTGGGGTGCCATGGGCATCCCCAAGCTTAGGCTCTTGCCACTCCTTGTTCCATGATCCATCAAAAGAATTCACCCAAAACTTGAAAACTTCACAACACAAAACTCAAAATAGAAAACTCGTGAGCTCCGTTAGCGAAAGAAAACAAAAGACCACTTCAAGGTACTGTAATGAACTCATTCTTTATTTATATTGGTGTTAAACCTACTGTATTCCAACTTCTCTATGGATTATAAACTATTTTACTAGCCATAGATTCATCAAAATAAGCAAACAACACACGAAAAACAGAATCTGTCAAAAACAGAACAGTCTGTAGTAATCTGTAGCTAGCACAAGATCTGGAACCCCAAAAATTCTAAAATAAATTGCTGGACGTGAGGAATTTATCTATTAATCATCTGCAAAAATAATTAACTAAATATCACTCTTCAAATAAAAAATGACAGCAGTTCTCGTGAGCGCTAAAGTTTCTGCTTTTTACAGCAAGTTCAACAAGACTTTCCCCAAGTCTTCCCAACGGTTCTACTTGGCACAAACACTAATTAAACACAAAAAACACAACCAAAACATAGACTAAATAATTTATTTATTACTAAGCAGGAGCAAAAAGCAAGGAATAAAAATAAAATTTGGTTGCCTCCCAACAAGCGCTATCGTTTAACGCCCCTAGCTAGGCATAAAAGCGAAGATAGATCTAGGTATTGCCATAGTAATAAGATAGATCGGTGAAGCTCATTTCATATTCTCTACGTTCAGCAGCAAGTTTTCTTTAAGGCAAGCAAAAGTAATCAAAAGGGCTAAATTTAATAGGACAGAAGTCCCCAAGATCAATTTTAGGAGGTATAGGTTCCTCTTCCGGCCCTTCGTAATGTACAACCAATTCATCATCATAAGCATTCCTTTAACAGAACTTTGTGAGCCTAGACTCAAGAGAGTATCCTAGCTCATTATTTCGAATAGCAAAATCATCATTAAGTTCAGAGATTCTATCTATTAAAATATTGGTTGGCACCTTTTTTATGAGGTTTTCATTAAAAGCAACATAGTCAGGAGATTGAAAGCGCATAATTTCTTCTTGATCGAAGAGGATAGATTCTATGGGAGGATGACCAGCGTCCACCCTATAGTGCGCAAAGATTTCTTTGGCTTCTTTTATTATAAATCTGAATTCATGAGCCAAAAAGATAGTAGTGGCACGCTTAACAGAGGAATGCTCGATATTAGAAAATTCTAGGAAAACTCTTTGTATAGATGGGTGCATATGCATAAATTGCCTTTCAAAGTTCAACGATAAGCATGGCAATAGCATCCGCAAGACTACTAGTTCTATGGAGAATATAACCACCCATAGAGGGCAAAGCACCGGCACAAGTAAAGAATGAATAACTCCTTTTCCAATAATATTACCACTACCGATTCGAAATCTTTTTGTATGGTAGGTAGGGGGTTCTTCAGCTGGAGCCTCAGAATTTTCCATGATATTGTTATCGCCCATATTGGCGATACCTTCCCCAATTTCAGACATAACGACAAGCAAGCAAACTAGCACACGAGCAAACAAGAGGCAAGCGTAAAAGAGAGGGAGGATAGAGAGAGAGAGGGCGAATAAAACGGCAAGGGTGAATTGGGGGGGAGGAAAACGAGAGGCAAATGGCAAATAATGTAATGCGAGAGATAGGGATTGTGATGGGTACTTGGTATGTTGACTTTTTGCATAGACTCCCCGGCAACGGCGCCAGTAATCCTTTCTGCTACGTCTTGAGCTTGTGTTGGTTTTCCCCGAAGAGGAAGGGATGATGCACCAGAGTAGCGTAAGTATTTCCCTCAGTTTTTGAGAACCAAGGTATCAATCCAGTAGGAGGCCACGCTCAAGTCCCTCGTACCTGCACAAAACGATAGCTACTCGCAACCAACGTGATTAGGGGCTGTCAATCCCTTCACGGTCACTTACTAGAGTGAGATATGATAGATATAATATTTTTGGTATTTTTAGTATAAAGATGCAAAGTAAAAAAGTAAAGGCAAAGTAAAAAAGCAAAGCAATATTAAAGTGATGGAGATTGATATGATGAGAATAGACCCGGGGGCCATAGGTTTCACTAGTGGCTTCTCTCAAGAGCATAACTATTCTAAGGTGGGTGAACAAATTACTGTTGAGCAATTGACAGAATTGAGCATAGTTATGAGAATATCTAGGCATGATCATGTATATAGGCATCACGTCCGTGACAAGTAGACCGAAACAACTCTGCATCTACTACTATTACTCCACTCATCGACCGCTATCCAACATGCATCTAGAGTATTAAAGTTAAAAACAGAGTAACGCCTTAAGCAAGATGACATGATGTAGAGAGATAAATTCATGCAATATGAAATAAACCCCATCTTGTTATACTCGATGGCAATGATGCAATACGTGCCTTGATGCCCCTTCTGTCACTGGATAAGGACACCGCAAGATCGAACCCAAAGCTAAGCACTTCTCCCATGGCAAGAACTACCAATCTAGTTGGCCAAACCAAACGGATAATTCTAAGAGACTTACAAAGATAACCAATCATACATAAAAGAATTCAGAGAAGATTCAAATATTATTCATAGATAGACTTGATCATAAACCCACAATTCATCGGTTTCAACAAACACACCGCAAAAAGAAGATTACATCGAATAGATCTCCACAAGAGAGGGGGAGAACTTTGTATTGAGATCCAAAAAGAGAGAAGAAGCCATCTAGCTACTAACTATGGACCCGAAGGTCTGAGGTAAACTACTCACACTTCATTGTAGGGGCTATGATGATGTAGAAGCCCTCTGTGATGACGGCCCTCTTCCGGCGGAGCTCCGGAACAGGCCCCAAGATGGGATCTCGTGGATACAGAAAGTTGCGGCGGTAGAATTAGGTTTTTGGCTCCTGTTCTGATCGTTTGGGGGTACGTAGGTATATAGGAGGAAGGAGTACATCGGTGGAGCACCGAGGGGCCCACGAGGCAGGGGCGCGCCCCCCACCCTCGTGACCTCCTCTTTGACCCCCTGGAGTAGGGTCCAAGTCTCCTGGATCATGTTCGGTGAGAAAATCGCGTTCCCGAAGATTTTATTCCATTTGGACTCCGTTTGATATTCTGTTTCTCCGAAACACTAAAATAGGCAAAAAAACAGCAATTCTGGGCTGGGCCTCCGGTTAATAGGTTAGTCCCAAAAATAATATAAAAGTGGAAAATAAAGCCCAATATAGTCTAAAACAGTAGATAATATAGCATGGAGCAATCAAAAATTATAGATACGTTGGAGACGTATCACTTGACACCTTGATCTTCATCGAAGCATCATTGTCGTCACGCCAACTATTGCCTCCACGACTATCGCTACCGCTTAGTGATAAAATAAAGCAATTACATGGCGATTGAATTTTATACAATAAAGCGACAACCATATGGCTCCTGCCAGTTGCCGATAACTGTGTTATAAAACATGATCATCTCATACAATAAAATTTAGCATCATGTCTTGACCATATCACATCACAACATGCCCTGCAAAAATAAGTTAGACGTCCTCTACTTTGTTGTTGCAAGTTTACGTGGCTGCTATGGGCTGAGCAAGAACCGTTCTTACCTACGCATCAAAAACCACAACGTGGTATAGTGATTGCTTTTTGATCTTCAGAAAGACCATGTTCATTGAATCCAATTCAACTAAAGTTGGAGAAACAGACACCGACTAGCCACCTATGTGCGAAGCACGTCGGTAGAACCAGTCTCACGTAAGCGTACGCGTAATGTCGGTCTGGGCCGCTTCATCCAATAATGCCACTAAATCAAGAATCAACTAGTGACGGCAAGCAATATGTATATACCCACGCCCACAACTCATTTGTGTTCTACTCGTGCATATAACATATATGCATAAACCTGGCTCGGATGCCACTATTGGGGAACGCAATAATTTCAAAATTTTCCTACGCACACGCAAGATCATGGTGATGCATAGCAACAAGAGGGAGAGTGTCGTCCACGTACCCTCGTAGACCGTAAGCGGAAGCGTTATGATAACGCGGTTGATGTAGTCGTACGTCTTCACGATCCCACCGATCCAAGTACCGAATGTACGACACCTCCGAGTTCAGCACACGTTCAGCTCGACGTCCCACAAACTCCGATCCAGCAGAGCTTCGAGGGAGAGTTCCCTCAGCACGACAGCGTGATGACGGTAATGATGATGCTACTGACGCAGGGCTTCGCCTAAGCACCGCTACGATATGACTAAGGTGGATTATGGTGAAGGGGGCACCGCACACGGCTAAAAGATCAACTGATCAACTTGTGTGTTCTAGGGTGCCCCCCTCCCCACGTATATAAAGGAGGGAGGGGAGACCGGCCGGCCTCTCTAGGCGCGCCAAGGGGAGGAGGAATCCTCCTCCTAGTAGGAGTAGGATTCCTCCTTTCCTAGTCCTACTAGGAGGGGAAAAGAAGGAGAAGGGGAGGAGAAGGGAAGTGGGGGCGCAGCCCCTCCCCTAGTCCAATTCGGACTAGACCCATGGGGGGCGCGCGGCCAGCCCTCGTGGGTTCTCTTTTTCCCTTAAAGCCCACTAAAAGAAGGAGAAGGGGAGGAGAAGGAAAGTGGGGGCGTAGCCCCTCCCCTAGTCCAATTCGGACTAGGCCCATGGGGGGTGCGCGGCCAGCCCTCGTGGGTTCTCCTCTTTTTCCCTTAAAGCCCACTAAGGCCCATATGTACTCCCGTATTCCCGTAACTCCCCCGGTACTCCGAAAAATACCCGGATCACTCAGAACCTTTACGATGTCCGAATATAGCCTTCCAATATATCGATCTTTACGGCTTGATCATTTCGAGACTCCTCGTCATGTCCGTGATCTCATCCCGGACTCCGAACAACCTTCAGTACATCAAATCACATAAACTCATAATACCGATCGTCACCGAACGTTAAGCGTGCAGACCCTATGGGTTCGAGAACTATGTAGACATGACAGAGACTCGTCTCCGGTCAATAACCAATAGCGGAACCTGGATGCTCATATTGGCTCCTACATATTCTACGAAGATCTTTATCGATCAAACCGCATAACAACATGCGTTGTTCCCTTTATCATCGGTATGTTACTTGCCCGAGATTCGATCGTCGGTATCTCAATACCTAGTTCAATCTTGTTACTGGCAAGTCTCTTTACTCATTTGGTAATGCATCATCCCGCAATTAACTCATTAGTCACATTGCTTGCAAGGCTTATAGTGATGTGCATTACCGAGAGGGCCCAGAGATACCTCTCCGACAATCGGAGTGACAAATTGTAATCTCGATCTATGCCAACTCAACAAGTACCATCAGAGACACCTGTAGAGCACCTTTATAATCACCCAGTTACGTTGTGACGTTTGGTAGCACACAAAGTGTTCCTCCGGTATTCGGGAGTTGCATAATCTCATAGTCATAGGAACATGTATAAGTCATGAAGAAAGCAATAGCAACAAACTAAACGATCATCGTGATAATTTAAGGGAATGGGTCAAGTCAATCACATCATTCTCTAATGATGTGATCCTGTTAATCAAATGACAACTCATGTCTATGGCTAGGAGACTTAACCATCTTTGATTCAACGAGCTAGACAAGTAGAGGCATACTAGTGACACTTTGTTTGTCTATGTATTCACACATGTACTAAGTTTCTGGTTAATACAATTCTAGCATGAATAATAAACAGTTATCATGATATAAGGAAATAAATAATAACTTTATTATTGCCTCTAGGGCATATTTCCTTCATTTACTTTCCCAACGTCATCAACCGATCAAAGTCTGATCGAGGTTAATGTCCTTTCAACTTTCTCCATGCTGTCATATTACTTAGCAAAATCAGGGTATTTGTTCTGACTGATTGATCACTATTTAAGCAACCAATTGTTATTTCATTTTCTGACTCTGTTCCTAGGCAGTAACAAATTCTATTTACCAATTTATGTGCACTATATATTCTTCTGCCATGTTCTGAATAAATAATACCTTTTCACCTTTTAAGCAGGATATGTTGAATGCATAATGAACGATCTGTATGTTATTAAGCGTACCAATTTCATTGGAATGACTTGAAGCATGTCATAAACTTTGTTGATAATCTGACAAAGATAGCACAGCGTATGAACGCTGGATTTTTGATGGGATTAATTATACCTATGGTGCACATATTGAACAAGACTTATTTTAATGTTGATGCTCATAAACTATATATATCTTCAATGATATGTTGCAATTGGTTTTTATTCTACATGTCAAAAGAAATTGCCCGCTATAGCAGTTTCTTGATCGATTTCCCGGCGTGGTCGAATTACACTTGTGCCTGCTAATAACGCCAAAGTGATTGCAAGGTACTGCATTTCCCGCAGAAATGGAACCATTCAAATTAACAAGTTCTCTCTTGTCGTGGCAATGCATCCATATTGGAAAATTGGAGACACTGTTCTACTCATACTCTACCAAGGCAGAGGAGGACTCTTCCTTTTCATTAGCGAGATGCCGAGTCCTCGTGATCAAGCTGCTTCCAGTGGATAGTTGTGGTTGTTGGCCCTCAGCCTCTAAAAATGTGCTATTTGTTACTATGTTAAGTATGTAGGTATGGACCATATGGTTGTTGGCCCTTAGCCTCTTAAAACGTGATAGTTGTTACTATGTTAAGTATGTAGATACGGATCATATGGTTGTCAAAACCGTGCTACGAAGATCCTCCTTTTGTCGCATAGTGTGTGTGTGTGTGTGTCTATATATATATATATGTGTGTGTGTGTGTGTGTGTGTGTGTGTGTTACTCAAATGTTGTTACCCAAGTTCTTATATTTTCATAAAAACTATTAGTATCGTACACAGTTCATTGAGTTTAAGTGTGTGCCTGATGTCCAGAAGGCATTTGCATATTAATTGTTCATATTGCAAATTTACACACATGTTAACATAAGGAAACGTATGTGTAACTTACTAATCATCGCACATGAGTACCCGCAGATGCATTGTGTGCAATACTCCTAGCCACCGCAAGCAACTAGTTTGCATTTTTCAAATTTTTTTGTACACACAGAATCGCACACGAACTAACCGTATTAACCGTCTGTGTTGTAATTTCTCATCGCAAACAGTTCATCTGAGTCGGCTGTTTGCCACGTATCACACACATCTTGTTTACACGAATTGTTTGTGTTCTTTTGGCTCATTGCAAACAGTTCATCCATGTGAACCATATGCCGCATATCACACACATCTTGTTAAGTTGAACCGGTTCTGTTGTGTTCCCTAATCGAAAATAGTTCATCCGAGTGAACAGTATGCCGTATATCACACACACATTGATATGGTTGTCCGCTTCTGTTGTTCTGCCTCATCGCAAACAGTTCGAATGGATTAACCGTGTGCCCTGCATCGCACACGCAACTAAAATCTGAACCGTGTTTGATGGCTCTGCCATCGCAAACAGTTTGCACCTTTTTTGACGATTTTTTTACACCACTGTTTGCGATTAATGCATCGCACACAGTTTCATCAAGGTGTCTGATCATAGTGTCGCGTTAACAGTATCCTGCAGTAGTGGACACATATTATTGTTACATAGAGAAGATATGTGAACTTGACTATGGACCTTCTTTTAAGGTTTCTTTGTTTCGGTGCAAATGGGTCAATCTAATAGGAGGCGGGATAATGGTAGACCCGCAGTACGGAATGACAACAATGGATCTCAACAATCTTGGGTACACAAATGAACCATTCATCCTAGTCAATGATGTGGCACACATTTTCTATGTGAAGGACATGTCTACCAAACCGAGAAAAAGAAAAGATAAGGAAGCGAATACATCATATGATGAGCCATCTCAATCAGCACCAGCGCGACCACCATCATCATCATCACCACCACGCTACCGCCAACGCCACCATGCCTTGTCCCTTCACCGGCTTGTAACTCATCCATAACCTTCATGTCTATGATTGAGTAATTATACCAGTTCTTGAGTATATGGTTGAACCCTTTATAATAATTGTTGCGGTCCAATATTACCTGTCCAATATTACTTGTCCATAATTGTTGCGATCCATAATTAACTACAACAACGCTACAGGTTCTTACTCATGTACAATAAATAACAAATTGAACATTTTATGAGGAAGGTAAATATAACTGCAACAGCATAGCGACAGTGTTTGGATGATAGCAAATTGATACTGACAGGTGTGTACATGCACAAATTTAGTAACATAGAACTAATAGCACTAAGGCCGTCCACTATGTATGTCAAAACTGGTGTAAAGATAATTGTTGCTACATCTCGCACCGGTGCCCTGCACTGGCGAGCCGATGAAGCGGAAAAAATCATGGACCCGGACTCCGGAGCACCTAGTTGCTTCGATGCCCAGTTCCTTCATGCCATAAAGATTTTGTATTTTACTGCTTGGCTGCTCGGATGTGTTGACCAAAGTTGGCTGCACAAACTACTGAAGCGGTGCCAAATAATTTTCTAATGACACCGCTGATGAGATGACAATAATTTTAGATACTAGGTACAAACTGTGACATTGTCTTATGATGCGTTTGGTTGAAGGTGTGGTATGAATGGGTTGGGACCGTGACAGTGTTTGAATCACATCTAACAAATGATTTGTAACAACGAAAGAGGGTCTAACCTTCTCTGCACATGGCAGAAACTTCCTCCCACTGTCCATAGATTCAAACACAACCAGCTTCACTGATGGTGACAATGAGCAGATAGATCCTCAGCCACCCCGCTCCATTCGTTGCCACTGATGTTCCTAGGGAGCTATAAGAGGAAGAAATGACTCAAATCAACCGTCGGGTAAAAATCCTTCATTCCAAATCATAGCCCGAGAGAGAGAGAAGAGAGGCATACCGAGTGGTGAAGGAGTCGTCGCCGGAGGAGGAACCGCTGGAGAGGTCTTTGAAGAAGACCATGGCGACCCCGACGGTAGGATGCGAGACGGCGAGAGCGAGGAAGCAAGCGAGGAAGCGACTGTAGCTTAGGAAGGAAGGAAGGAGAAAATGGTGGAAATGTGACTTTTGGTCGGGGAGAAAAGGGGGTGGGGAAGGGAGGGAGGGGGCAGGGGTAGATATTTTGGCGGTAGGCCAAAATTTTGGAAATGTGGAGGGAAACTTAGCGCGCGGTGCCGCCGGACCATTCACTTTGACCAATTGTGTGCATCGCAAATGATTCTTCTGCTTTACGTGCATGGTATGAGTTTGATAATTCAATTTTTTGTGGAAATTTCCCTGGTATGTCATTGCATAATTTAACGTCGCTTGCTAATTTGGGCACACAAAAGAGCGTACAATAGATAGACCACACCTACTGAATCGAGCAATTTTAGTAATCAAATAGAGCCAGTTGACCTAAACATTGCTCGAACAAAAGACCATCATTAAAAACAAAGCCTAAGTACGCATAATTTTAACAAATCCGCCGCCGCGCCGGCCTATGCATCGCCGGTGTGAGATGAGACGTCGATGACTTGTCCTGGCGACATGCCGCTGTTGGTGGACTCCGCGTCCCCCTGCTGAAATCGGCCGCGTCCTCGTCCTCGGCGCCGCCCTCAAGGTTGTAGTACTCGTAGTAGTGGCTGCACCAGAGATCGCATTGGCACTCCACTGCCGATTCCTCGACTAACATACTCTTCTCTACCTCGACCTCGGCCACGCGCAACTCCTCCTCCCAGCGCTCCTCGATCTCCGCCGCCTCCTGCATCTCCAGCTCCCGCTCAGCGACCTCATGAGGAAGCAGGTGCTCCATGGCCACCGCCGCCTTTTCGGACGTGGGTTGCATGCTGGATTTCGAGGTGGCCTAGAATATCTTGGAGTGTGCATCCTAATCTTGGCGTGGATGGCCTCGACCCGGGCCAGGGCGACATCGGCGGCACGGACGGCAGCTCGAGCGCCCTCGGTGTTTGCAGCCACCGTTGCAGCAGCAGCTGCAGCTGTCTCGGCTGCTGCAGCTGCCCTGTCGACTGCCGCAGATGCCCTCTCGACGGAAGCAGCCGCGCTCAATGTGGATGCAGCGGCACTCTCGGCGTAGGCGGCCGCGCTCGGGGGACGCAGCCATCGTACAGGCCTTCACGAAGCATTTCCACGGCATCATCTTTGCAAGAAGGGCATGCGGGAATGGGGATCGAAATTCGTGGATTCGGGGTTTACCGGCACCGGAGCAGACGAGCCGGCGAAGCTTAAGGATGAAGATTTAAATAGAACCAGATACTTTCATCGCAAACGGTTCCTACAAAACAACTGTGTGTGATGTTGTAGATATTTGTTATTAGCTATGAAAGACGAATTTGGAGTAAAGTGGCAATGGATGGTGTTCTAAATGTACGAGAAAATTTGTAGTACTAATACAACTGTCATGTCAAATTTTGGAAAAATTCAGGGGTCATTTGACCTTTTAAGACATTTAAGTGATTTTCTAGCCATCTAATGACCGTAATTAAAATTGAACTACATGTACATGCAATAGCTAACCATAACGGTTTGAAAATTCATATTTTGTGTACTTGTGTGCGATTTAATTTCATGTGCAGTAAATTGGAAGGAATTTTCAAACATATTTATCTAACGGCTATGACACAATTAAGCATGGAGTGTCATGGCATTTAAATTCCAAAAAAATATCAGAAACACATGAAACCTTGGTTGATATAATGTCATGCCACCAAGATGATGTGGTAAAAAATTAGCATGTGTGACGAAAGTTTGGACACACACACCCTCACAAACCGGAGCAACTCACTAGAAGGATCGTGGTTCCGAGAGGGAACAATGCATGTTTGATGACGAACGGAAGATAGCTTCCTCTTACGGCCTTCAATTTTTTTCTACGTGTAACTTGCACTAATACAACTGTCATGTGAAAATTTGGAAAATTTCAGGGGTCATTTGACCTTTTGAAGACATTTAAGTGATTTTATAGCCATTTAATGACCGTAATTAAAATTTGAACTATAGCTACATGCAACGGCTAACCATAACGGTTTGAAAAATCATATTTGTGTATTTGTGTGCGAGTTAATTCCATGTGCGGTAAATTAGATGGAATTTTCAAACATATTGGCCCCACGACATGGACACATGCATATGTATGCATGGAGTGCCATGGCATTTTAATTTCAAAAAATTAAAAAATGATCAGAAAAATATGAAACCTTGCTTGATGTAATGTCATGCCACCAAGATGATGTGGTAAAAAAATTGGCATGTTTGACGAAAGTTTGGACACACTCCCTCACAAACCAGAGCAACTCACTAGAAGGCTCATGGTTCCGAGAGAGAACAATGCATGTTTAATGACGAACAGAAGATAGCTTCCTCTTACGGCCTTCAATTTTTTTTCTATGTTTAACGTGCACTACTACAACTGTCATGTGAAAATTTGGAAAATTCCAGGGGTCATTTGATCTTTTAAATACATTTAAGTGATTTTCTAGCCATTTAACTAACGTAATTCAAGTTTGAACTACATCTACATGCAACAGCTAACCATAATGGTTTGAAAAATCATATTTGTGTACTTGTGTGCGAGTTAATTCCATATGCAGCAAATTAGAAGGAATCTTCAAACATATTGGTCTCATGGCATGGACACATGCATGCAGTGCCATGGCATTTTAATTCCAAAAAAATAAAAATGATGAGAAAAACATGAAACCTTGCTTGATGTAATGTCATCCACCAAGATGATGTGGTAAAAATTGGCCTGTTTGACAAAAGTTTGGACAACCCTCCCCCCCCCCTCACAAACCGGAGCAACTCACTAGAAGGTTCGTGATTCCGAGAGGGAACAATACATGTTTGATGACGAACGGGAGATAGCTTCCTCTTACAGCCTTCAATTTTTTTTCTACATTTAATGTGCACCACTACAACTGTCGTGTGAAAATTTGGAAAATTTCAGGGGTCATTTGACCTTTTAAAGACATTTAAGTGATTTTCTACCATTTAATGACCATAATTCAAATTTGAACTACATCTACATGCAACGGCTAACCATAAGGGTTTGAAAAATCATTTTTTTTGTGTACTTGTGCATGAGTTAATTCCATGTGCAGTAAATTAGAAGGAATTTTCAAACATATTAGTCTCACGGCATGGGCACATGCATGGAGTGCCATGGCATTTTAATTCCAAAAGATTTAAAAATGATCAAAAAAACATGAAACCTTGCTTGATGTAACGTCATGCCACCAAGATGATGTGGTAAAAAAATTGGCATGTTTGACGAAAGTTTGGACACACACCACTCACAAACTGAAGCAACTCACTAGAAGGCTTGTGCTTCCGAGAGGGGACAATGCATGTTTGATGATGAACGGGAGATAGCTTCCTCTTACGATCTTCAATTCTTTTCTATATTTAACGTGCACTAATACAACTATCATGTGAAAATTTGGAAAATTTCAGGGGTCATTTGACCTTTTAAAGACATTTAAGTGATTTTCTATCCATTTAATGACCGTAATTCAAATTTAAACTACATCTACATGCAACGGCTAACCATAACGGTTTGAAAAATCATATTTTTATGTATTTGTGTGCGAGTTAATTCCATGTGTAGTAAATTAGATGGAATTTTCAAACATATTTGTCTCACGCCATGGGCACATGCATGAAGTGTCATGGCATTTTAATTCCAAAAAATTAAAAAATGATTAGAAAAATATGAAACCATGCTTGATATAATGTCAGGACACCAAGATGATGTGATAAAAAATGGCATGTTTGACGAAAGTTTGGACACAATCCCCTCATAAACCGGAGCACTCACTAGAAGGCTCGTGGTTTCAAGAGAGAACAATGCATGTTTGATGACGAACGGGAGATAGCTTCCTCTTACGGCCTTCAAGTTTTTTCTACATTTAACATGCACTACTACAACTGTCATGTGAAAAATTAGAAAATTTCAGGAGTCATTTGACCTTTCAAAGACATTTAAGTGATTTTCTAGCCATTTAATGACCGTAATTCAAATTTGAACTACATCTACATGCAACGGCTAACCATAACGGTTTGAAAAATCATATTTTTGTGTACTTGTGTGCGAGTTAAAAAATCATCAGGCGATGTAAATATCTGGTGTTCAAAAAAGAAAATGTACAGATCTGGCAAGACAACCGGCCCCCACACGATTGGCACTCTATCTTGCGGGTCATTAGTCAGACACGGTTCTGTATTGGAAACCGTCAGCTATTATGTTCACACACTGATTTTGCTGCGGGAATCGTGTGTAATTCAAACTACAGTACTCGTAAATTCTGACGACCGACGTGTGTACAGTTCCCGTCGATCTAGATTCCAGCCACCAATAAATACTACCTTGCTCACATCGTCCCGCCTACATTCTCATCTACATCCTCCACTCGCTCGCCCTCGCCCTCTCTCTCTCTCTCAAATCTCTGGCATGGCGCCGCCGGCCTGCCCATGCGCTGACAAGGAGTCGCCGCCCCCCGAGGACGCTCACTCGAATAGCAGCGACGAGGACCCCTACGCGCCGCCGGACGAGGTTGCACCGGACTCCCCAACTTTGGATTGGTTTTGGGGCCAGTACAATCTTTGTCTGTGGAAGTCGCTGCCACCGGCTGAGAAAGCCAAGCAAGTGGCGTTCAAGAAGGAGATGGCGGAGGAGGAAGCCAGGTACTAGGCGGCCTGTGAAGCCCGTGATGCCGCCTAGAAAAAGGAGGGGCCGGAGCTTTGGGGGCGGGCGTGTCATCATACGGAGGAGGTGTACGAAAATGGGAACTTCGCGAGAAGGTTCAAAGGCGTTGTGCGCCTCGTCGCTGCGTGGAGGTGGGCCGATAAGCTCCAGCGTGCCACCGACGAGGAGCTCCGGTGGGCACCCAACAAAATGGCAAGATCGTTCGCGCTCGTCCACCAGCAAGAGGCAGATCGGTACGTCAAGCGCTGCGAGGCGGAGGAGGTGGAGTACTACCTCCGCACTGGGAAGACGCCGCGCACCAGGGAGTTACTGGCGAGGGGTTGCCGGAATACTAACCCTAGGAGGGATTTGTAGTTTTAGTATTCTTTGTTTTTAATTTTATGCATTGTACCTAGTTATTAAGTATCATCACGTATACGTGGTGGTATTATATATTTATATTATGTGATGAACTAATAAACAATTAATATATGTATATATTATGAATTCCATTTTCTATCTATTTTTGTATACTAATTTAAATCTAGCTGTTATCATCCACATATACAGAATGGAAAGCGTATATAGACACATTGAAATAGAACATATAAGAACGGAAAACAGAGTACACAGATTGAAACAGAGCAATAAACAGAGCAATACTATGATTGTTGTGAATACATAGCTATCCACGTCGAAACGACTCAACAAAATAAAACGCGTCCATGAGACCATGACCAGCAGCCCTTGCCTACGGTAGCTCTTGGCTCTGCCTGAACTCGTGCAGGCGTTCGTGCAAGCGGTCGACATGCTCGCGGTACATCTGGAGCGCGACCTCGAGCTCCAAGTTGGCTATTTCATCGGAGATCACCAGCTCGAGGATGCAACTACCATGTTCCTCTACTGTGCCCAGGTGGACACCTGGGTCAAGGAGGCGGTCGAGCCTACCGACAAGCGTGTTGGCATCGATCGGTCCGTGGACAAGGTGAATGGCGCGACCCATGCGAACGGCATGGCAGGCGTCTGGTGCAAGTACGGCGCGGCCGACCTCTGGTGCAAGTACGACGCAGAGGGCCTCTGCCCACTTCTGGCGATGAATGGGGGTACTGACGGGACGTGTACCCAGCTGCGACACAGTGTCGACAGCAGGCAAGCATCGATGGATCCGCTTTTACTGTGCGTCGTGCCGCGCCTCTCGCTTTGCGGCACTCCAACGGTCTCGCCATGCGGTGAGCCGCAGCCTATCGATGAGGATGCGCCTAGCTTGCTCTGCGATGCGCCATTGATCATGTTGTGCGGCGAGCTGCAGCCTGTCGGTGCTGACATGCCTATCTTGATCAGTGGCACTGAAGCGCCATGCGCCAAGGGTCTGCTCAACCCTGGCGATGACGCGCATCACGGCGTCGTCCATCGTGTTGTCGGGGAGCGCCGTGGCTTCGACGGACCATGGCGCCTTCTGGTTTTCCTCGTCGACGAGGTTGATGGCAGAGGCGGCGCTTTGGTGGGTTGGCATGCTTGGAAAAGGTGGATGTGCTACAGGTTGCGCTTGTTGCCTCCGTGTGTCACGCGCCGCCTAGGTTTATGCGCAATATCGCTGGGTGGCGGGAAACAGGTGAGGAAATGGTGGGAAACGGTGGCGTATTCATAAAATGCCATCAATTGATGGAAATTTAACATATAAGGAACATCAAGCTAGCACAAGAAGTAGATGGTGATGAGATGAACATGGACCACACTAGGGAACCCGTCGGTGATGGATTCATCAATCGCAAATGGTTGTACACTAGCAAGCATTTGCCCACAACACACACGGCTTATTCCATCAAAAATGGGTCGGATGGATCAACTGTATGCCAAGTATCACACATTGTCAAAAAGTAATACGGTAGACCTTCTTTAATATATGTTAAAAAATAAGGACCTCGAGGTTAAATTAACCCATGGGATGGGTCATATTTGTCATTTAATTTCACAGATATGACACATCCTATCAGTTAATTTATCATCAACACAACTTCCCATCCAGACACCCATCTGATGGTTGCTCCAACCTGAGCACACTTAACATGAGATTTCTCTTACATGAGCTACTGGTGGAACAGCTAGTCCTTGCTGATATAGGATGCCTCTTCGCATCCTTATGGCGTATCCGGATGACCGCCCGTCCTCCAATGGCCAATAGATGTTGTGTAGGCAGAGCATATCACACACGTCTTATTAGCAGCAACCGTGTGTGTTATTATCGGTCTTCGCATACATTTCTGATTACAGACCTGTTTTCCACGTATCACACACATCTCGTTATATTGAACCGTTCCTATTCTCTTGCCTCAACACAAATTGTTCATCCAAGTGAACTGCTTGTCGTATATCGCACACACCTTGATCTAGTTGACCGTTTCTTTTGTGTTGCCTAACCACAATCAGTTCATCCGAGTGAACCGTATGCTGTATATCGCACACACCTTCATCTGGTTTCCCGTTTATTTTGTTACTCCTCATCGCAAACAGCTAATTGAACTGAACCGTATGCCCTGCATCGCACACACAACTAAAATCTGAACCATGTTTGATGCATCCCTCATCGCAAACGTTTTGCACCTTTTTGACAGTTTTTTTACACCATCGTTTGCGACTATTGCATCGCACACAGTTTTGTCGAAGGGTCTTTGATTGTAGTGTCACGTTAGCAGCATCCTGCACTAGTGGTTACTAGAGGATATGATAGTTCATATGTGGTAGTGATTCGAGAACCCTCGAGAATGCTTTACTACTCAAACGTCTTCCTTACTAACTTAGTGTCATTTACTTCATGTTTTTACTCTCTTGTCAGTAGTTTAGCTAATTACCCTTTTATCTTGTTTTCCTAGTAACTTATCAAGTAGACTACTTCCAAACTCCAATTTGGCTGCTTACGTGGCTGCATGAAAGTGACAACGTAGTTGTGGTGTTTATAGTACCTTCCTATTCGCTCCATGTGGGTTCGTCACTCTATTTATCACACGGAAGTGCTACAATAGCCTTCTGCACTTGCAGGTCATCAGCATGGCCAACCCCATGCAACCTTACACCATTGTCCCGCTCCGCATTTCACCATTCTTGCCAATTACCCGTCCCGTCCGACAGTGTGGCCAGCCCACTTTTCCGAGTCCCCATGGGCACACCAACACATGGAATACTCGGTACACATAGTCCCGAGCATCAAAACATCCCTCTCATATGGGCGGTGTTATATTGTTTAAGTTACAACTCGTTCTTCTGAGATGATTTTTATAATAAGTTCTAAACTTAAAGTCCTGGCTCTCAAACTTGTGCTACTACTTTTTCTTCATGCATTATCGTCAGTTATTCCTATATGCATATTGACATTCTTCAGAGGCCACATTTCATTGTGCATTTTGATATTCCACACATGCATATGAGTTTTGCACCGAATCACATATTCCAGGATCATAGCAGTTATAGCATGAAATATAATCTCCTTAATTATGAAAATAGAAATATAATAATACAATATTATTGCCTCTAGGGCATATTTTCCAACACATTGATCAACTCTAGCCGCCGCCACTTTCATCTCCATATCCGCCATCACCACGATAGTCCAACACCATCTGGTTCATACTTGTAATCGTGCATCACACAAGGCAGCCATTGTAAGACATATTTGTAATCAGTCAATCTTCAAAATATTTTCTTCTTGCGATCTAATGTCCATGTGTGAGTAGTTCGGTGAGGTATGGGTTGAGTTATAGGCATTGCAACCCTCTGTATTTGTCGTGGGGATCAATGGAAGAGCTCTGAATTAACATCCCATATGTGTAAATAAAATTGTTTTGTAGATGTCTCTTGTCTTGTCAGCGATATTCATCCCTGCAAGTGCCTAGGATCATGAAGATCGAGCAATGGTGAGGCCAAGTGCAGGGAGAACATGAAGTATTATTCTGAACACTAGTGATATAAGGGTTTAGTATGGTAACACGGATCCAATCCTTGAGGATTCAAGAGGTGTAGTCATTAAACACCCAAAGCTCTTGTCTGATTTTGTTATCTTAATTATCGAGGCAACCTCGCGTGACGGATAGGGCATACAACAGATTCTTGATGCAAGGCTCGTGCTGGTAAAGATGTTATTTGGACACATCTCCCATTACAGTTCGTAACAAGCACATCTCGATGGGTGAGTTCCAGCGCACAAATTAAGATCACTAGATCATTGTTGGCGCGCGTTGCCGCACCCGTCTATTTTGACGGTAGAATGATATGAGTTGTCATCGATATCTGAAGGCAAAAGCTAAACAAAACTAAAATGAAAACTACGGGGAAACTAAAATATGCTAAAGTAACATGTTCTGCACATTTTCCCCCCTTTTGTTTTGATATGAGTACTCCCATCAGTAATAAGTAGAAACTGAAAAGAGAAATACATTTTGCTCAGAATAACATTATTTTTCTAACGAGACCCAACACCTGAACTCTTTTCTATCAATTTATACATGATGTGATACACTTATTAAGCATCTACCCAATCCTACCTCTCGAGCACCTGTCAAAGCACGGGAAACTTCACCATCGAGTAAGACTTGTAGTTCATAATATATCAATAAATCGTTTGCAGTTACAATGCGAAGAAGAGGATCTTCCATAGTTTGTAGTATTTAGCAGTGACCACCAAATTTAGATATTACAAAGCTGCATAAATTGTGCACATGAATCTACAATGTGGGGTGATTTGGAGAGGGGCATATGCTGCAAAATCTGAATATTAAAGATATTTGTGTGAAAGGATCTAACTTTTCGTCCTCGAGGCTACTCATTCCAAAATCCTTTCTATAATTATGTTGCCCGCGTAAATAAGAACAAGATTATTTCCAAGTGAGATTGATAAACGAGATACAAAGATTATCATTAAACATGATGCAAGTAATTTGTTATTTGTTATCATCCTACCTTCATGAGCTTGAGTGTTGGTTGCAGATCAGCCTTCTCATATCGTAACTTGCAATGTGGAGAACGTGGAAAACATAAAATACTAGAATACATGATATGTTAGTAGGTTGCAAAATCACTGAGCTAAGAAATCTAGCAATCAACAATACTCAAATGCGAGAAAACTTCTCTTTGGTACTCAATACTCAGGTTTAGAGAAAGATAACCCACCGGATGATGGTGTCATGGTGTTATTTATGGCAACATAAATTTAAGATGACAACAAGACTCTCGTATATTGTGCAATATAATTTACTAATTCCAGCATATATAGCCACTATTTGCTTTCTACTGTAAAAAACATATATGTTGATTTGCTTTTAGGGTGTGTTTGGTTCCTGTCATGAAGTGGAACGGCATGGATCGGACCTGCACCCGAGCCTCGTTCCTGCGTTTGGTTTGTAGGTGGAACGGGAACCAAGTCGTCCCCACCAGGCGAATATTCGCTCAATATCTGGAACGCGCTGAGACCTCCAAATCGGGGGAATCACACGGAACCGGTCGTCGCTCTTCGTCTTTCCTCTCCCTGCCCCGAAAGCCCATCGCGTCTCTCACTCCCCTGATCTGCGTCGCCGCTAATCCTCTCCCTTGATCCGCGCCGCGGGCTGCTCCTCTCCCACGATCCGCGCCGCCGGCTGCTCCCGTCCCTCATCTCCTCCTCTCTGGACTGCGGTGACGGACGAGGCGCGGCGGAGCGGCTGTCTTGAAGCTGGGCGGCTGGCGAGAGGCTACTCCGGCGGCAGCAGGGACCAGGCCTCCGGGAGGCGCGGCGACGATCTGATCTAGGGGCCGGCGATGGTTTGACCTCCTGGTGAGAGGGCAATGATTTTGTACGGTGCGGCTGTAGTTGGACCTGCCCGTGGCGGTGATAGACAGAGATAAATGTGAAGGAGCATGGAAGAGCAGAGGCGACCGAGGAGCAGGGAAGAACACTGATCGATTTTGGTAGCTCAGCGGCAATTGGTGTGTGTTGGTAGGCGAGGACTAGCCAGATCGCCAATGGCATTGTGGAGCTTCACCGTAGCATTATCATGTGCATATCTTTTTCCTTCTATCTTTCCTATATTTTTATTCTTGTTCGGACCGTCAATGTATGATCTTGTACATATTTTTTTGGTGCAAGAGGAGATAGTTGTTGATATCTTTGATTCCATTTCATTTCTCACAATGTCCTCAACTAAATCCATTCCATTTCATTTCTCAGGAAAAGACAAATTGAAAATACAAAAAGAACGTGAAAATACTATCTTCTAGAGGGAGAGGTCAATATAAAGTTTGCATTGCAAAGTAAGCAATCCAGCATCACGTACTTGCACTGAAATTAAGTCGCTGCTTGCACGGTGGAATTAAGTCACCATTATGAAATATTAATAAACCTGAAACACAAATTCATCACACCAGATATTATATCATCCAAATGCAAACCAAGAGAAGTCACCTCACGTGGATGGTCTCTGTTTGTGGGAGACCTGGCTTAGCAATAGAGTGATACACCCTGGCAAGCCATTGCTGAAGTAAAGAACAATTAATCTCTGCTGATCAGATAAATGGAAATAAACAAACACATAAGAAACAGACAATTCACAAAAAATTATGATAAAGAAAAACTCTGTTGATGTATATTTTATTATGAGTAAAGGTGTTATGGCTCGCATGAAACAGAAGTAAAAGGAATCACAAAATATAAAAAAGGAATAAAAAGTAATGAGCATATATGGAGATTTCATTTGGATTGAAGGGATTTCAAATGGCATACCATGAGAAGAAAATTGTCTGATGGCTACAAATCCTAACCAAGAACAGTTTGTTCAAACCCTGCGAGAGGAAATGGAAAAATAAATTTTGAAGCCACCAAACATTTCTTTTAGGGGGGTGACGGAGTGAAAGACAGGTATAAACTGAAGCATGTTCATATGAATTTGAAGCCTGGTTTCTGGTCACCAATGGCAAGGGAGCAACACGTAGAAATAACGAAATGGTTTAAGGCAAGTAAAATACTTAGGATTTATCACCTTACTTTCATAACAGTAATTATTGAAGAGGGAATTTGAGTTAAACATAAGTATAAATATGGTATTTAGTCTTAAAAATATTAGGTTTAAAGAGAAAATTATATTAGGTTTAAAGAGGAGAGTCGAATCAATAGAAATAATTGCTTCGGCACTAATATTCAAAGTGTAGAATGTAGGTACACGCAGGATTAGTTTGGGGGTTTTAGCGCAGCACAAAATAGCAACTTTTTTTTGAAAGTCACAAAATAGCAACTTGGCTTGCATAATATGTACGTAAAGTAGAGAAGAGGAAAGGTACTGGAAGTGATAGAGATCGCCAACCAGCGATTGTACAGGAGCCACTCCGCCGCAGCCACAAACTCGTGCTCCTGCTCCATCCAACTGCTCAGCTGCGACCACGACCTGCAATCCAAGAAACAGAGACCAAAATCAGGGTGAATTAGGAAGTTAGACCATTAACCAGTGAGGAAATTAGAGGGATAGATCGAGGGCAGAGGAAAGGTTCAGGATCCATCAGCCAACATCCATCCATCGTCGTTGGTGGCGCCCGGCCGCATCGGTTAGGTTAGGTCTGGAATGCGAGCAGGGGAAAATGTGGCTAGTCCTCTGTATTTTCTTCCGGCTAGGTGAAGCCCATTAGGCCCAAATTCACACCAGGCGTCCAAATAGTCACCGGAGCAGCTGCCCAGCACGAAAACGCACGGTCTTAGCGAACACAACGATTCGAGGCGGAACTAACAGTAAATCTGACGGCCAAAAACGTCCTGAAGTGATGATCCAAAGGCAGGAAATGCTAATAGCCTGAGAGGATTGAAAAGATGCTCAGTTATAATATATCTAAATATCTGGTTCCAACACAAATACGTCGTTGTGAGCATTAGGACCTCATACCCGTACCTATTTTTATTATAGTTTTTGAATCATCGTTTGCTTGATTAATCCGGTCAAAAGCTGGAATTGATCCTTTAACAAAAGCTTGGTAGAGACCATTGCTTCAAGAGAATCTTCCTCTCGTGGGTTCGATAACCCAGGGTCACCTCTGGGAAATAGGTGTGGGATACTTTTCTGTTGCTTTACCGGATCACTAAAAGGAGGTATCAATACTCATTGTTAAGCTCAAAATGAGGTTTCCATTTTTCAACTGAGCTTTTCAATGTATTCACACCGGTTAGAGTTGATTTAGCTCATGACTTGAAGTAAAGCGTCTCTAAGATGTGATAACTTACATTGGGTTTTGTTGTTGACTTCAACATGTAGTTGAACTTGTCGTGGATACTCAAGTGTTTGAATTGGGGCCTATGAACATTAAGGTTATGCCCTAAAATAGAGTGGACGTTCCGGCACCAATAGTGAAGTCAACAACGCAGAAAGAAAAATAGAGTGGATGTTCTGGCATGTATCTATTTAGAGTATATTGACTTAGGAGTCAAATGATAACCTTAATAGAGTATATTTATACTAGGTCACCTATGTTAGAGTATATTGACTTAGGGGTCAAGTGATAACCTCAATTCCAACACTCTATTCCTTGTTGACTTCACTAGTTAATTAAGGTTATGTCAAAAAAGAATTTTATATTATTTAACATGAACGACTAATAGCACGGTTGGAAATTAAGTATTTTTATTGTCAAATTACATATATAAATTATTTAATCTGAGTTATGGTTGCAAAGTTATAACATGATCATTTTAACATATTCTATGTAAATAATAAAGACCAGGGACCTAAATGAGCTGAAAACTGAGTGAACTGGGCCTACTGCAGCTAAATGTGGAACACTAACCAGCGCCCAGGTAACACGTGATAGATCGAGAGAAAAGAGACTTAATACTGGACCATGGATTATTTAAAAAATACCAGGGGGATTTTTATAAAATGTATGACGACGGACGAGAAGAAACACTATGTACTTTATTAGTATATATATATATATATATATATATATATATATATATATATATATATATATATATATATATATATATATATATATATATATATATATAGGTATAGACTATATCTCGCCTATAGCGTGGCAGTTTTAGTCCAGTTCAATGTAGCTGCACACGAGTTTTTTCCTGTTTTATTTGTTCTCTTATTCCACTATTTTGCAACGGTTTACTTTGGTTTATTTATGTTTTTCTTTTTTTCTTTTATTACTATTTCCCAATGTTTGTTTGTGTTTTTCTTCAGTTTTCACATGATTTCTTCATATTTTTTCCCTTTTTCCTCAATGCATGGCTTTTCATAAGTAATGTACATTTTCCGTACTCTTCAAAGATATTTTATTTTTAATATTTTTAAATACATGATTACCTTTTTAAAAACATATTTTAATATCTATTTTGTTATAGACTTTGTACATTTTGTGTATGCATCTAAAAAATTATCTTACACAACATAACATTTTTTTCAAACACGTGTTTGATGAGTATTTTTTATACACATTGCACATTTTTAAATACATGTTTAGCATTTTTTAAATACATATTTTCATGTCTACTTTTCTCATACATATTCTATATTTTTGTATACACTATTCATCACCCGGGGTGCAGAATAAGTTATTCTTCACCCAAGGTAATCTTATGATCGTTTCGTAAATAAATTACATTTGGAATACAAATGTTACATTCAAACTGATTCACTATATAAAATTTGGCATAAGAACACGAATATATAGGTCATAAGACCAGAAAAATTACATTTTATATACATTTACATTATGTTTTTATGTTTGTAATTTTACGTAATATAAAATACGTTTTACTGTGATTATATATTTTCTTGTGTTCTCTTCTTACATACGAAATAAGACAAAATTTATGGAACGTAAAATTACAGTGAATTGATGTCAAAATAGAGGGGCGTGAAAAATAATTATTCGTCACCAGTCAATCCCTACACACACACACACACACACACACACACACATACTATTTTTTCAAATACATGTTTTATTTCTGAACACATATTTTCAGAAACAATTGAGTGTGTGATAAATAATTTGTAGAAAATATTGTTTTAACTACCTGAACAGGTGTCTGCATTGTATAGACTTTTTTCTAATTTTCACGAACACTTTTTTGAAACAAGTGAACATTTTCTATGTCTTCAGCATTTTTTATAACACTCTCAACATTTTTAGAACTGTTAGAGCATTTTTTTAACACCGCATTTACATTTTCTGAAATGTTTTTAAATTTTAGTTGATAATTTTCATTTCAGAAATATATTTAAACTAATAAATTAAAAAGGGAAACAAAACAAACGATGAGACAAACGTAACGGACGAAAGAACTCTACGAGGAACAACCTGGGCCAGCCCACTACAACTTGTCTCCCGGCGAGACAAACGTTCGTGTCGCTATAAGTGTCATATAGTCGGGCCGTACTTGGGCTGAGGATTGGGTGATGATTCATTCCTGATGTGAGTGTCACGAACTGAGGCCAACGAGCACTTTGGTGGATTCAAAGTGTGTACAATCACAACAAGCACACACACCTGGTCACTGCATAGATGCGATGCACATAGCCAAGGGTTGAGGATTCATTGTGCCATTCGTTGCTGGAGTGCTTTGTGTCCCAATGTATCTCCCCTTAAAAGGAATGTCCCATATTTTTGCAGGTTGACCCCGAGCTTGTCGCACATCTGATTGCAACAGCTGAGTCAAGCATCAAGGAGTGACTTTTCTCCATGAGGGCATATTCAGGGTCACACATCTTCTCATTAATAGGTTCATTGTGGAATTTGAGAAATCAGTAAGAAGGTTGTGCAACCAACTGCTCCTACAAGAACTCCAGAAGTGGAGAAAGCTATGCCTCATGGAGGGCACCCATGCTCAGCATTGCATGTAAGAGTTTTCAGGTTGAGTAATGAAAGTTATATTATTATTATTTTTGTGACTGTTGTGGTGGTGCAATGGTTGTTAGAGTACAATGGTTGTTATGAAAATATAGGACAGTGTAAAATTGATTCTAGATTGTCTTGTCCTCTAAGAAGGGCTCGGCTATACATAAAGAATTCAACCAATTATGTTCTCTAATTCGTATCATTCATGAGGTCTTGAGTTCAAGTCCGAGTCCCCGTGTTTCTTTCAATCATTTATCTCCGCCCAAGTTGAATGTGAAGGGAGGTATTAATCATTCCATATCTACGTCAGATGTGAAGGGGAAGGGGAAGTGTATTATATCTCTTCTTCCTAACAGATCGAACTTTTGGAATAGTTGATTGATATGAATATCTTACATGGTATTCGACGCAAGTTTCATACCTAGATTCCACTCCGCGCCACCCCCGAGGAGGTTGATCTCCATGATCTTCACCAGAAGCTGCACAACCCGTACCTAAGTTTCGTTCAGCGATCGTGCTGATATGCTGTCATAGAGAGTCTTTTTTCGATCCGTTGATCAGTCTCTCTCATTCTCTCTCTCTCTCTCTCTCTCTCTCTAAGAAAAAGGGTTTCCGACCACCATCCTGCGCCAACACAGACACGAAGCTTCCCACGCGCTGTCTCACCACGGCACCGCGAAGATGGTCTGCACAACAAAGAAGAGGAGCCGGGACTAGGACAGCAGCACCGTCAGCATACAGGAGGGCCCCACCTCCACCGTCCATGACGATAGCCGACCTAGGGGTGGAAATTGGTAGCGGATAATCCAAAATATCCGATATTCGTATTCGAGAAAATGCCTATTCGTATCCGAAACATCCACATCCGGACCAAAAATGGAAATGGAAATTATCCGTATCCGAATTTATTAAACAAATAAAAAATAAAATATGGTAGGAGATTTTAAGACAAATATGGATATGGAAGTGGATATATCCGTATCCGAATAAGATTATGGGAGGTAATTTTCAAAATTCTAGACCCAATATTCCAATTATCCAACATAAAAGCCAAATAAGTGGTCAAATTTTACTATTTATATGATTAAACTTATAAATTATTATGCATTACAATAGTATTTATTCATAAACCTATTTATCATTGACTTATTGTATGTCACAAGTTGATTATTTCAGGTCAAATAGGTATCGACTAATTTACTTAAGCAATATGTTGATATTATTCGTATCCGTTTCGAATCAAGAAAATATCCGATACGTATCTGTATTCGAATAATATCCGAGCCGCATCCGTATCCGATAACATCCGTATTCGGATTCGTATTCGTTTTGAAAATATGAAAATGGAAGTGGCAAGAGCACTATCCGATCCGCATCCGATCCGTTTTCACCCCTAAGCCGACCGGACACCAAAGCAGGAGCCTACCGGGCCCGTGGCCCCACAGGCCCGGACAGCTCCCGCCTCCGCGCAGCAGCTGGCACGCCGACGACGTCGCTGCCCCAGTCCAAGCCGTTCCCCAGCCTCCCCATACAAAGGGCGTCGCGGTCGTGCCGGAGCCGACCCGCAAGGACCCAGATGGGGCCCTACGGGCCCAGATCTGGGCCGGGGACGCGCCACCGGCCATCCAGCACCACCGGAGCGCCCTGCCGCCAAGAGGCGGCACCACCGCGGCGAGCGCCGCCGGCATCCGCCACCAGGATGCCGGGCCGCCACCAGCCGAGCACCGCCGCCGCCTCCCCCCACCCCGGGAAGGAGGAGAGCGCGCGGGTAAGGGACGACCCGCCTCCGCCGACACCACCCGGCCGGACCCGGGGTCAACTGCGGGGGGAAAGGGCGGAGGAGGACGGACGAGTAGGAAGGGGGGCGCGCGCCGTCCCGGCCGCCTCCCGGGGAGACGGCGAAGGCGGCGGGACGGGGAGGAGGGGGGCGGGGAGGGGAGGGGGCAGGGAGGCCTGCGACGGGCGGCCGACGGCGGCGGGAAGGAGCCGGGCACCCGGTGGCGGCGGCGAAAAACCCTAGCGAGGGAGCCGGGCACTCTTTTTTTGCTCACTTTGGAACACACTGATGGTAGAAAAAAAAACTCGGTGTCCTCTCTCTCTCTGGTTTTTCGGTCTAGATAGGATTGTGTCGGCCGTCGCCATGCTAACCCCCGCGCGTCTCTATGCTATGCCGTCCTTGGTGTTGACTACACCAGCTATCTCTCTGTTGCTTCGTCTGCACGCCGATCTACGTCGGCCATCGCCATCGCCTTCTTTGACCGAAACGCCTACAACCGTCTCGCGCGGCCGATTTGATCAGTCATTTGCGTGCGTCTACCCAGATTAACGTGAAGATCTTCACTATCACTGGTCCGTCCACCGAAGGAGCAATTAGCTACTGCCTTTGTTTTATTTTTCTTTTGAGAAACATCTAC
The DNA here is from genome assembly GCF_018294505.1 of Triticum aestivum. Lineage (NCBI taxonomy): Eukaryota > Viridiplantae > Streptophyta > Magnoliopsida > Poales > Poaceae > Triticum > Triticum aestivum. Next base: position 108,004,889 of record NC_057809.1, read on the forward strand.
TCGCTCCGATTCGAATTAAACGGCGCATCCTCCATGCAATGTCCAGGACTGGATGTTTTGCCGTCGTCAGGATGTGCACAAGTTGTTATCCTCTAAGCAAACGTGGTCTACAGGGCTTCTCTTCTCCTCATTGTCGTGTGCCAATACACGCAAGTACGTACTAGATGGTATGGAGGTTCAGAGACAGACGGGTTGGGGAGGTGTTGCGGAGAGATGCTGCTGTCCCTGTTGGAGATGCTTGGTCCAACGAAGCTGAGCTGCAACGTGAGTGGCACCCGGGAGAATTGTGCAGTTGTGGACACCGCCGCCGCGATGACACGACGGGATCCAGTCCATGTCCAGCTTTTCCACAGGGGAAAAGGGTCCCAAGACCGAAGTCCACAGCTGCCCGTCGCCCGTCCAGCTCGGCTCCACCCGACGGGAAAGTTGTTCGCTGTTCCAGCGCATGGTAGAAAACCGATCCGGCGATTCGGGCCGGACGGAGCACCACCTCCACGCCCACGACTCCGCTCCACCACACGCACCCGAACCAAACCAAACCCCGCGCGCTGAGGCTCTGCGCGAGCGCGGGCGCGGCCTCCGCACGCCACGCGACCTTCAATGCAAGCTCAGCGAGAAAATTACATAGAAGTATCATAATTAGGACATTGGAAGCAGGTTGACATCAAGATTGGTAATTTTTACGTGTCAGTATCAAGATTGGGGCGAGCCGTTGCAAAAAAGACTAAAAGTGCGTTTTATACGTATTGACAGAAAAGGTGACCGGTTGGGCCCGCCCGTCAGGCGCCACGCTGGCCAGTGCGCGCGTGCCCGCGCGCTGACTGCGCGCTGACTAGGACGAGGCCGGCTCGCACCGTTTAGGGCTCGCTGGTGCGACCGAGCCAGACCCCGACCCTGCTCTGCCCTCGCACCCTCGCCGGCGGCTGCCTCCCCCTCACCGGCGGCTGCCTTCCCGCCCGCCCCGCCGCCCGCCACAGCACGCCGCCGTAGCCTAGGATCGAAGTGCTTACGCACTGTCACCTCCCCCGCGGCTGCTCCTCCCTCGCGTCCTCCTCTCCCCCCCCCCCCCGGCTGTTGTGCCTCCCTAGGCGACGATGGCCTCGGCGACTCCGGCAGGCGGCGATGGCCGGGGCGATGTGAGCGGCGGCGACCTCCCCCGCTAAGGCCTCTATGGCAGTGGCGGCTACTCCTGCTCGGAGTACAGTAGCGAGGACGAAGATTTTGCGGAGCCGGCGTTGTCGATGGAGCAGAGGCTGCAGTTGGCGCGAATTTGGGTGGCCAACCCTAGCACCGCCCATCACTGGACTCATGGCTTCGGTGGTGTTCTGTAAGTGGTCAACTGTTCCATTCTTGCTTACTGAAATTGGGGATTAGGGTTAGGTTTCTACTGCCTGCATGTTTAGCACTCTAATAGCTAGTCCTAACTAGAGCAGAGAAGTATAGTGGATTACATTGTTATTTGTTAGTCCAAATTGTCAGAGCAGCATTATGTGTTACCTAACTGGAGCAGAGCAGAGCATCATTAGTGGCTTACATTGTTATTTCTTAGTCCTAACTAGAGCAGAGCACCATTAGACCAGAGCAGAGCAGAGAAGCATAGTGGATTAAATGAGTCCTAACTAGAGCAGAGCACCATTAGTGGACAATTCTGTTAACTACTTATATGAAAATACAAAACATCAGTTTGCTGTGAGTTAAGTACCCACTCTGTAATTAGGGTTGCATTGAGATAGTTGTTTACATTGTTTGATTTTGTAGTAATTGTTTAGTTTATTCATATTGCAAGGCTAAATTAAACAAAGCTTTGTTTATATGTTAGCCTGTCTGTTAAGCAAAATTGTTTATTAACCAATTTTGTCTGTTATTTCATTTTGCAGTTTGTATGATGACATTTTGGATGTTAGGTTCCATTTTGATGCTTCAGAAATGTTTGAGCTGAAGCTCTGCAGTTCATATGTGACATACATGAATATGATTGCAGTGATGGAAACCCAAGGATTTAGTGAATATGATCTGTTGTTTCACATTGAGAATCCAGATTTAGGGGAGAAAAGATTGGAGATGGTAGAGAGTAATGCTGAGTTGCAACTAGTAAAGAGGCAGGTTGAGGAGTGTAAGGTTTTAAATTTGTTAGTGAGAGCATGTCCACCTCCTTGCAGCCAGTTTGAGAGGCAAGATTTATCCACTGTTCCACCTCCTTGCAGCCAATTTGAGAGGCAAGAATTATCCACTGTTCCACCTCTTTGCAGCCAGTTTGAGAGGCAAGAATTATCCACTGTTGTGTATGAAGAGCCTGTGTTATATGATCTCAGTGAGCCACCCATCTATGCTGTTGATGAAGAAGGAGTTGCCTTTGAAAGTCAGAGTACCAGCTTCAGTGTAGCTCATGGTACTGGTGTTTGCACACAAGAGAGCAAGAATGTAAAAGGAAAACTAAAAGCTGTGTTGGAAATAGAAGAAGAAGAGGGATATGATGCTAGTGGTGGTTCTGATTGTGAAGGTGAAGATGATAGTGATGTAAACCCTTTTTATATGGGTGATGCTGGTGATATAGAGATGGAGGAGGGAAAGAAACAGAGAGAGTATGATGAAATAGAAGAGGAAGAAACAGATGATGAAGAATCTGAGGTGGAAGAAGTGGTGCATTATGAGGGTGACACAGAGGTTGAGGAACCTTTCCAAATGGATGAAGATGAGAAAGTTGTTTCACAGGATGAAGAAACTGTAATTGTACAGGAAGAGAAGAAGAAGAAGAAACGGAAGCTTCCAGTTAGGAAAGGGCCTACAACAAGGACACATTCAAGTGTAGTTCAAGAGGAGGAACCTGATTTCAAACCTTCATCTGATGAAGAAGAGAAAGGATTGTTGAAGGAGGCTGATGATGATGATTATGAGCCATTATCATTTGTACTGCCAAACAAAAGAAAGAGCAGGGCAAAGCAGAGGCCTCCTAGAAAATGGTACAATGAGAAGATGGAGGCACCACATGAGCAATTATGTCTAAAGATGTGTTTCTTGGATCAACATCAATTCAGAGAGGCTTTGTTGAACTTACACATCACTCAAGGCAGAAACTTCAGATATCATAGGAACTCAGATCAAAGAATAATTGTAGAATGCAACCAAAAACATTGCAACTTTTTTATGGTGACAGCAGTTATAAAATGTGAAACTACTTTTGTAATTAAGAAGATGAGAATTAAGCACACTTGCCCTATTAGTACAGAGACAACAAGGGTAAGTGCCAAGTGTTGGGTAACGTAGCAGAATTTTAAAATATTCTACGCATCACCAAGATCAATCTATAGAGTCATCTAGCGACGAGGGAGAGAGGAGTGCATCTACATACCCTTGTACATCGCGTGCGGAAGCGTTCAAGAGAATGGGGTTGATGGAGTCGTACTCGACGTGATTCAAATCACCAATGACCTAGTGCCAAACGGACGACACCTCCGCGTTCAACACACGTACGGTTAGGAAGACGTCTCCTCCTTCTTGATCCAGGAAGGGGGAAGGAGAGGTTGATGAAGATCCAGCAGCACGACGGCGTGGTGGTGGATGCAGCAGGATCCCGGCAGGGCTTCGCCAAGCGCAAGCAGGGAGGAGAGGTGTTACGGAGGGAGAGGGAGGCGCCAAGAGCAAAGGGTGCGGCTGCCCTCCCTCCCCTCTCTTTATATAGGGGCCTTGGGGGGCGCCGGCCCTAGGGAGATGGATCTCCAAGGGGCGGCGGCCAAGGGTGGCTTCCCCCCAAGCCAAGTGGGGGGCGCCCCCACCCCTAGGGTTTTCCAACCCTAGGCGCAGGGCAGGCCCAAGGGGGGACGCACCAGCCCACTAGGGGCTGGTTCCCCACCCAACTCAGCCCATGGGGCCCTCCGGGATAGGTGGCCCCACCCGGTGGACCCCATATATAAATCTTTACTTCCGGACCATTCCGGAACTCCTCGTGATGTCTGGGATCTCATCCGGGACCCCGAACAACTTTTGGGTTACTGCATACTAATATCTCTACAACCCTAGCGTCACCGAACCTTAAGTGTGTAGACCCTACGGTTCGGGAGACATGTAGACATGACCGAGACGCCTCTCCGGTCAATAACCAACAGCGGGATCTGGATACTCATGTTGGCTCCCACATGCTCCATGATGATCTCATCGGATGAACCACGATGTCGAGGATTCAATCAATCCGTATACAATTCCCTTTGTCAATCGGTATGTTACTTGCCCGAGACTCGATCGTCGGTATCCCAATACCTCGTTCAATCTCGTTACCGGCAAGTCACTTGACTCGTGTCGTAATGCATGATCCTGTGATCAACCACTTGGTCACATTGAGCTCATTATGATGATGCATTACCGAGTGGACCCAGAGATACCTCTCCGTCATACGGAGTAACAAATCTCAGTCTCGATTCGTGCCAACCCAACAGATACTTTCGGAAATACCTGTAATGTACCTTTATAGTCACCCAGTTACGTTGTGACGTTTGGCACACCCAAGGCACTCCTACGGTATCCGGGAGTTGCACAATCTCATGGTCTAAGGAAATGATACTTGACATTCAGAAAAGCTACAGCAAACGAACTACACGATCTTTGAGCTATGCTTAGGATTGGGTCTTGTCCATCACATCATTCTCCTAATGATGTGATCCCGTTATCAATGACATCCAATGTCCATAGTCAGGAAACCATGACTATCTTTTGATCCACGAGCTAGTCAACTAGAGGCTCACTAGGGACGTGTTGTGGTCTATGTATTCACACATGTATTACGATTTCCGGATAACACAATTATAGCATGAACAATAGACAATTATCATGAACAAAGAAATATAATAATAACCATTTTATTATTGCCTCTAGGGCATATTTCTAACAGTCTCCCACTTGCACTAGAGTCAATATTCTAGTTACATTGTGATGAATCGAACACCCATGCAGTTCTGGTGTTGATCATGTTTTGCTCTAGGGAGAGGTTTAGTCAACGGATCTGCCACATTCAGGTCCATATGTACTTTACAAATCTCTATGTCTCCATTTTGAACACTTTCACGAATGGAGTTGAAGCGACGCTTGATATGCCTGGTCTTCTTGTGAAACCTGGGCTCCTTGGCAAGGGCAATAGCTCCAGTGTTGTCACAGAAGAGAGTCATCGGGCCTGACGCATTGGGTATGACTCCTAGGTCGGTAATGAACTCCTTCACCCAGACTGCTTCTTGTGCTGCCTCCGAGGCTGCCATGTACTCCGCTTCACATGTAGATCCCGCCACAGTGCTTTGCTTGCAACTGCACCAGCTTACTACCCCACCATTCAAAATATACACGTATCTGGTTTGTGACTTAGAGTCATCCAGATCTGTGTCGAAGCTAGCATCGACGTAACCCTTTACGATGATCTCTTCGTCACCTCCATAAACGAGAAACATTTCCTTGGTCTTTTTCAGGTACTTCAGGATATTCTTGACCGCTGTCCAGTGTTCCATGCATGGATTACTTTGGTACCTTCCTACCAAACTTACGGCAAGGTTTACATCAGGTCTGGTACACAGCATAGCATACATGATAGACCCTATGGCCGAGGCATAGGGGACGACACTCATCTTTTCTCTATCTTCTGCCGTGGTCGGGCATTGAGCCATGCTCAATCTCGTGCCTTGCAATACAGGCAAGAACCCCTTCTTTGACTGACCCATTTTGAACTTCTTCAATATCTTGTCAAGGTACGTACTCTGTGAAAGACCAATGAGGCGTCTCAATCTATCTCTATAGATCTTGATGCCTAATATATAAGCAGCTTCTCCAAGGTCCTTCATTGAAAAACACTTGTTCAAGTAGGCCTTTATGCTTTCCAAGAATTCTATATCATTTCCCATCAACAGTATGTCATCCACATACAATATGAGAAATGCTACAGAGCTCCCACTCACTTTCTTGTAAATGCAGGCTTCTCCATAAGTTTGCGTAAACCCAAACGCTTTGATCATCTCATCAAAACGAATGTTCTGTTGGAAATATGCCCTAGAGGCAATAATAAATTGGTTATTATTATATTTCCTTGTTCATGATAATCGTTTATTATCCATACTAGAATTGTATTGATAGGAAACTCAGATACATGTGTGGATACATAGACAACACCATGTCCCTAGTAAGCCTCTAGTTGACTAGCTCGTTGATCAATAGATGGTTACGGTTTCCTGACCATGGACATTGGATGTCGTTGATAACGGGATCACATCATTAGGAGAATGATGTGATGGACAAGACCCAATCCTAAGCCTAGCACAAGATCGTGTAGTTCATTTGCTAAAGCTTTTCTAATGTCAAGTATCATTTCCTTAGACCATGAGATTGTGCAACTCCCGGATACCGTAGGAGTGCTTTGGGTGTGCCAAACGTCACAACGTAACTGGGTGGCTATAAAGGTACACTACAGGTATCTCCGAAAGTGTCTGTTGGGTTGGCGTGAACCGAGACTGGGATTTGTCACTCCGTGTAAACGGAGAGGTATCTCTGGGCCCACTCGGTAGGACATCATCATAATGTGCACAATGTGATCAAGGAGTTGATCACGGGATGATGTGTTACAGGACGAGTAAAGAGACTTGCCAGTAACGAGATTGAACAAGGTATCGGGATACCGACGATCGGATCTCGGGCAAGTATCGTACCGATAGACAAAGGGAATTGTATACTGGATTGATTAAATCCGCGACATCGTGGTTCATCCGATGAGATCATCATGGAACATGTGGGAGCCAACATGGGTATCCAGATCCCGCTGTTGGTTATTGATCGGAGAGTTATCTCGGTCATGTCTGCAAGGTTCCCGAACCCGTAGGGTCTACACACTTAAGGTTCGATGACGCTAGGGTTATAGGGAATAGATATACGTGGTTACCGAATGTTGTTCGGAGTCTCGGATGAGATCCCGGACGCCACGAGGAGTTCCGGAATGGTCCGGAGGCAAAGATTTATATATGGGAAGTCCTGTTTTGGTCACCGGAAAAGTTTCGGGTTTTATCGGTAATGTACCGGGACCACCGGGAGGGTCCCGGTGGTCCACCAAGTGGGGCCACTAGCCCCGGAGGGCTGCATGGGCCAAGTGTGGGAGGGGACCAGCCCCTGGTGGGCTGGTGCGCCCCCCCCCCCCACCAAGGCCCAAGGCGCAAGGGAGAGTGGAAGGGGGCAAACCCTAGGCTCAGATGGGCCTAAGGCCCACCTAGTGGTGCGCCCCCCTCTCTCCCCCCTTGGCCGACCCCCTAGATGGGATCTAGGGCTGGCTGCCACCCCTAGGGGTGTAAACCTAGGTGGGGGCGCAGCCCCTCCCCTCCCCCTATATATACTTGAGGTTTTGGGCTGCCATAGACATGATTCAATCTCCTTCTTGGCGCAGCCCTACCCCTCTCCCTCCACGTCTCTTGCGGTGCTTGGCGAAGCCCTGCTGGAGTACCACGCTCCTCCACCACCACCACGCCATCGTGCTGCTGCTGGATGGAGTCTTCCCAACCTCTCCTTCTCCCCTTGCTGGATCAAGGCGTAGGAGACGTCACCGGGCTGTACGTGTGTTGAACACAGAGGTGCCGTCCGTTCGGCACTAGGATCATCGGTGATTTGGATCACGACGAGTACGACTCCATCAACCCCGTTCACTTGAACGCTTCCGCTTAGCGGTCTACAAGGGTATGTAGATGCACTCTCCTTCCCCTCGTTGCTAGATTACTCCATAGATTGATCTTGGTGATGCGTAGAAAATTTTGAATTTCTGCTACGTTCCCCAACACGTTCCAACTCCGAGATGCTTGCACAAGCCCATAAATCGAGCGTTGGAGCTTGCACACCTTGTCAGCATTCTTAGGATCGACAAAACCTTCCGGCTGCATCATATACAATTCTTCCTTAAGGAAACCATTAAGGAATGCCGTTTTGACGTCCATTTGCCATATCTCATAATCATAGAATGCGGCAATTGCTAACATGATTCGGACGGACTTCAGCTTCGCTACGGGTGAGAAAGTCTCTTCAACCCCTTGAACTTGTCGATAACCCTTAGCGACAAGCCGAGCTTTATAGATGGTCACATTGAAGGAAATATGCCCTAGAGGCAATAATAAAGTTATTATTTATTTCCTTATATATCATGATAAAAGTTCATTATTCATGCTAGAATTGTATTAACCGGAAACATAATACATATGTGAATACATAGACAAACAGAGTGTCACTAGTATGTCTCTACTAGACTAGCTTGTTAATCAAAGATGGTTATGTTTCCTAACCATGGACAAAGAGTTGTCATTTGATTAACAGGATCACATCATTAGATGAATGATCTGATTGACATGACCCATCCCATTAGCTTAGCACCCGATCGTTTAGTATGTTGCTATTGCTTTCTTCATAACTTATACATGTTCCTATGACTATGAGATTATGCAACTCCCGTTTGCCAGAGGAACACTTTGTGTCCTACCAAACGTCACAACATAACTGGGTGATCATAAAGGAGCTCTACAGGTGTCTCCAAAGGTACATGTTGGGTTGACGTATTTCGAGATTAGGATTTGTCACTCCGATTGTCGGAGAGGTATCTCTGGGCCCTCTCGGTAATGCACATCACTTAAGCCTTGCAAGCATTGCAACTAATGAGTTAGTTGCGGGATGATGTATTACAGAACGATTAAAGAGACTTGCCGGTAACAAGATTGAACTAGGTATGGGATACCGACGATCGAATCTCGGGCAAGTAACATACCGATGACAAAGGGAACAACGTATGTTGTTATGCGGTCTGACCGATAAAAGATCTTCGTAGAATATGTAGGAGCCAATATGAGCATCCAGGTTCTGCTATTGGTTATTGACCGGAGATGTGTCTCGGTCATGTCTACATTGTTCTCGAACCCGTAGGGTCCGCACGCTTAAGGTTACGATGACAGTTATATTATGAGTTTATGCATTTTGATGTACCGAAGGTTGTTAGGAGTCCCGGATGTGATCACGGACATGATGAGGAGTCTCGAAATTGTCGAGACATAAAGATTGATATATTGGAAGCCTATGTTTGGATATCGAAAGTGTTCCGGGTGAAATCGGGATTTTACCGGAGTACCGGGAGGTTACCGGAACCCCCCGGGAGGTATATGGGCCTTAGTGGGCCTTAGTGGAAGAGAGGAGAGGTGGCCAGAGATGGGCCGCGCGCCCCTCCCCCCCCCTTGGTCCGAATTGGACAAGGAGAGGGGGCCGGCCCCCATTCTCTCCTCTCCCCCCCCCCTCCACGAATCCTATTTCAACTAGGAAAGGGGGGAGTCCTACTCCCAGAGGGAGTAGGACTCCTCCTGGCGCGCCTCTCCTGGCCGGCCGGCCCCCCTCCCTTGAACCTTTATATACAGAGGTAGGGGCAACCCCTAGAGACACAAGTTGATCCACGTGATCATATTCTTAGCCGTGTGCGATGCCCCCTTCCACCATAGTCCTCGATAATATTGTAGCGGTGCTTAGGCGAAGCCCTGCGACGGTAGTACATCAAGATCGTCACCACGCCGTCGTGCTAACGGAACTCTTCCCCGACACTTTGCTGGATCGGAGTCCGGGGATCGTCATCGAGCTAAACGTGTGCTAGAACTCGGAGTTGACGTAGTTTCGGTGCTTGATCGGTCGGGCCGTGGAGACGTACGACTACATCAACCAAACGCTTCCGTTGTCGATCTACAAGGGTACATAGATCATACTCTCCCCTCTCGTTGCTATGCATCATCATGATCTTGCTTGTGCGTATGAATTTTTTTGAAATTACTACGTTCCCCAACAGTGGTATCAAGGCCTAGGTTTTATATGTTGATGTTATATGCACGAGTAGAACACAAGTGAGTTGTGGGCGATATAAGTCATACTGCTTACCAGCATGTCATACTTTGGTTCGGCGGTATTGTTGGACGAAGCGGCCCGGACCGACATTACGCGTACGCTTACGCGAGACCGGTTCTTCCGACGTGCTTTGCACATAGGTGGCTTGCGGGTGACAGTTTCTCCAACTTTAGTTGAACCGAGTGTGGCTACGCCCAGTCCTTGCGAAGGTTAAAACAGCACCAACTTGACAAACTATCGTTGTGGTTTTGATGCGTATGTAAGATTGGTTCTTGCTTAAAGCCCGTAGCAGCCACGTAAAACATGCAACAACAAAGTAGAGGAAGTCTAACTTGTTTTTGCAGGGCATGTTGTGATGTGATATGGTCAAGACATGATGCTAAATTTTATTGTATGAAATGATCATGTTTTGTAACCGAGTTATCGGCAACTGGCAGGAGCCATATGGTTGTTGCTTTATTGTATGCAATGCAATCGCGCTGTAATGCTTTACTTTATCACTAAGCGGTAGCGATAGTCGTGGAAGCATAAGATTGGTGAGACGACAACGATACTACGATGGAGATCAAGGTGTCGCGCCGGTGACGATGGTGATCACGACGGTGCTTCGGAGATGGAGATCACAAGCACAAGATGATGATGGCCATATCATATCACTTATATTGATTGCATGTGATGTTTATCTTTTATGCATCTTATCTTGCTTTGATTGACGGTAGCATTATAAGATGATCTCTCACTAAATTTCAAGATAAAAGTGTTCTCCCTGAGCATGCACCGTTGCCAAAGTTCGTCGTGCCCAGACACCACGTGATGATCAGGTGTGATAAGCTCTACGTCCATCTACAACGGGTGCAAGCCAGTTTTGCACACGCAGAATACTCAGGTTAAACTTGACGAGCCTAGCATATGCAGATATGGCCTCGGAACACTGAGATCGAAAGATCGAGCGTGAATCATATAGTAGATATGATCAACATAGCGATGTTCACCATTGAAAACTACTGCATTTCACGTGATGATCGGTTATGGTTTAGTTGATTTGGATCACGTGATCACTTAGATGATTAGAGGGATGTCCATCTAAGTGGGAGTTTAAGTAACATGATTAATTGAACCTAAATTTATCATGAACTTAGTACCTGATAGTATCTTGCTTGTTTATGTATGATTGTAGATAAATGGCCCGTGTTGTTGTTCCGTTGAATTTTAATGCGTTCCTTGAGAAAGCAAAGTTGAAAGATGATGGTAGCAATTACACGGACTGGGTCCGTAACTTGAGGATTATCCTCATTGCTGCACAGAAGAATTACGTCCTAGAAGCACCGCTAGGTGCCGGGCCTGCTGTTGGAGCAACACCAGATGTTGTGAACGTCTGGCAGAGCAAAGCTGATGACTACTCGATAGTTTAGTGTGCCATGCTTTACGGCTTAGAATCGGGACTTCAACGACGTTCTGAATGTCATGGAGCATATGAGATGTTCCAGGAGTTGAAGTTAATATTTCAAGCAAATGCCCGGATTGAGAGATATGAAGTCTCCAATAAATTCTATAGCTGCAAGATGGAGGAGAACAGTTCTGTCAGTGAGCATATACTCAAAATGTCTGGGTATAATAATCACTTGATTCAGATGGGAGTTAATCTTCCAGATGATTGCGTCATTGACAGAATTCTCCAATCACTGCCACCAAGCTACAAGAGCTTTGTGATGAACTATAATATGCAAGGGATGAATAAGACTATTCCCGAGCTCTTCGCAATGCTGAAAGCTGCGGAGGTAGAAATCAAGAAAAAGCATCAAGTGTTGATGGTCAACAAGACCACTAGTTTCAAGAAAAAGGGCAAAGGGAAGAAGAAGGGGAACTTCAAGAAGAAAAGCAAGCAAGTTGCTAATCAGGAGAAGAAACCCAAATCTGGACCTAAGCCTGAAACTGAGTGCTTCTACTGCAAGCAGACTGGTCACTGGAAGCGGAACTGCCCCAAGTATTTGGCGGATAAGAAGGATGGCAAGGTGAACAAAGGTATATGTGATATACATGTTATTGATGTGTACCTTACTAGAGCACAAAGTAGCACCTGGGTATTTGATACTGGTTCTGTTGCTAATATTTGCAACTCGAAACAGGGACTACGGATTAAGCGAACACTGGCAAAGGACGAGGTGATGATGCGCGTGGGAAATGGTTCTAAAATCGATGTGATCGCGGTCGGCACGCTACCTCTACATCTACCTTCGGGATTAATATTAGACCTAAATAATTGTTATTTGGTGCCAGCGTTGAGCATGAACATTATATCTGGATCTTGTTTAATGCGAGACGGTTATTCATTTAAATCAGAGAATAATGGTTGTTCTATTTATATGAGTAATATCTTTTATGGTCATGCACCTTTGAAGATTGGTCTATTTTTGATGAATCTCGATAGTAGTAACACACATATTCATAATGTTGAAGCCAAAAGATGCAGAGTTGATAATGATAGTGCAACTTATTTGTGGCATTGCCGTTTAGGTCATATCGGTGTAAAGCGCATGAAGAAACTCCATACCGATGGACTTTTGGAACCTCTTGATTATGAATCACTTGGTACTTGTGAACCGTGCCTTATGGGCAAGATGACTAAAACACCGTTCTCCGGTACAATGGAGAGAGCAACAGATTTGTTAGAAATCATACATACAGATGTATGTGGTCCGATGAATGTTGAGGCTCGTGGCGGATATCGTTATTTTCTCACCTTCACAGATGATTTAAGCAGATATGGGTATATCTACTTAATGAAGCATAAGTCTGAAACATTTGAAAAGTTCAAAGAATTTCAGAGTGAAGTTGAAAATCATCATAACAAGAAAATGAAGTTTCTGCGATCTGATCGTGGAGGAGAATATTTGAGTTATGAGTTTGGTCTACATCTGAAACAATGCGGAATAGTTTCGCAACTCACGCCATCCGGAACACCTCAGCCTAATGGTGTGTCCGAACGTCGTAATCGTACTTTACTTGATATGGTGCGATCTATGATGTCTCTTACAAATTTACCGCTATCATTTTGGGGTTATGCTTTAGAGACGGCCGCATTCACGTTAAATAGGGCACCATCAAAATCCATTGAGACGACACCTTATGAACTATGGTTTGGCAAGAAACCAAAGTTGTCGTTTCTTAAAGTTTGGGGCTGCGATGCTTATGTGAAAAAGCTTCAACCTGATAAGCTCGAACCCAAATCGGAGAAATGTGTCCTCATAGGATACCCAAAGGAGACTGTTGGGTACACCTTCTATCACAGATCCGAAGGTAAGACATTCATTGCTAAGAATGGATCCTTTCTAGAGAAGGAGTTTCTCTCGAAAGAAGTGAGTGGGAGGAAAGTAGAACTTGACGAGGTAACTGTACCTGCTCCCTTATTGGAAAGTAGTACATCATAGAAAACTGTTTCTGTGACACCTGCACCAATTAGTGAGGAAGCTAATGATAATGATCATGAAACTTCAGAAAAAGATACTACCAAACCTCATAGATCAACCAGAGTGAGATCCGCACCAGAGTGGTACGGTAATCCTGTTCTAGAAATCATGCTACTAGATCATGATGAACCTACGAACTATGAAGAAGCGATGGTGAGCCCAGATTCCGTAAAATGGCTTGAAGCCATGAAATCTGAGATGGGATCCATGTATGAGAACAAAGTATGGCCTTTGGTTGAATTTCCCGATGATCGGCAAGCAATTGAGAATAAATGGATCTTCAAGAAGAAGACTGACACTGACGGTAATATTACTATCTACAAAGCTCGACTTGTCGCAAAAGGTTTTTCGACAAGTTCAAGGGGTTGACTACGATGAGACCTTCTCACCCGTAGCGATGCTTAAGTCTGTCCGAATCATGTTAGCAATTGCCGCATTTTATGATTATGAAATTTGGCAGATGGATGTCAAAACTGCATTCCTGAATGGATTTCTGGAAGAAGAGTTGTATATGATGCAACCGGAAGGTTTTGTCGATCCAAAGGGAGCTAACAAAGTGTGCAAGCTCCAGCGATCCATTTATGGACCGGTGCAAGCCTCTCGGAGTTGGAATAAACGCTTTGATAGTGTGATCAAAGCATTTGGTTTTATACAGACTTTTGGAGAAGCCTGTATTTACAAGAAAGTGAGTGGGAGCTCTGTAGCATTTCTGATATTATATGTGGATGACATATTACTGATTGGAAATGATATAGAATTTCTGGATAGCATAAAGGGATATTTGAATAAGAGTTTTTCAATGAAAGACCTCGGTGAAGCTGCTTACATATTAGGCATAAAGATCTATAGAGATAGATCAAGACGCTTAATTGGACTTTCACAAAGCACATACCTTGACAAGATTTTGAAGAAGTTCAAAATGGATCAAGCAAAGAAAGGGTTCTTGCCTGTGTTACAAGGTGTGAAGTTGAGTCAGACTCAATGCCCGACCACTGCAGAAGATAGAGAGAAAATGAAAGATGTTCCCTATGCGTCAGCCATAGGCTCTATCATGTGTGCGATGCTGTGTACCAGACCTGATGTGTGCCTTGCTATAAGTCTAGCAAGGAGGTACCAAAGTAATCCAGGAGTGGATCACTGGACAGCGGTCAAGAACATCCTGAAGTACCTGAAAAGGACTAAGGATATGTTTCTCGTATATGGAGGTGACAAAGAGCTCATCGTAAACGGTTACGTTGATGCAAGCTTTGACACTGATCCGGACGATTCTAAATCACAACCCGGATACGTGTTTACATTAAACGGTGGAGCTGTCAGTTGGTGCAGTTCTAAACAGAGCGTCGTGGCGGGATCTACGTGCGAAGCGGAATACATAGCTGCTTTGGAAGTAGCGAATGAAGGAGTCTGGATGAAGGAGTTCATATCCGATCTAGGTGTCATACCTAGTGCATCGGGTCCAATGAAAATCTTTTGTGACAATACTGGTGCAATTGCCTTGGCAAAGGAATCCAGATTTCACAAGAGAACCAAGCACATCAAGAGACGCTTCAATTCCATCCGGGATCTAGTCCAGGTGGAAGACATAGAGATTTGCAAGATACATACGGATCTGAATGTAGCAGACCCGTTGACTAAGCCTCTTCCACAAGCAAAACATGATCAACACCTTATAATCTAGATTATTGACTCTAGTGCAAGTGGGAGACTGAAGGAAATATGCCCTAGAGGCAATAATAAAGTTATTATTTATTTCCTTATATATCATGATAAAAGTTTATTACTCATGCTAGAATTGTATTAACCGGAAACATAATACATGTGTGAATATATAGACAAACAGAGTGTCACTAGTATGTCTCTACTAGACTAGCTTGTTAATCAAAGATGGTTATGTTTCCTAACCATGGACAAAGAGTTGTCATTTGATTAACAGGATCACATCATTAGATGAATGATCTGATTGACATGACCCATTCCATTAGCTTAGCACCCGATCGTTTAGTATGTTGCTATTGCTTTCTTCATAACTTATACATGTTCCTATGACTATGAGATTATGCAACTCCCGTTTGCCGGAGGAACACTTTGTGTGCTACCAAACGTCACAACGTAACTGGGTGATCATAAAGGAGCTCTACAGGTGTCTCCAAAGGTACATGTTGGGTTGACGTATTTCGAGATTACGATTTGTCACTCCGATTGTCGGAGAGGTATCTCTGGGCCCTCTCGGTAATGCACATCACTTAAGCCTTGCAAGCATTGCAACTAATGAGTTAGTTGCGGGATGATGTATTACAGAATGATTAAAGAGACTTGCCGGTAACAAGATTGAACTAGGTATGGGATACCGACGATCGAATCTCGGGCAAGTAACATACCGATGACAAAGTGAACAACGTATGTTGTTATGCGGTCTGACCGATAAAAGATCTTTGTAGAATATGTAGGAGCCAATATGAGCATCCAGGTTCCGCTATTGGTTATTGACCGCAGACGTGTCTCGGTCATGTCTACATTGTTCTCGAACCCGTAGGGTCCGCACGCTTAAGGTTATGATGACAGTTATATTATGAGTTTATGCATTTTGATGTACCGAAGGTTGTTTGGAGTCTCGGATGTGATGACGGACATGACGAGGAGTCTCGAAATGGTCGAGACATAAAGATTGATATATTGGAAGCCTATGTTTGGATATCGAAAGTGTTCCGGGTGAAATCGGGATTTTACTGGAGTACCGGGAGGTTACCGGAACCCCCCGGGAGGTATATGGGCCTTAGCGGGCCTTAGTGGAAGAGAGGAGAGGTGGCCAGAGATGGGCCGCGCGCCCCTCCCCCCCTTGGTCCGAATTGGACAAGGAGAGGGGCCGGCCCCCCTTCCTCCTCTCTCTCCCCTTTCCCCCCCTCCATGAATCCTATTCCAACTAGGAAAGGGGGGAGTCCTACTCCCAGAGGGAGTAGGACTCCTCCTGGCGCGCCTCTCCTGGCCGGCCGGCCCCCCTCCCTTGAACCTTTATATACGGAGGTAGGGGCACCCCCTAGAGACACAAGTTGATCCACGTGATCATATTCTTAGCCGTGTGCGGTGCCCCCTTCCACCATAGTCCTCGATAATATTGTAGCGGTGCTTAGGCGAAGCCCTGCGACGGTAGTACATCAAGATCGTCACCACGCCGTCGTGCTGACGGAACTCTTACCCGACACTTTGCTGGATCGGAGTCCGGGGATCGTCATCGAGCTGAACGTGTGCTAGAACTCGGAGGTGCCGTAGTTTCGGTGCTTGATCGGTCGGGCCATGGAGACGTACGACTACATCAACCAAACGCTTCCGTTGTCGATCTACAAGGGTACGTAGATCATACACTCCCCTATCGTTGCTATGCATCATCATGATCTTGCGTGTGCGTAGGATTTTTTTTGAAATTACTACGTTCCCCAACACACATTACCATCCGCGTCTGTCTTCTTCTTAAAGATCCATTTATTTTCTATGGCTCGCCGATCATCGGGCAAGTCAGTCAAAGTCCATACTTTGTTTTCATACATGGATCCTATCTCGGATTTCATGGCTTCCAGCCATTTGTCGGAATCCGGGCCCGCCATCGCTTCTTCATAGTTCGAAGGTTCACCGTTGTCTAACAACATGATTTCCAAGACAGGGTTGTCGTACCACTCTGGTGCGGAACGTGTCCTCGTGGACCTACGAAGTTTAGTAGTAACTTGATCTGAAGTTTCATGATCATCATCATTAACTTCCTCTCTAGTCGGTGCAGGCACCTCAGGAACATTTTCTTGAGCTGCGCCACTTACCGGTTCAAGAGGTAATACTTCATCAAGTTCTACTTTCCTCCCACTTATTTCTTTCGAGAGAAACTCTTTCTCTAGAAAGGACCCATTCTTGGCAACAAAGATCTTGCCTTCAGATCTGAGGTAGAAGGTATACCCAAAAGTTTCTTTAGGGTATCCTATGAAGGCGCATTTTTCCGACTTGGGTTCGAGCTTTTCAGGTTGAAGTTTCTTGACATAAGCATCGCATCCCCAAACTTTTAGAAACGACAGCTTAGGTTTCTTCCCAAACCATAATTCATACGGTGTCGTCTCAACGGATTTTGACGGAGCCCTATTTAAAGTGAATGCGGCAGTCTCTAAAGCATAGCCCCAAAATGACAGCAGTAAATCGGTAAGAGACATCATAGATCACACCATATCTAATAGAGTGCGATTACGATGTTCGGACACACCATTACGCTGAGGTGTTCCAGGCGACGTGAGTTGTGAAACTATTCCACATTTTCTTAAGTGTGTGCCAAATTTGTGACTCAAGTATTCTCCCCCACGATCTGATCGCAAGAACTTGATTTTCTTGTCACGTTGATTCTCAACCTCACTCTGAAATTCCTTGAACTTTTCAAAGGTCTCAGACTTGTGTTTCATTAAGTAGACATACCCATATGTACTCAAGTCACCAGTGAGGGTGAGAACATAATGATAGCCACCGCGAGCCTCAACACTCATTGGACCGCACACATCAGTATGTATGATTTCCAATAAGTTGGTTGCTAGCTCCATTTTTCCTGAGAACGGAGTCTTGGTCATTTTACCCATGAGGCATGGTTCGCACGTGTCGAATGATTCGTAATCAATAGACTCTAAAAGTCCATCTGCATGGAGCTTCTTCATGCATTTGACACCTATGTGACCAAGGCGGCAGTGCCACAAGTATGTGGGACTATCATTATCAACCTTACATCTTTTGGTATTCACACTATGAATATGTGTATTACGCTCGAGATTCATTAAGAATAAACCATTCACCATCGGAGCATGACCATAAAACATATCTCTCATATAAATAGAACAACCATTATTCTCGGATTTAAATGAGTAGCCATCTCGAATTAAACGAGATCCTGATACAATGTTCATGCTCAAAGCTGGCACTAAATAACAATTATTGAGGTTTAAAACTAATCCCGTAGGTAAATGTAGAGGCAGTGTGCCGACGGCGATCACATCGACCTTGGAACCATTCCCGACGCACATCATCACCTCGTCCTTCGCCAGTCTCCGCTTATTCCGCAGCTCCTGCTTTGAGTTACAAATGTGAGCAACTGCACCGGTATCAAATACCCAGGAGCTACTACGAGTACTGGTAAGGTACACATCAATTACATGTATATCACATATACCTTTCGTTTTGCCGGCCTTCTTGTCTGCTAAGTATTTGGGGCAGTTCCGCTTCCAGTGACCACTTTCCTTGCAATAAAAGCACTCAGTCTCGGGCTTGGGTCCATTCTTTGGCTTCTTCCCGGCAGCTTGCTTGCCGGGCGCGGCAACTCCCTTGCCATCCTTCTTGAAGTTCTTCTTACCCTTGCCTTTCTTGAACTTAGTGGTTTTATTCACCATCAACACTTGATGTTCCTTTTTGATTTCCACCTCTGCTGATTTCAGCATTGAATACACCTCAGGAATGGTCTTTTCCATCCCCTGCATATTGAATTTCATCACAAAGCTCTTGTAGCTCGGTGGAAGCGACTGAAGGATTCTGTCAATGACCGCGTCATCCGGGAGATTAACTCCCAGCTGAGTCAAGCGGTTATGCAACCCAGACATTCTGAGTATGTGCTCACTGACAGAACTATTTTCCTCCATCTTACAGCTGAAGAACTTGCCGGAGACTTCATATCTCTTGACCCGGGCATGAGCTTGAAAAACCATTTTTAGCTCTTCGAACATCTCATATGCTCCATGTCTCTCAAAACGCTTTTGGAGCCCCGGTTTTAAGCTGTAAAGCATGCCGCACTGAACGAGGGAGTAATCATCAGCACGTGACTGCCAAGCGTTCATAACGTCTTGGTTCTGTGGGACAGGTGCGTCACCTAGCGGTGCTTCTAGGACATAATCTTTCTTGGCAGCTATGAGGATGATCCACAGATTCCGGACCCAGTCCGTATAGTTGCTGCCATCATCTTTCAGCTTGGTTTTCTCTAGGAACGCGTTGAAGTTGAGGACAACATGGGCCATTTGATCTACAAGACATATTGTAAAGATTTTAGACTAAGTTCATGATAATTAAGTTCATCTAATCAAATTACTCAATGAACTCCCACTCAGATAGACATCCCTCCAGTCATCTAAGTGAAACATGATCCGAGTTAACTAGGCCGTGTCCGATCATCACGTGAGACGGACTAGCCAACATCGGTGAACATCTTCATGTTGATCGTATCTTCTATACGACTCATGCTCGACCTTTCAGTCTTCCGTGTTCCAAGGCCATGTCTGTACATGCTAGGCTCGTCAAGTCAACCTAAGTGTATTGTGTGTGTACATCTGGCTTACACCCGTTGTATTCGAACGTTAGAATCTATCACACCCGATCATCATGTGGTGCTTCGAAACAACGAACCTTCGCAACGGTGCACACTTAGGGGGAACACTTTCTTGAAATTATTGCGAGGGATCATCTTATTTAAACTACCGTCGTTCTAAGCAAATAAGATGTAAAACATGATAAACATCACATGCAATCAAATAGTGACATGATATGGCCAATATCATTTGCTCCTTTTGATCTCCATCTTCGGGGCTCCATGATCATCGTTGTCACCGGCATGACACCATGATCTCCATCATCATAATCTCCATCATCGTGTCTTCTTGAAGTTGTCTCGTCATCTATTACTTCTACTACTATGGCTAACGCTTTAGCAATAAAGTAAAGTAATTACATGACGTTTATGTTGACACACAGGTCATAAATAAATAAAGACAACTCATATGGCTCCTGCGGGTTGTCATACTCATCGACATGCAAGTCGTGATTCCTATTACAAGAACATGATCATCTCACACATCACATATATCATTCATCACATCCTTTGGCCATATCACATCACAAAACACTTGCTGCAAAAACAAGTTAGACATCCTCTAATTGTTGTTGCAAGTTTTTACGTGGCTGCTATAGGTTTCTAGCAAGAACGTTTCTTACCTACGCCAAAACCACAATGTGAATTGCCAATTTCTATTTACCCTTCATAAGGACCCTGTTCATCGAATCCGATCCGACTAAAGTGGGAGAGACAGACACCCGCCAGCCACCTTATGCAACTAGTGCATGTCAGTCGGTGGAACCAGTCTCACGTAAGCGTACGTGTAAGGTCGGTCCGGGCCGCTTCATCCCACGATGTCGCCGAATCAAGATAAGACTAGTAACAGCAAGCAAATTGACAATATCGACGCCCACAACTGCTTTGTGTTCTACTCGTGCATAGTAACTACGCATAGACCTAACTCTGATGCCACTATTGGGGAACGTAGCAGAATTTTAAAATTTTCTACGCATCACCAAGATCAATCTATGGAGTCATCTAGCGATGAGGGAGAGAGGAGTGCATCTATACCATTGTAGATCGCGCGCGGAAGCGTTCAAGAGAACGGGGTTGATGGAGTCGTACTCGACGTGATTCAAATCACCGATGACCTAGTGCCAAACGGACGACACCTCCGCGTTCAACACACGTACGGTTAGGAAGACATCTCCTCCTTCTTGATCCAGCAAGGGGGAAGGAGAGGTTGATGAAGATCCAACAGCACGGCGGCGTGGTGGTGGATGCAGCAGGATCCCGGCAGGGCTTCGCCAAGCGCAAGCGGGGAGGAGAGGTGTTACAGAGGGAGAGGGAGGCGCCAAGAGCAAGGGGTGCGGCTGCCCTCCCTCCCCCCTCTTTATATAGGGGCCTTGGGGGGGCGCCGGCCCTAGGGAGATGGATCTCCAAGGGGCGGCGGCCAAGGGTGGCTTCCCCCCCCCCCCAAGCCAAGTGGGGGGCGCCCCCACCCCTAGGGTTTCCCAACCCTAGGCGCAGGGCAGGCCCAAGGGGGGACCCACCAGCCCACTAGGGGCTGGTTTCCCAGCCAACTCAGCCCATGGGGCCCTCCAGGATAGGTGGCCCCACCCGGTGGACCCCCGGGACCCTTCCGGTGGTCCCGGTACAATACCGGTAACCCCCGAAACCTTCCTGATGGCCAAAACTGGACTTCCCATATATAAATATTTACTTCCGGACCATTCCGGAACTCCTCGTGACGTCCGGGATCTCATCTGGGACCCCGAACAACTTTCGGGTTACTGCATACTAATATCTCTACAACCCTAGCGTCACTGAACCTTAAGTGTGTAGACCCTACGGGTTTGGGAGACATGCAGACATGACCGAGACGCCTCTCCGGTCAATAACCAACAGCGGGATCTGGATACCCATGTTGGCTCCCACATGCTCCACGATGATCTCATCGGATGAACCACGATGTCGAGGATTCAATCAATCCATATACAATTCCCTTTGTCAATCGGTACGTTACTTGCCCGAGACTCGATCGTCGGTATCCCAATACCTCATTCAATCTCGTTACCGGCAAGTCACTTTACTCGTGCCGTAATGCATGATCCCGTGATCAACCACTTGTTCACATTGAGCTCATTATGATGATGCATTACCGAGTGGGCCCAGAGATACCTCTCCATCATACGGAGTGACAAATCTCAGTCTCGATTCGTGCCAACCCAACCGATACTTTCGGAGATACCTGTAATGTACCTTTATAGTCACCCAGTTACGTTGTGACGTTTGGCACACCCAAGGCACTCCTACGGTATCCGGGAGTTGCACAATCTCATGGTCTAAGGAAATGATACTTGACATTCGGAAAAGCTACAGCAAACGAACTACACGATCTTTGAGCTATGCTTAGGATTGGGTCTTGTCCATCACATCATTCTCCTAATGATGTGATCCCGTTATCAATGACATCCAATGTCCATAGTCAGGAAACCATGACTATCTTTTGATCAACGAGCTAGTCAACTAGAGGCTCACTAGGGACGTGTTGTGGTCTATGTATTCACACATGTATTACGATTTTCGGATAACACAATTATAGCATGAACAATAGAAAATTATCATGAACAAAGAAATATAATAATAACCATTTTATTATTGCCTCTAGGGCATATTTCCAACACCAAGTGGCTTGCACAGAAGTATGAGTCACTGTTCAGATCTGATCTAACAACTGGCATTCAGACTTTGATTGATGCCTGCATGGAGAAGTATGGTGTGGATGTGCCCAAGTCAATGGCATATAGGGCAAAGAACCTAGCTATTGATGCTGTGCTAGGAGACCACAAGAAGCAATACCCTAGGTTGAAAGACTATGCTCAGACAGTGATGGATACAAACCCTGGGAGTAGTGTAGTTGTCACTACTGTAACTCCAACACCCAATGCAAAAATCCCCCATCCAGGTCCAAGATTTCATGCTATGTTCCATTGCATCAATGGAGCAAGGGAGGGGTTTCTCAAGGGGTGCAGACCATTCATTGGTTAGTTTGTTCACCTTGTGCATTAGTTACATATTGTTTCATCTTGAAATGCATTTGAATGTTCTAAATATTGAATTTGCTTGCTCATTTAGGTGTTGATGGGTGCTTCATTAAGTTAACTACTGGTGCTCAACTACTTGCTGCCACTGGTAGAGATGGCAACAACAATATATACCCACTAGCATTTGGTATTGTTGGGCAAGAGGACAAAGCTAATTGGTGTTGGTTTCTACACCAACTTAAAATCTGCCTAGGAGGAGAAGAGGGACAGTTTGGTCCATATACAATAATGTCAGATAGGCAAAAGGTATGTGCTTGCATCTTATGTCCTTGTTCCTATAAGGTTGTTTTGTGCTAGATATTAGCTTAGCTAGTTTAATTGTGTGTCCTAGGGCCTACTATATGCAGTGAATGTTGTCTTTCCTAAGTGCAACCAAAGGTTTTGCCTTAGGCATATCTATGCAAACTTCCAAACTCCTGGGTTTAGGGGGGAAGATCTGAAGAAGTGTATGGATAATGCTGCCTATGCATATAGTGGACACAAATTTAACATTGCAATGAATGACCTTAGAGCTGAATGTAAGGAAGCTTGGGAGTGGCTTTGTCAAATACCCAAGAAAACATGGGCAAGGCATGCATTTGACACAAACTCCAAGACTGGCCTTGTAGTCAACAATTTTTCTGAGGTGTTCAACAAGTATGTCCTAGATGTTAGGAAGAAACCAATTAGGACAATGTGTGATGGAATAAAGGATAAGCAGATGATGAGGTGGCATAGAAATAGGGAGAGTGCAAAGACAGCTAGATGGGACATAACACCCCATTACAGTGAGAAGCTAGAGGTTGAGAAGGAGAGGGCCAAATATTACAAACCAATTCAAGCTGGTGTGGACTTGTGGCAAGTTACAAGTGGGCAGCAAACCCATGCTGTTAACTTGCAAGTGCACACATGTGGGTACAGAAAATGGGACCTCAGTGGCATCCCATATAACCATGCCATCTCAGCAATAAACAAGGGCAAAAGAAAACCAGAGGATTACGTCAGCAAGTTCTTCAAGAAAGAATTTTATGTGGCGGCTTATGAACCAATGATCTATCCAGTTCCTGGTGAGCATGACTGGACAAGGACCCCTGGTCCTGACATTGACCCACCTGCATTTAAAGTGAAGAGAGGAAGAAAGAAAGAGAAAAGGATCAAGGGGAAATTTGAAGTTCCAAAGCCTAAGGACACATCCAGAATGGGGACTATAACATGTGGCAATTGTGGACTACAAGGACATAGGTACACTAGCTGCATGAAGCAGTTGAAGCCTGAGCTGGCTTTGAGGAAGACCAAACATGTGGTAATCCTCTTATAAGTAGTAACATGTTTTCCTTCTTGTACATTCCATTTTTTAAGTACTAACTCATTTTTCTTCTTGTTTATGCAAGCCTCTTGCAAGGAATCCCAATGCTGGTGCTGCTGCTACTACACTAGCAACAAGAACTTCTCAACCAGCTCCTACAACAACACCAACAGCTGGAACAGGAGGTGCTGGGAGAGGTGCTGGGACAGGAGCTGGGAGAGGAGCTGGTAGAGGTGTTGGGAGAGGTGCTGCGGCTGCAGGTGCTGGGAGAGGTGCTGCGGCTGCAGGTGCTAGGAGACGTGCTGGTAGAGGTGCTGGGAGAGGTACATTCTCTGCCCCAAGGCAATCTGGTCCATCCATATCTACTGTTGGGACAGGTGCTGGTGTTACACATAGTGGATGGAGGAGGTACTTCTATGCAAGTGGCAACTAGATACTTCATGTGTGTGTTCTTGCATCCTATGATACAATGGTGATCTTGCTTTGATGATGTGCTTTAAGAATCAATGCCATGTATGGCTTTTGTTCATGTGGATGCATATTATTGGATATCTTCATGTGATATGTTGATGAGTACTCAATATATTATTGGATATATTGTTGGATATATTGCTGAAGTTATTGATATTTTGGAGTTATTGATGAGTACTCATTATATTGGATATCTTCATAGTGTGTATGTTCTTTTTATGATTCATATGTTGATGAGTACTCAAAATGGAGTTATTGATATGCTGGATATATTAATGGAGTTATTGATATGTTGTGTATGCTGAAAATGTTCTTTATATGATTGATATGTTGATCCTGTTGATATGTTGTATAAAGCGATCATTTTGGGTTTTGGTGGCTCGGGGTCGACGAAACCACCTAAAGCCATCATTTGGGTTTTTATGGCTCGGGGTCGACGGAACCACCTAAAGCCATCAACTAGGGTCTAGGGTGGCTCGGGGTCGACGAAACCACCTAAAGCCATCAACTAGGGTCTAGGCTGGCTCGGGGTCAAAGAAACCACCTAAAGCCATCATTTTGGGTTTTGGTGGCTCGGGGTGGACGGAACCACCTAAAGCCATCAACTAGGGTCTAGGGTGGCTCGGGGTCGACGAAACCACCTAAAGCCATCATTTTGGGTTTTGGTGGCTCGGGGTCGACGGAACCACCTAAAGCCATCAACTAGGGTCTAGGGTGACTCGGGGTCGACGAAACCACCCAAAGCCATCAACTAGGGTCTACGGTGGCTCGGGGTCGACGAAACCACCTAAAGCGATCATTTTGGGTTTTTGTGGCTCGGGGTCGACGGAACCACCTAAAGCCATCAACTAGGGCCTAGGGTGGCTCGGGGTTGATGGAACCACCTAAAGCCCTCAACTAGGGTCTAGGGTGGCTCGGGGTCGACGAAACCACCTAAAGCCATCAACTAGGGTCTACGGTGGCTTAGGGTCGACGAAACCACCTAAAGCCATCAACTAGGGTCTACGGTGGCTCGGGGTCGACGAAACCACCTAAAGCGATCATTTTGGGTTTTTGTGGATCGGGGTCGACGGAACCACCTAAAGCCATCAACTAGGGTCTAGGGTGGCTCGGGGTCGACGGAACCACCTAAAGCCATGAACTAGGGTCTACGGTGGCTCGGGGTCGACGGAACCACCTAAAGCCATCAACTAGGGTCTAGGGTGGCTCGGGGTCGACGAAACCACCTAAAGCCATCAACTAGGGTCTACGGTGGCTCGGGGTCGACGAAACCACCTAAAGCGATCATTTTGGGTTTTTGTGGCTCGGGGTCGACGGAACCACCTAAAGCCATCAACTAGGGTCTAGGGTGGCTCGGGGTCGACGAAACCACCTAAAGCCATCAACTAGGGTCTACGGTGGCTCGGGGTCGACGAAACCACCTAAAGCGATCAATTTGGGTTTTTATGGCTCGGGGTCGACGGAACCACCTAAAGCCATCAACTAGGGTCTAGGGTGGCTCGGGGTCGACGAAACCACCTAAAGCCATCAACTAGGGTCTAGGGTGGCTCGGGGTCGACGAAACCACCTAAAGCCATCAACTAGGGTCTACGGTGGCTCGGGCTCGACGAAACCACCTAAAGCATCACTGTACCATAACAAACTATTCCTTTTGCAAATGCATTTAAGCATTTAAGAATCACTCTAATATATGTAACTATATGCATTTAAGAAGCATTTAACCATCAGAATAACATAAGCATCAGTATGTAAACATTTTCAGTCTAACATAAGCATCACTGGAGTTCACATTACATAGTGGAGTTCAAATGCACATCCATCCTTTTCTCACAAAAGGATGAATAGCATATTACTAGGTAGATAAACAGCCAGAGTTCACAATTAGTACTAGAACCATACATTACACAACCATAATTCTAAGTTAATAGGTCATTGCACAACCATGCTTCCCAAAAGGTCTGCAATGCCCACTAATCTCAATTCATCTTGTTCAGTTCTCCAAGATGGCCTGGATCCCCTTGATCTTCTCCTTCAGCTTCTCCTCTGCCTTCATGAGCTCAGTTATCTTAAACTCTTGCATCTGCTTCTCTTCATTATGGTTTTCCTTGAGCTTCAGCAGATCAGCAACCTGGAACTTCAACTCTAGCTTCTCTTGGGTGAGCTTCTCCTCAAACTTTGTGAACTCTGCATTCTTCAACTCCAAATTCATCCTAGCCTCACTCAGCAATTCCTTCTCTTTCATATTCTTCAACTTGAGGTTTTGGATGGCAATTGCTTGAGCACTTGTCAAGTTGCACAGGATTTCATACTTCTGTTGAAGCTTCTCTGTAGCTGCATCTTTCTTTGCCATTTCTGCATTCTTACGAGCCACCAATTCAGCTCTGCATTCGTGCTAATATGTGACAGCTGACTGTAGATAACTAAAATCCACAACCCTTTCCTGCTGAAAGTCCACAAGTTGATGCACATCTTTCACTAACTTGTCATAATCTGCATCCAGCTTCTTCTTTTCTTCTGTCAAATGGTGAATAGTTAAAGCACTTTGAAGATTATCATTCACCCTAGCAGACTTGCTCTCTTCAACCATTGACCAAAGCTTCAGCAATGCATTCTCCATTGTTGGGGGCCACTGCTCATCAACCCATTGAACAAACCCACAATTCTGAACTTCCTGGAAAAATAACAAGGCAAAATTTAGTACAATACAACTACTATGAGTAGTAAGCAACAGTTAGTTCATGCCAGTAGCTAATGTTGGTACTGACCAACACTGAATTTGCACAGCCATGTGCTAAGCAAGAGGGTGATCAGTATATAATTAGCAGAGTAACACTCCATTCAACTTTGCATAATAACCAACTTACAATTGGCCAGTAATATAATGGAATCCTACAATCTGCACTACCACTCTAGCAGTGAACTACTTTGCCATATATCACTAACAAATGGAACATAGAAATCACTGAATGAAGAGTTATCAAACCAGACTACATTAGCCTAGCTAAATACACTACATTAGCCTACATGAACAAACTAGCTAATGACAGTACCTACTGTCAGCAGTAAGCAACAGTTACTTATTAAGAGTCACACATCAGCTAATGGAGGGGCTAATGTGAGTACTAAGCAACATTGCATACAAGCATAAATAAATAGCATGTGCACACAACAGAGCATTCATGTGCACACAACAAAGCATGCTTGAGCCTATATTTAGCCTAAATGCACTCCATTGACCATAATATTCACCATTCCTGCAATGAGCACTCCAGTATGGCATATATGACTAACAAAATTACCATACACATAACTGAATCACAATTGGCAAACAAGACTCTGTCACTTCCAATGAACATATCCTGAGCATAATCAATAAGGCAAGAAAAATACCGGCTCTACACATGCTAAGAACCTTCTCCCAATCATTGTTCCTTTAAATGCAACAAGCCTCTCTGATGGCTTCCCATGCATCTCGCACAGCACTATCAGATCTAGCTCAAGACCCTTGTAATCCGGGTCCTCAAGAGAGAAAGGCACCTGCCCAAGCAAAATCCAAGTTAGCATCATGTGCAGAGGACGAGGACAAAGCAAATCAAATGAAATCCTCACACCAAAGACCACCTACACAGAAAAATCCCCAAAATTTTCTAAACCTAGCTCGAATGGAGTAACTGACTTGGTTGAGCCCATCGGTGGAGGTTTCCGAGTGCATGTACGGGAGGCTTGAGTTGTCATCGCTGCTCTCGTCTTCAAAAACCATGGCTGCGGCAGCTTCGTGTGGCGGCCGGCGGGGGCGGGCGCAGGCGGCGGCGAGGCGGAGAGAAGGAAGAAGAACGCAGAGTAGAGCGGGGGGTGAGCGGGGTGTGGCTCGACCGCACCAGTCGCGCCCTAAACGGCTCGACCCGGCCTTGTCCGAGTCAGCGCGCGGGCACGCGCGCACTAGCTAGCGTGGCGCCTGACGGGCCGGCCCAACCGGTCAGCTTTTCTGTCAATACGTATAAAACGCACTTTTAGTCTTTTTTGCAACGGCTCGCTTCGATCTTGATACTGACACGTAAAAATTACCAATCTTGGTACCAATCTGCCGGCTCAGATTCTCTAACTTGCTTATAGCAAGTCAGAGGCAGCCTAGCGCACGCCAGATGCCGCTCGTTCTCGATCGGTCGGCTGCTTCTTTCGATCCCTCACTCAGCCTAAAATAAGCAGCCCAGCCCAGATTTCATAGCCCACCTAAAGGCCTACTTCAACACAGTGGAGGGAAAACAAAACTTCAGGCGGGAGCACGAGAGGATTTTGGCGGGGAAACGTGTGCTGCGCTGCTCTGTCGCGCGCTGTCTCAGCTTTAGGCGATCGCTGCGGCAACTCCAAGGAAATCAGCTGGCCGATCGAGGAAAACTTTTGGCGATCGATTCCAGCCATCGTTCCTCCTCCTCCTCCTTCCAGATTACAGGTAGCAACCACAAATCTCCCCTCTTTGTCTTGTATTTTCTTCACAAATTGGAAATTTTCTTACTTGTATTTGTTCATGATCCCTGCAGTAATTATTGAGTTCATGTCTTCAAATTAAGAGATAATGGCAGAAACCAACAAGTAAGTTAGGCTTACACTAGAATTCCTTTGCTGACATCTAGATCTATAGCAAGTTAGGCTTACACTGGAATTACCTATATATTTATTTTGGTGCAGGGAGAATGTGGTTCGTACGTCCTTACCTCAAGTTGGTCAGAAATTCACAGACTTGGCTGAGGCATGGTCATTTTGGGTTAACTATGGAGGCCGGGCAGATTTTGAGGTCAGAAAAAGGTCAAGCTGGAAAAGTAAAATTGATGGAGTGGTAACTTCATGTAGATATGTGTGTGCAAAGGAGGGTCGTCGTGTACAAGACGAGAGGGATCATCTCACAAAGAACCCTAGAGCTGAAACAAGAACAGATTGTGATGTCCATATGTGTCTTTCATTAGATCGAGTGGCAGGACATTATGAAGTGGTGGAGGTAGTGCTTGCTCACAATCATGGTGTCTACTTACCACAAACTTTCCATTTGATGTCATCACAACGGAGGATTTCAGAATTGCAAGCCGTTGAAATTGAGGCTGCCGATGACTCTGGAATTAGGCCAAGGCATGCACATGACTTGGCTAGTTGCCTTGTTGGGGGGCCAATGAATCTCAGCTACACGCCTCGTGATCACAAAAATCACTTGCAGAGCAGGCGCCAAAGAGAGTTAGCATATGGTCAGGCGGGAAGCATGTTGAAGTATTTTCAACAAAAGCAGGTTGAGAATCTGTCTTTCCAGTATACTTTACAATTGGATTCCGAAGAACAAATAAGTACTATATTCTGGGCTGATGCAAAGATGTGCATTGATTATGCATACTTTGGAGATGTTATCGCCTTTGACACTACTTTTGGCACAAACAAAGAATATAGGCCTTTTGGTGTTTTCGTCGGATTCAATCATTTTAGAGAGACCGTTATTTTTGGTGCTGCTCTTTTGTTTGATAAAACACGTGGCTCTTTCAAATGGTTATTTGAGGCTTTTGTAGAGGCACACAATGGAAAGCAACCTAGAGCTATATTTACCGATCAAGACACGACAATGGGATTGGCTGTTGGGGATGTTTTCACCCAAGCATGGCATGGCTTGTGCACCTACCACATCATGCAAAATGCCGTCAAGCACTTGTGCAATAGCAAAGTTGAAGAATCAAAAAAAGAGGAAGATGAAGAACCTCATATCCTCTTAGATTTCAGCGCTTGTATGTATAATATTGAGGACAAGGCAACCTTTGAAGAGGCATTTGACATCATGAGAAATAAGGTGGATAAGAAGAAGGCCTCATGGCTAGATAGCATCTACAAGTTAAAAGAAAAGTGGACTGAATGTTACATGAGGGATGTTTTCACATTGGGAATGAGAAGCACACAATTAAGTGAGAGTTTCAATAGTGATTTGAAAAAACATCTCAAATCAGATTTTGACATCATTCGCTTCTTAAAACATTTTGAAAGGGTTGTGCAAGGAAAAAGAAACAAGGAGCTAGATGCAGAATTTGAAGCTACTAAAAAACTGCCTAGAATAGGGATGGAGACTCCTATGTTGTTGCAAACAAGCGAAGCTTACACACCGACCATATTTGAAGCATTCAAATCTGAATATAGAAGATCCATGGCTGCATGTAGTAGAGCATTGGATGGAGATAATACATATGCTGTTACAATTGTGAGGGCTAATGGTGATTTGAGTTCCGAACTAGAGCGCATAGTTGTCGGTGATCCCTTGGAGCAAACGGCTTCTTGTAGCTGTTTTCAGTTTAAAAAAGGACCGGAGTATTGTGTGCGCATGCTTTAAAAGTTCTTGACTTGATGAATATCAAGTTATTGCCAAACCATTATCTTTTAAAGAGATGGACCTGAGAAGCAAAATCTGGAACTATACAAGATACCAAAGGAAGGGATATAATTGAAGATCCAAAATTGGATGCTATGTTGCGGTACAAGTTTGTTTCTCACAAATTTCATGATTTTGCAAGTGAAGCCGCAAGCGATCCGGAATGTATCTTGTTGGTGGACAATGCATTGGACATCCTTGCCAAGCAAGTACGGGAAAAACTGAGGATATCTAGAAGTATTTTGAGTGAATCCTCTAATGTGCAGCCTAATGTTCAACAAGATGAGGGTTTGCTTAGTTCTGCACGCCTCAAGAAAAAAGAGGTTCAACCGAAAAGTTCAAAGAGACATAAACATTGGATCAAGAAGACACGCAAGTACAAAAAGAAAGACCCAAAGGAATCTAGCGTATGTTGCTGAAAATTCTTGCAATTTAGTGTACTTATTTATTACTACATCATATATAAATTTGTTGGGTTTCTTTGTGCAGCAGCAAGAGAAAGAGAATCAAGTTGGTGGAGAAACTCAAGCAACAACTGAAAATGCTAATAATGCCAGCAATGCATTCAGGAGCTACACAGACTTGCTAATGGTACTTTAAATGTTGTTGTATCTTCTCTAAACTACTATTCTATTCCAACGTTTCATTTTGATCCTCTTTCTTTGCAGGGTTCTAATGGAATTGATGATATGGATTTTGGAGATCTTCTTTAGGTTCCTATTTCATGACAAGAAGAAGATAGTCCATCTTCTTCTTTTGGCCTGAATATGTTCAGCTTGAAGAAATTTGTGAAAAACACTGCAAAATGGTGTTCTTTTGTGTAGAACCTGCAGCTCTAGTACTATATTTTGTTGGAGGTTATTATGGTTATTTGTATCATGACTAATGTTTGTATTCTGGTTGATTTTGGTTGAATTCTGGTTGAAAACGGAGTATTTTTACAGGTTTCTATCCAGTCTGAATATGTTCTGTTCTATTCTGCTGTTTACATTCAGTTAACTGTCCATAGATGCACTTGTCGCTGCAGCTGGGCTGTTTGCTCCCGAATGGGCCTCCCTTGTCGCTTATGTGGGCTGGCCTGGCTGAACTGTGTTGTGTGAGGGAAGGAAACATGAAACAGAGCAGGGGACACACGATGGAAAAGAAACGGCATCCAGTTGCCTCAAGGCTGCCTCTGACTTGCTATAAGCAAGTTAGAGAATCTCCGCCGCCAATCTGCTTCCAATCCTCAATTGTGGTATTTTTATGTAATTTACTCAAGCTCAGCACTTTGTTAATTGCGGTGGGCCACCTGGCAACGACGTGCCGCGGCGTTGTGGTGGGTCACTCTCGCGCCTCCCTTTTCTCCTCGTCCTGATCCGGTGGTCCTGCCGGCCCATCATTTCCGACCCAAATTTGACCGTTGCACGCGGCCGTCGTCGCGTCGTGTTGCCCACTTTGCCTGACTTGTGCCGTTGCCTTCCAAATCCATCCGATTTCGGTTTGCGTGCGTTGCGTGTGCAAGACATGCGGCGCCAGCCGTTGAGGATATCCGAACGGGGCCGCTCTTATCTCTTATCTCAACGGTGCCTGCAATCATATGCGGGCACACGTATACAGCGCCAAGGCTCCGCGAATGTTCCGATTGTGCACGCCCACATAACTTGTGACTGCGTCCTGTCCTCACAATAAAAAAACTTGGCACTGTGGTACAGTGGTGGTTCTGGTCTAAACGAACCTGGTTCGGGTTAGCTAATATCAAGTTCTGACTGTTTTGATTCGCATGAGTACAAAAGATTGAGCTTGCGCCAAAGTTTTAGGACTCAACTAAATGAGGTCAGATCTTTTACCATGGTAAATCGAATATTTTTCATCGCAAATTTGGTTTGCCGAAGATGCTAGTTTAGTTCACGGGCATGACAAATTCGTCTTAATTATTATTTTTGTCATGAAATTGTCATGCTTACAACCTAAATATGCCATCCTCATGCCGATATAAGTTACCGTGAAAAACATTCATTTGCCATGTGTAAAATTCTGACATTAGATTTTTAGTCTTTTCGAAGTTTTATCTGGTTGCACAATAAGAAAAACAAAGGAGTTTCTTCATGAGGCTTCGAGTCAACAAAAAATTACCTATACAAAATTCATTGTGACTAAACATGCAGAAAATTTGGTCTAAGGATCTGGATGTAGTTTTTTATTATTTTTTGTATTCGTTGTACCACCATGATTGAAGATAAATATATTAGAAATTTTCTCGTAAAAAAAACTTGCCTAAGAAATGTAGTCCTACAATAAAAAATGTATATCTTTTGTGATGGTTTCTAAAATTCATGTGAATAATTTAGAACAAAGACATACCAACATGTTAATTGGTATGTGTAACCTATTCCACGTTTTTGGAGGCTAGACTAACTGCGAGGGGGGGGGGGGGGGGGGTACAATCACAAGTTATGTTCGGGTCTCAACTTGCAACACGACTCTTATCTCTCTAGAGGACCAAGGCTTGCGAATCTTTTGAGTGTTTTAATCACGTTTCAAGCCAAAAAAATTCAATAAAAAATTAAATGCAACGAAAATATGCCAAAAGAATTCGTAAGGAATACAATTCTACTAATAAAGGAACCATTATAAGAAAACAGAATGATTTTTACATTTCATATTCTCTTTTTAATGAAAGACACGCTGACGGGTTACTTGGGATGAGTTGGCTTTCCACTTTTTTAGGTTAGATTAATTGTGAGGTTGGGGGCGGGGGGGGGGGGGGGGGGGGGGGGGATTTCAGTTACAAGTTATGTTGATGTCCAACTTGTAATTGCTAAACAACATTATGTTGAATTAGTTTGACAAGCCACTGATGAAAAGAAAAACGTGAACGGTACAGAAACTGCCTAGCCCTACCCCCACAAAAAAACATAAAATGGATTAGAAAACATCATCATAGTCTATAGTAACATAACATGAATAACTTTCAATGGTTAAAGTCAATGATTATCTTTACTAGTTATATACTTGCAGTTTGTTGGATTGAGTCCTTCGTGGCTAATGGCTAATGCTGGCTTTTGTGTTGGTTGTGCGCATCTTATATGCATAGTCCGGCTATAAATGATTTGTTGCTCTATTACATGATAGTGCAACAAAATGAATAAACATTTTTATTTACAAAAAGTATGGTTATTGTCATCGAGGAGCTCCTGAATTTGTAGGATTTATAAAACACAAAAAATGAGATAACACGCCATTAAATGTTTGTATTCCTTAGTTCGGGTTGTGAATTAATTTAGCACTAGAAAGTGTGACACACAAAATAACAAACAAATTATGAAAAACACTACCCTTCATGTGGCTGATGCAGCATAGCGTCTACCATCTAATACCATCTGCGTAGCAGTCGAATCAATCTTGATCAAGCGCTCATGCCGGCCACAAGATCCCGCGCAGCGACCTATGTGCCACATGCTCCATGGGTCTTGTTTAAGAAGGTTTCTGCAATATATGTCTTATTTCATAAAGGAAAAATAGTTTAGTGGTGAAGTTTTTTTTTCTGCAACAGGGGTTTATTTTAGAAGGTTTTGCGACAACTGCCTTGTTTAAAAAAAACGATTCGATGGTGAAGCTTTTATTTTCTGCAACATAGGTCTTATTTCAGAAGATTTATGCAACAAGGGTTTTATTTTAAAAAGAACAAAATGATTTGATGGTGTTTTGCAATAAGGCTTCTGTTGTAGCGGAACGAATAGAACACCAACCTTGTGGCAAAGGCTGACGCCGGTCCATCAAGACGGCTATTACGGGCTTCACCAAACGAATGGTGAGGAGGTTAATAAATTATCATCCGGTCGACGTGTAGCGCTCTTCATAAAATTTAGCATGAGCTTCTTTAACACAGTACAGACGCATACGCTCGTACATACACACATACGCTTATTCATATGAACACACGAACACACAACCTACCCTATAAGCACCTTCAAGAGACTGAGCCGATACATCATCTTGAGATTGACGAAGTCGCACATACACATCTTTATAGTCGACATGGACGTCACCTCCTACAAACCCACATCGCCAAAGGAAAACGCTTCCTTTTCCACCGACGGATCTCACGCAAACGTCAACCGCCTCTACCGTCTGCCACATGCCACCTTGGCCCACGTCTTCCTCTCAATCTTATCTCTTCCAGAGAAATCAAGGCTTCTTCCTCCCCCAAATATCTCATCTCGCTCTCCTCTATCTCTCATGTCACCGCATAAATCTTTTTGTTCCTCGCGCACAAAGCTCCTTGCAGTCAAGCAGCCATGGCTTTTCATCATCCCTTGCAGGCTGCAGCAAGCAGCCCTTACTCCTCTCACTCCTCTCTTTTTTGCAGCAAGCCATGGCGCCCCAAGCTGCCAATCTGTGGATACGCGGTTGAGCTATTCGCGGTTGCTAGGAGCCGCTGCTGCGCCGTCAGGCCGCACTGCCATGAAGCTTTTTGCCGGTGCTACAAGGCCGCTGCTCAGCTACTATGCCATCGGTGCTCTGCAACAATCGGGCGAGGCCTCCCGCAGGCGACAAGCTCCCACGAGCAGATGCGCAACTGAGTTTCTGCAACAACAACGTTGTTACGAATGACAGCGGCGAAGCTAGTGCAACTACGACGCATCGATGAGTTTCCGCAACATGGTCTCTGTTGCAAAAAAAAGCAGCAAATGTCTTGTTGTAGGAATACGACGCAGCGACGAGCTTTTGCAAATGTCTTGTTGTTGAAACAAAAGATTTTGTTGTAGGAATACAGAGAAAAGGCTAGAGAGGTCGTTGCTATTTTTGCAACAAGGATCTTGTTGCAGAAATACAAAAGGAGGTCAGACATGCTTTTGCAAGAAAAGTCATGTTACAATAGAGGTTTTGCAACAAGGGTTTTATTGCAGAAAAATAAGAAAGAGAAACGACTGAAGGACTTGTATCGTACAAACGGACGGCTCACGCCCCGACGATCTTTTGAAAAAATCAGCCGACGAACGCGTAGCATGCCCCATCGCTAAAAGGTCTGAAATAAATTTAGAAAATGCAAACACCAGCATCATGTTTAAGACTTAAACTCTCGTGGGCTGAAAATACCTTCTGACCATTCAACCATAAGGGGAGACCCAAACTCTCTACAAAGTACGTAGCGCACAGGATCCTCGGTGAATATACCGAGGGCTCCTTTGATACAAAGGAAATGCATAGGATTTTTACAGGATTTGGATCCTTACGATTTTTTTCTGTGATGGTCGTTTGATTTGTAGGATTGAAATTCTTAAGATTTTTTTCATAGGATTCATTTATACTACATTTTGAAGGAAACTTTTTATCCACTCAAACTTCTTTGTAGAATTCCTTTGCTTTTCTTGTGCTATCAAATACTTCTCCAAATCCCATAGGATACAAGAGGACATGGCACTGTATTCCTACATTTTTCTTATTCCTGCGTTTTGAGAATCCTGAAAATCAAAGAGGCCCTAAAAAATTTACAATCATACAAATCATATATCTTTGCCAAAACAAAGAAAGCTCTCGTCTGGCTGGCTTCCTTTCCTGCAAAGGAAGAAGCGTCACCGGAACTCGTGAGCTTTCATTCATGCATTGGCGTGGGTGGGTCGGCGGTAGCAAAGCATGTGGGAGCAGGCGAGGCTCCTGACGCCCTTGTCTGCCTGCCTGTCACGCTGCGCCTGTCCTGAGCAAGGTTCGGTTAGCCAGTCGAGGCCAACATAATTAATCAGCTCCTACAGTACTGTGCACTTTGCTGCCGGAGAGAGAGGCTCATAAATCCCGTACCTCTGCCAACAAATCGTGGTGCTCTACACGCCAGATTAGTGGAATGGACGCTGGCTCGATCGGGTTGGGTTGTGTTGAATCTCGTGGAAGCCTCGGACTTTTATTTTAGCCTGTCCGTGGATTCCATGTCACGCGTCTACCTGCCGCTGATCCGTTGCTCGTCCCTCATGATGTGTCTGGATTTGTTTGAAAAGTGTCATTCCCTTTTCTTTCGGCCCCCGCGTGGCCTAGCTTGGCGACTCGGGCGGCGACTCGATCCCCGCCGCCTCCCACTCCTCCCACCTGCTCCTCCTCTCTCGCCGTCATCGGTGGCCACCGCCGGGCAAACCCCGTGCGGGGTGGCGGCGGCGGGGCCTTCTCCCGTCGCGCGGCGTCCAGTCCTGGGGGAGCGGCGGCGGGTGGCGCTCGGCGCTGTGGTGCCTGGTGATGGACTGCGCGGCTGCCTCGCCTATCTCCGGTGATGCTCTGGCGGCAGGGGTGATGCTCGGCTTGCGGGTGCGGAGGGGGTTGTTGCAGGGCGCTGCGTGGGGTGGCTGGATCGAGCCGGCCGCGGCCAGATATGCCTTCCCTGGTTTCTGCTGCGGGGGCCTGCGGCACGGGTGCTCGGACGCCAGGGCGGCAGCCCCGGACCTCTTCGATCTCTGGGCGGCGCTGCCGCGGGCGGGCGGTGGCTCTCGTCTGCTGTGTGGGCGGCGGCGGAGCTGCTGCGGTTTGGTGTCTCTGCTGCGGCGGGAGGTGGTGCGGCTCGGCGAGATTCGGGCGTGGCTCCTCCTTCCTCTGGCGGGGTCGGCTGGTCGGTGGAGACGGCGGTGTGCGCCCAGGACCCGGCAGCACGGCGGCTGCTGGCCGGGGGGTCGCGCGGGACGGCCTCAGCTGGGACGGGCGCGGGCGCTGGCGGGAGATTCCCTTCGGTGCTTTGCGGTGCAGATTTGGTGGCCGACTGGTTCGGGCTCGCGGTGGTTGAGCATCTCCGAGAGAAATCCTTCTCCGGCCTCTGCCGGATCCGGCGGCGGCGACGCCCGCGGGCGCCGCACTCTTTCTTGGAAGCGTCATTTTGGTTTGGTGCTTCTCCCCGCGGCCTTGGCTCCGGAGGGAATTCTCAGATCCGCGGGATCGGGCGATGAAGGCGTCTCCACGTATTCTTTCTCCTTGGGGGCATCGTCTCAGAGCCGGTTACAACTGGAGACCGGTGGAAGGCGGCATCTTCGCCGCGTGGTTGCTGAGGCGACCGTTTTGGGGCGCTGATTTCTGTTTGGCAACGATGATGGCGTCGAGAGGAGCTTGGGTCGCGGCTCGGGCTTTGGTAGTCGGATCTTTCCGGCGTGTCCGAGGTGCTCTTTCGTGGGTTGCCCGGTTGCTTTGATGTCGGAGCTGCGGTGGAGCGGATCCAGGTGGTGATGATGACAGGCGCTCGGTGGTCGTTTGCGGCAGGCACGATCTGCGCAAGTTCTGCATATCTCCAGGGCAATGATCGTCGTCAAAGTCAGAGCTGTCAGTTGTTCGTGCGTGTCGCCATCTGTTGGCATGTGCCATCGTGGAGTGTGTTCCATGTCGGTGGCCAGGTTGGGCGGTGGTGCCCATGTGTTTATGGGTTGGGTTGTTTCGATTTTAGCCCGATTTTCCATCAATTAACCCGACATTTCTCACTTCTTCTTAATCTACTACCACTATAAAAGGAAGAGAGCGACAGATCCAAACAATCACAACCATCCATCATGAACATCTAATGGTCCGTAGTTTTTTTATGTTTAATACTAGCAAGCCACTAATCACGCAGTAAGCAAAAGGACCCGCACGACTAATCCTCCCCATTCCTTCATCCTGAACAAAACTGCCCGCACGAACCCACGACCTTCGCTGCTCCTCCTCTGCTACCCACGCCTCCCGCAGATCCTCCGCTCGGCCGCTCCCCGCAGATCCTCTGCTGCCCCACGGACGCGACCGCGGACTGCCGCCGCCGATGATCCCATCTGATGGCGGCGCCGACCCATCCCTGGCGCTGGATGCGGCGACCTCCGGCAGAGGCGCGCCCGGCCGCGCCTTCCCCAGCACAGTCTCGCCGGGCTGCCTCCGCTCCTCCGGCAGCGCCGCGCCCGTCCGCCGCAGCCCGCCGGCGAGGGCACAATCGGTGCCGACCTGCACGCGCAAGGGGAGGCGGCAGGAGCAGTCGTGCAAGGGCAGGACCAGCCGTGCGGTCAATCGAGCGATCCTTTTGCATCTTGGCCGCCATGTCCCCCGCCGTCGACGACGCCCGCTGTGGCGATCTCCGCCCTGGCGACCAGCTCTGCCTCGCCTGCCAAATCAAATCTACGAACTAAGGTTGATTTCTATGACTTCAGTTCGCTGGTGGTACTGGCATAACGCTTATGTTGCAGGCTTCTCCAGAATGATTCCTCATAAGAGATATCTCAACCAGTCATAAGTTAGCCTGAAGACATAAGGTGCAGATATTCTTCCTTGGTATAAGAGATACTTTCAACTAATCACACGTGCAATGTTACATTTGAGTAAGGGATTACCATGTTCTCTGAATTTTCTACCCGACAGATATGTTCAACTATATTTAGAGTATTCTGATAAAGGGTTTACCCCCGCTTTATATTATAGAGCATCCGGATATTTAGAGTATTATACATCTCTAATCTGCATATTTGAGACCAACATGATAATGTTCCATACTTCTTAAGCCATTTTGGTGCCACCTATTGTACCATCATTTTTTGCTTCAGGTATTGTCCTCATTTCCAAACAATTCCATTGTCTTCGCTTCTCTACTCACATGTGTTTTTTAGTCTTCCTCTCACTCTTTTGAGCTTCTACAGAACTGATGTCTGACTGCTATGTTTACCCTTCTGAATAATACCCTTGTCAAGTTTTCAGCTTTTAATGTAAAACTGTAACCAATTACCGAAATTTTGGAGTTCTTTTTCACCTTTTCTTGTCCGGTTGTGGATAAAAAAAACTTATGCTGAATCATTGCGTCTCCAGACGAGCAGTGCAGATTTGAGAGTTAGGTTATTTGTCAAAAGTTTTCCGTTTTATCCATACAATAGTAAAATTAGTTTTACATAATTTGAATGTGTGCTCGCATGAGCTTGTAAACTTCTCTCGTGTGTCCACACAAGGGCGGAAGGAAGATTCTTTCTGTGAAGAAACCTATTTTGTATGAAGTTGTAGTTGATTTTGTCGGACTGGGAAGTGATGGATGCACCAAGTAGGTGGTCTTTATTTCTGGGATTAGAATTTTCAAAAGGACTGTTTCTTCTCACCTTGATCTTGTGATCTAATGAAATTTATTCCTGATTTTTATCAGGGACACAACAGTGAAGATGTTTTTGAATTTCGTGTTGTAGCTAAATGGTGAAGTTTTCATGAATTCATGTTATGAATTGGTTCTCACTTTTTTTATCATAACCTTTTATTATCTCATGATTTATTGATTTTTTTTGTTTTTTCTATTGATATTTCTGTTTGCAAAACGATTATTAGATATTGGAGAATTAACGAGGTATGGCTACTGC
The DNA here is from genome assembly GCF_018294505.1 of Triticum aestivum. NCBI lineage: Eukaryota > Viridiplantae > Streptophyta > Magnoliopsida > Poales > Poaceae > Triticum > Triticum aestivum. The sequence goes on from NC_057809.1 coordinate 108,045,113, forward strand.
CAAGCATGCTTTCAGAAGTACACGATTCAAGAGATTTTCTATTTTGGCAGAAGTTGGTGTGCCTACTGACAAGTGTGCTCTGAAAATTAGTCAATTACTGCACCAGCTGGACTTATAGATCGGTTCACAAGGTTCTTTCTGGACAGTAGTAATGGTTTTAATACATTTAAAACATGTATGGTTATTTGATTCATGAACAAAACAAATATATTCTCTTTTGAGCTTTGGGCATTTCACATATGACCATTGTACTGTTGCACTATTACTACGACCTATGTGAAAGGTAAATAAACCTTTCAGCAACATATGTTGGTATAATTCTCTCCCAACTAGCATTATATGCCATATATAGTTGTTTTTTTTTACCGAAATGTTAGGAGCCTCGTGTATAAGGTATGCAGAAATTCTCACTTTGGGGTAGTGATTAATTCTTCATGTGCAGTAACCTGGAGAGATGGTGCTGGTGGATTCTAGCCGCAAGGTGAGTGGCTTGATCCTTGATTAATCATGTTTAATTTTAAATGGATGTGAAGTGATTGTCCTAGATCAATGTGTGATTTATGTGCAAATGCTACAGTCGAAGACATGCAGTTGCTTGCCGTCGATGAAGCAACATCAACATGGGTAGCTGATCCAGTCATCTGTTAGTCTGTTCGTCTTTCTTCCTTGCACTTTGTTCTTCAGTCATGTGTTGGGCATCCTTCCCCATGCTACTGACTCTATGGTGTCGCTGGCCCATGCTTCTGACTCTCCAGACATATACTCACTTGTTAGAAATCCCATGGCAATTGCTTTCATGTGAATTTTGGTTAGTACTCCGTATTTATGATGCTGCTGGCCTCATTGCTCTGAATATACTACCACACTGCATGATAAAATCAACAATGACTTTTCTTAATGCATGTAAATTATCGCTTCTCTGTAATGTTTGATGTCAATTTATTCCATGACAATGGTGCAAACTAGGATCTGACCGGACAAGACAGCCGCATATTTAGTTTAGGTGTTGCTGTTACTGCAGGCCCTTGTCCAGATGGAGGACTTGGCTTCTTCAGTGAGGATAATTCAATACTGCACTTTGATTCAATAGAGTGCGAGGTAATTTTCTTCTTACCTGATGTGGTTACATCTAAGTAAAATTTCCTTTGGGTGCTTCAACACCAACCGGGCTTCTGTCTATAGAGTTGTTTTTATTTATATTTCTTGAGCTGATGTTGTTGCTTCTCATTTTTTATATTTGTTTCTTGATATAGCTTCATTCGGGTTTAAGTGCGTTGCTGCTGGTCGCCTCTTGTGATTGTGTACAGCTTGCTTCTGACATAGCCAAGATTAAAGGAGAGGGGAGTCATTGCTGATGGCTTGGAACTTTTTGGTGCATCATGCTATGCGACTAAGGTGCAATGCCTTATCCATTGAAGCTTTTGTTTCTTCATCTAACATGTACACCTTGAACAGAACCATCTTCTTTTTGTTTCTTTTTTTTCAATTCTGGATAGGTCACCCTGACAGACACTTGGTGAGATGTTTGAAGCTGCTCATAGTATCATGACCTAGCTTGGAGACTGTGCCAAGGTATCATCTGCAGTGTCATGTCTGTGTTCTGTCTAAATAGCATGCAATGCTTTACATTGGCATCAGAAAGTCCACTTCAATATCATTTTTTGGCTGCTTTATAGTATTAGTACTACTATTTTTCTTCTGTAATCATGGATTTGCAATTTGACTGAAGCTGTAAATTTTGATATGTTGCCTTGTGGTTAAGTTGTATACCCATTACAGTGGTACGTATCCTTCATTACAAAGAGCCAGTTTGTCGTTGCAGTGTTTTTCTATTCACTTAAATCTATACATAGTTAGATGTCTTTCCCGATGTGCAAAACTCGATGGATGGCACATAAATTGCTTGTTTAACAGATGGAATTCAGGGATTTATGGCATTCATTATATTGATTATAATGCTCTGTACATATTCATTATATTGGTGAGTGCGAAATAGAGTGCAATGCACGCGCCAGCATGATCAGATCATTGGTAGATCAATTTTGAAGCCTGGCTGATGAATGACTAGCTTATATGGTTCTGTTGTTGTAGGCTGAAGTTTTCTTTCTTGGGCAACTAAGGCAGAAGAACCTGGTGAAATTGGTTGGGTAGTGCTACGAGCATGAACACCGGATGTTGGTGTACAAATTCATGAGCGTTGGGAGCCTTGAGACGCACCTCTTCAAAAGTGAGTTCTTCACTGCTTTCTGTCAATTGATCATTCCAAGTATTAGTATGTTTGGTGGTTCCTGAGACCAGCAAGATAAAGAAAAATGTTACTCCCTCCAATACAAAATAAGTGTCGTGGTTTTAATTAAAATTTGAACTAAAACCATGACACTTACTATGGATTTGTAAGAGTAATTCAGAATTCTGAGCACGTACGAGTGCCATCTGGTCCATTGATGATGAACTGTTCTTGTCCCCTGAACTTTCTTTTCCATAAGTCACAAGTCAAGAGGATAGCTGAGCTCTCTCTCCCTTCCAAAGGGACTACACTTTCTCTTTTTAAAATCAGATGAATGTAAATATTCGATATTTACTAAAAAGGGATACTGGATATTTTGGATTGAAAATTTACTTGTCCGACCAGCTTCTTGGTACTTGTAAGTTAGTACAACTCTTGGTCAATGTGGATGAGGAAACTGACCTGAAACATCCTATTTCCTTCACGTATAAATGGCTCCCTCCTGCGGATGATAAGGATGAAGATCGCCGTCAGCCCAAGGGCCTTAACTTTCTCCATGACGCCAACCTGCCGGTGATCTACAAGCAGGCCTTCAACATCTACTGGACTAGGTAGGTCACACGTAACTTGAGACTTTCTGCTAAGAAAAGAAGCAGTTCTCAAATGTCTCTCATTTTGGAACTTTAGTGATGGTTACTGAAAAATGGGATCAAACAGTACATCACACCTCTTATGCTGAAATTACCACAAAAGTATGTGACAAATGAAAAAAATAATTTGATCTTCAATCTTAATTTCAAATCTTTACCTTTTGACCTGTTGAACCATCAAAGATGCCATGTTTCTGAGCTTTAGCTAGCCCAGTGCGTTAAGTGTAGCTCTGACCTGACTGGAACTCTGAATATTCTTGGATGGATGCCAAACCTGAGAAATCCTATGAACATTTTGCCGTCATGGTCACATAATTGTCCAGTGAGATATGAAGCTTCTTGTGTACTTTGTCCACCTATATTTGAGAATGATTCCACTTTTTGAACAAGAATACTTTAAAGTATTTACCCCAGGTATCTGTAAGCTATTACAAGGATCGAACTTATTTCCATCTTTCTTCGGTGCAAGCTGCAGGGTCAGTTTGAGCCTTCACGAGCTCGACATCGGAGCCAGCACTCTACATGCTTATCGACGCGGTGGCCATCGAGGTCAAACTTGTCCGGAAATACTTGTCGGAGTAATGGATGTATCTATACGCATTTTAGTTTTAGACACATCCATTTTTATGCATTTCTTCGACATGTACTGTGATTTGTGAAGACGTGCGTTGCACGTACACGCTAACTAGTCAATGAAAATGGCAAGTCTTTTGCCTTGTTTTAAAAAAACTAAATCATCATTATCTAAAATTGCATTAGGCTCAAATTGGTAGTTTTTCTAAATGAAGGTGAACATTTTACTAGAGAGAAGTCCTCGGTTAATTAACGAACAAAAACCATCACACCCCGCAAGCGGTGCATACAAAATATCTTTTTTTTGAAACGCATACAAAATATCTTACATAGACCACCGAGAAGAAAACTACATCAAGATTACATTGATGTCATCGCCACCCCTCTTTCTCTAAACAAGCCATCCCGACTTGATCACCGACAAGTACAACCATCGATCCGGCCGTGCCAAGTGACTAAATTAGTAGCAGTGGTTTTTACTCTTTGTTGTCTGTGAGAGGGAGGTGAGGACAACATAGTTTGACGTTGTTCAAACCCTTAGATTTTTTTTGGTTTAGAGGAAACTTGTAGAAATTTCATATAATAGGATTTCTATAGAAAAAATTCATTTAGAACCCTTTGGTTTGTATGAAAGAAATTCTATTTATATAGAGGAATTCTTTCTATCTTTCACAATTCATAGGAAAATAAATATTAGCCTAGATTCAATGAAAAAAAATTCTATGATGTAAATCAAAAGACATCTTCTTTTCTATTCCTACTCATAGGATTTGAGATACATGTCATCACATTTTCTATGATTTTCTTATTCCTACGATTTTCCTACTTTATGAACTAAAGAAGGCCTTAGCTGAAATTGACATATAACCGTGTCAATACATGAAACGTCGTGTCGGTCACTAACGGAGAGAGATCATCAGTTTCTTCCGGCATATATTCGCAAAAGAAAAAACGTCCTTGTATATCTATGCAAGATATACTCCATGGAAAAAGATAATCACAAGATGTGTGTACACTTGCTTAACAAGTCATACTACTACCTACTTAAGTGTGCACCCACATTACCAAATCATTAATGCATACGTATGTAGGTACGCACACAAACACGCACATATCCTAGCCATTTTCACTCGGTGGTTATCCTGACGCATTTCCTTTTTTTTGCGCGGATGCATTTCCTTTGTTGTTGAAAAGGTGGTCATCCTGACCCTGGGACTATAAGCATCGACGCACAAAACAGGCAGGAGTAGTGGTGCTAACCAGCGACATGTTTCCATGAACCGGTTCACCGGAGCAGTCTTGCAGGATTAGTCAGCATGTTGTCTGGTCGGTGTACCCACTGGAGATAAGATCGTGCAATCTATAGCACCACCGAGTCACTGACAGCCTTTTTTTGTGTGCGAATGAGTCACTGACAGCCTTAATTAAGAGTGATCATTGTGATTAAGATTCTCTACCTATCACGGATTACATGTGAGGCCAACTTCACGGCGCGACCCTATCCTGTCCGGCCCGTTCGTTTGGGGTAAAAGGGACAAAAAGGCGGCCCAACGCGCGGGAGCAAACGGACTTTTGTCCGCTTTGTGTCCGCTTTCGACCCATCTTCGGCCCAAACTTGCGCCGTTTTTGGGGTGAAAAGGACAGCGCGCGGATGGGCGGGATGCGCGCGCTTGTCCTCCCCTGGCCCGTCTGTCGGTAGGAGAAACCAAAAAAACTCCGACGACCATTTGGCGCCATTTCCCCCAAACCCTCTCACGTCCCTCCCGCTGCCCCCCCTCTCTCCCCCATCCATGGCCGACGCCCCGCCGAGTTTCGGCGGCCTGGCCGTCGACCCGACCGCAAAGGTGAAGAAGAAGGCGCCAAGGAAGCCGCGGTCGGAATACACGCCGGAGGAGATCGCCAAGTTGGACGCGGAATCGGCGAAGAGGAGGGAACGGAGAGCGGCCGTCAAGATGAATGCCGCCGCGGCCAAGTTCGCCGCCCAGCGCGAGGAGCTGGAGGCCGCGCGGCGCAAGGCCGCTGCCGACGAGAAGGAGGACCTCGTCAACAAAGCGCACGCCATCCTCATGCTTGGCATGGGCCGTCCGGCGGGGTTCCATGCAGCGGCCGTCGGCCTGGCGAGCACAGGCTCGTCGATCGCCCGGCCTACGCACTGCCAGTCGCCGACGTCGCGCGCCGCGCCCATGTCGCCCGACTTTCCTCCACCCAGGCACGACGGCCAGACCCGTTTCTCGGCGTCGCCGGACGTGGGCTTGTTCGCGCCGTCCACACCACGCCCCGCGACCGTCATCGACCTCAACGTGACGCCTGGGTCCAGCAGCGGCGGGCGGCCTTCCGTCGAGATGCAAAGAAAGCAGGCGCGTGCACCGTTCACGGGCACCATGCCGGCCCCCCGCGTGTTGTTTGACGAAATGCCAACCTCAACGCCGACGGTGGACGACCCCTTCTACAACCAGTACATGGAGGGCGTGATCTTCCAGGATGGGCATGGCCGTGCCTACGACCCCGATGAGACCCAAAGTCAGGATGGCCGCGCCCAGTACGTGCCCGATGAAGAGGCCGACAACCGTGCTGACTACGACCATGGTGATTCGTGGCATGAAGACGATGACATCTATGTCGAAGGTGAAGATGAAGATGAAGCCAATGATGTTGATATTAGTGGCGCTCCATTGTTCATAGACGAGCTCACCCAAAAAGCGGAAGCACAAAAGAAGCGGAAGAGCATTCGCACCGGTTCATATACACAAAATGAGGACAAATTGATTTGCCAATGTTGGATGGAGATTAGCCAAGATCCAAGGGACCGACGCGCAACAAAAGGGCATTGTTTTTTGGACGAGAGTCCACAAAACATTCCATGAAAGGAAGATGTTTGAGCCCTACCAAATTACAAGCAACCGTGGCATCGGTTCGATTCAAAAAAGATGGTTGTTCATCCAACAAGAGTGCAACAAGTATTGTGCCGCACTTGAGAGCGTTGAAGCACGACCCGTGAGTGGTCTCGGCGTTAGAGACATGGCATGCTCTTCTCTTTCTAGCCCTTGCTACGGCCATGAGACTTCGGCCGTGTATATGTTGCATGTTCACTTGTTGTTGATCATGTGGTGTAGGCATTTCAATCTTTGGAGGCATTCAAGGCCCGACACAATGACAAGCCATTCACTCTTTCGCATTGTTGGACGATCATCAACAATTGCCCTAAGTTCAAGGATCAATACCGTGAACTTCAAAGGAAGAGAGGCAAGAAGACGGCCAAGTTCGCCGGAGGTGGGGATGGCGAGGCGTTGAAGAGGCCGAGGGGTAAGACCAACTCAAAGGTAGACGACATACGTGACGCCTCATCCATGGCCTTGCATGAGACTTTGCATGGTATGATGTCACATAAGGATGTGAGGGACGAGAAAAAGCGGCAAAGCAAGAACGAGCAAATGAAGCAATACCTAGATCTCCAACGACAGAAGCTTGAGATGGAGGAGGCGGCCAAGAAGAGGAAGATAGACATGAAGGAGGCGGCCCGGCAAAGGCAGCTCGATATGGAAGAGGCCGCCCGGCAAAGGCAGCTCGACATCGAGGCCACCAATGCCGCTACCAAAGCGAAGGAGGTGGCCCTTGCGATCATGAGCGTGGACTTGTCGAAGATGAGTGACAAGACGAGGGCCTGGTTCGAGGCCAAGCAGAAGGAGATGCTCGACGCCGAAGGCCTGAACTAGGTCGTCCAATCGGCGTGGCCGTTCTTTTTGGAGGCTGGCATGGGTGCCGCCCGCCCGCTGGGCCGCTGGCAGTGTGCCGGCGAAAAAACATTCATTTTGGAGGTCGGCTGTGTTGCCGGCCGTTGGCTGTGTTGCCGGTAAGGACAACTATTCATTTTGGAGGCTGACTGTGTTGCCGGCCGCTGGCTGTGTTGCCGGCGATAGTCGTGTAGGCCGCTGGCTTTGTTGCCGGCGTGATGAACTCGAGTCGTGAACTGGGGCTTGGCATTTGAAACGTCCTTTTTTTTAAATAGACGCGAACATGATGCGGCAAAAGGATGCGGCCGCGCATTGGGCGCACGGCCACCGCATTCCAGGACAGGCCCGGATACGACCCCAAATCCCTATCTAAAAGGACAAAAATCGGACATCCGTTTGGGATCGCGCGATGGAGTTGGGCTGAAGTCTTCAAAGCGGACACACGCATTGGTGGCGACGCACAAACAAACAGCTCCGTTGGCGTCACTTTATTTTAAAATCCGTGGGGCCCACTCCCGGTGAGTGCTGTACTAGTACAAAGGGTACGTGGAGCTTATCATTAAATGCATTTCATTTCCATCATATAGGGTCTATTTTGAGTTAATTTTACTACTACCTTTTAGATCACAGACAAACAGAGAGGAAAGCTAGCTGCCCAAAAGGAAGACAGAAAAGTGATCGAAACTGCTCCACACACGATGTTCTCTGGGCGATCTGTGCACGACAAAGTAATCCAGCGGCCGTTGCTTCGTTGCGGAGCAGATTCCTACGCTGGATTTAACCGTCGTCTGCAAATCGTCTGATATTGTCGTCCGCATAGCACTGCTCAAAAGTGATCCCTGAATTCATTTTATTTCCATCTGTATATTTTATCTATTTCGAGTTCCTTTTACCGTTTAGATCACAGACAAATCGGAGAGGAAAGCCAGCCGCCCAAAAGGAAGACAGAAAAAGCGATCCCTGAATTCATTCTAGAGGGGAAGCCCCTAGTTTCTGGCCATGAATCGTGGATGCAGAAACACTTTGGCATTGCACAGAAACAGAAATACTTTCACAAACTGAAGTTTTTTTTTTGATCACTTCACAAACTGAAGTTGAAATGGTGGGAGGGAGCCCATGCACATGGTTACTGCGCCACAAATGGACAATAACTGGACGGATGCACATAAATTTCCAATAGCAGTTACTCTCTCCCTCTCTCTCTATATATCTAGAAGCTGCTGTTCGTCTCCCCAATTTTTTCCACCAAGAAAACCCACCCAATTCCTCCTGCGCGCAACCGCAACAGGAGGAAGCAGGTCTCCTCAGCCACCTGGCCCCTGTTGAGCACCAGCTAACATTAACATTGATTTGTTGGCGTTCCTTCTCCACTACCTCCACCTCCACCTCCCCCCACCCCACCAACGTCCTCCCAATTTCTCCCCTTTTCTCCTCCCTTTCTCGCCACCATTGCCGGCTCCCGCTCCCCCTCCCCACCCGACCTCCACCTCCGCCGCCGCCCACCACTCCAAGCGTAGGCGAAGAGGGAGAGAGCAAAAGGCGGCGCAGGGGAAGGAGGCGGCGGCGGCGGCGGCGGCCATTGGAGATGTTTGACAGCTTGCTCAACTCCAAGTTCCACAACAAATGGTACGGCCCTGGATCCCTCCCTTCTCCCCGTCTGTCCATCCGGCTCTTGCTTTTGCTCTTGCTGGTCCGTGAGAGCTCCAGCTCTTGCTTCTGCTGGTCGCGCCGGCCCGAAATCCAGCGGCTGAGGATTTTTGGGGATGATTTGTGTTGCTCGCCGAGCTCTCCGGCGCTGGCGGCCGGCATTTGTTTGATTTCTGTATTGCTGCGGCCGTCGTTCATCAGAAGTCCGGATTTTTTTTTCAGTTTCCGAGCTGAAAGTTGCTTCGCCTTTAATTCAAGGGCTGTTTCTCTGTCTCGCCTGCCTTTCTCCCCTCTTGTTTGGCTGGAGATTACCAGGCCCGATTCGTGATTCGTGTCGCTGTTTCTTGGATGTGTTCGTCCAGCTTTGCTTGCTCTATGATGGTTTTGGGAATCTGTCCTTTTGGGGGATTGTGTCGCTTGTTCGAGCTGCTGCATCCTCGATTTGGGTGGATCGCATTTTGTTCAGGCTGTTGCATGTTTTTTTCTTGATCTGATTGCTGGATTTGCTACCGCTGTCTGATGCAGCAAGCACGCGATCAAATGCACCCGGACCCGGCTGGATCTGGTGCGCAAGAAGAAGCAGGCCATGGTCAAGTTCCTGAGGAAAGACGTCGCCGACCTCCTCACCAATAACCTTGAATCGCACGCCTTCGGACGGGTACGGCCTGCACACTCAACTCACCGACTTGCACTGCTTACTAATGATTATTACCAGCAGTGTACTCTTTAACTTGGTGCAAACAGCTGCATTTTTTCTTTCTTTTGTAAATGTTGGGCATGGGATGTGTATATATATGATGGATATTTCCTCCTGGGATGGGATGCAGATGGAAGGGCTGATTGTGGAGATGAACCAAGCTTCCTGCTATGACATGATCGAGCAGTATTGCGACTACATAGGGAAGCAGCTCAACAACCTGCAGAAACAGAGGTATCACCGATGTTTATGCTGGGATTGTTAACAAGGGACATGTCGGTCAATGTTGCAATCCCTAGTAATTAAGCTTGAGATCAATTGATGCCATATGTTTCATTCGATTACTGCACCGCAGATGTGTGTTCTACATTTTCTGGTGTATGAGGTCTTTGTGATTTCCTCCCGTATGTGATGTTTCAAAATTGTTGCTTAGTTGACAGCAATAGCTTGACTCTCTGAACCATTTTCTGCATAATGCATGACATGCTCCAGTTTTGATTGAAAACGTAAAATGACACAATTCCTGTCAATTTAGCTGATCAACTAACTTAGTATGTATTAGCTATGTTCTGTAACTATTTGCATGGTTTTTCCAAAGTCTTAGAGGATCTCGAAACTGCAAATAAGCATATACTCCCTCCGTCTGAAAAAGCTTCCCTTAATGGATGTATCTAGCATCAAGTTTTTTCGGACGGAGGGAGTACTAGCTTTCTGCACAATTGTTCAGTATCAGTGGGTATATACCCAACTTCCATACTAGATGTGTTGTTCGTGTTTTGCTATATCAATCAAGCATATGCACCTCTTACAGAAGTTACGAATACTTCTGGTTGCATTCAGTTATGATTACGCAACTTCCTTGTATAGTTGATCACTAACATATGGTGCTCTATTTACAGTGAATGCCCTCATGAAGCCTTGGGAGCTGTGTCAACTCTGATTTTCGCTGCTGCTAGATATCCTGATTTACCTGAACTGTGTGAACTCAGACATGTATTCACAGAGAAATATGGGGCTTCCATTGAACCTTTTGTTAGCTCTGAGGTGCATACCATGCTGTGATTTTTGTGTTTTGAGTTGCTCTCTTTGTTGCACCTATGCTGATTAACTTAACCCTTACGTGGACAGTTTGTTCAGAAGCTTCAGAACAAATCATTTACTAAGGAGGAGAAGTTGCAAGTGATTGAAGATGTTGCTGAAGAATTTGCGATCCCGTTTAATACCAAGACATTTGAACGACAGATATCTGGTGTGCCTCTAAATAAAAAGGTATGTTTTAGGGAACTTACTGGTTTATACCGCCCATCCTTTTTATTAACAACTCGAATGGTCATTCACTTGTGATCTTTTTTACCAGGAACTTCTGAAGAAGGGTTCATTCAACGGTGTAGAGGTTGAAGCATCAGGGCGCAATGGACACAGGGTAGATAAGCATGCTGTGCTTGACAGGAAATCTAAATCTATACCTGATGGCCGTGAATGGAAGCAAGAATTTCAGATAAAACCAAAAGATATTCATGTCGTTCCTGATTACATTGGTCAAGTTGGTGAGAACAGCAGAAAGAACTATTCAGATAAACCTGTTGAGAAGAAACATTTGGATAGTGATGTGCCTCCTGTGGACATGAAGCGAAGGAATGGTCATCAAAAGGAGGTCAACAAAGACGAGAAAAAGGGCGGTCAGTCTTGGAGGGAACTGATGAATGCAGAGGAGCTGGATCTCAATGGCTCAAAGAAGCAGGAGGTTGCCGTGGCAAAATCTGTTCAAAGAGAAATGAAGAAAATAGTTCTTCCATACACAGACCTAAAGGAAACTGAGAAGAAAGACGGCGCCGAAAAGGCTAATGCCGAAGGCTACCATCGGACCCACATGGCTGCTGGCACTGATCATAACTGGGGACATGCTGACTTGGGGCTTAAAACCCTGGGCCTGGAAAAGCAAGAAACTGAATCAGCTGGCACCTTGAATGGCAATGGCAAAGCAGTAAACAAGGTTCCTCCATATTCCAAGCCGTACAGAGCGACGAGCGAGAAGTCTGCTGAAGAAGATAATAATGGCTTGTACAATCGAGCACGGCATATGGGAGAGTTTGGACAGCCAGTGCAAGATAGGCAGCAAATGCCAGAGAAGCTTGTCAACATGCGGCCTCCCTATGTGAAGCCAAACTCTAGCATGAAGCCCGCGCATGAAAATCCAACAGATCAAGCTGCTCATGGTTACAAGCTCAACGGCTCGGAAGCAACGGGTCACCGGAGAGACGGTCTGGTCGACGATGATGGTGCACCTCCTCGGCCCGTTTCCGTCAGAAGGAAAAGTTCAAGGCCACCAACACACGGTTCTTTGTATGACGAGGCGGCCAATGATGAAAAGGTGGCAAGCCAAACCCCTGGTGGCCGAACAAGGCGTCCAAGCAGCAGGAATGGCTCCCAAGACGACCATGAGCGACGAAGGCACTCGAGCAGGCGTAACGGGTCGACGAGTGGCAGCGACTACCAGACAGAGGAGGATGAGACTGACACTGCGATTGATTTTGGCAATCTGTTGCCCCGAGCGCCTCGTAAGCACCGGAGCAGGAGTGCTCATCCCCGTGAAGGAGGGGGGCACGACGACGAGGAGAGGATGATGGATAAGCTTCTGAGGCATTACAGCAAGAAGGGGATGGAGAGGGAGGAGGAGCACAAGACGAGGGCCAAGTCCAGGACTCCCCGGCCTCGAGCAGATCAACCTGCTGATGGCAACAACAGAGACGGAGCGCCCAGTCATCCAGAGAGGACAGTGTCTCTGCCTACAGAATCAGGTTCCCCGGTGGGGAGGACGAAGGCTCCGGCTCCTGCTCGGTCCATCTCGCTGCAGCAGGACACGTCCAGGGGGAACGTGCACCCGAAGATGCCGGATTTCGACGAACTTGCTGCGCGGATCAGCGCTTTGAAGAGGCCATGAGTTGCCTGTCACCAGACCGTGTGTTTTACCACAGCAACAGATCTCATGACGGCGATCACATGATTCAGAGGATCTCCTGAGGTAGTTGCATGCCTCCTTGCACCTTGGTGGCCTGGCCTTGTTTCGATCTTTCTTTGGTGGTATACTTGCATTGCATTGCATTGCTCCCTGTGTGCGATGTCTAGGTAGAGAGCATTGGTTGGAGAATTCGAGCGGGCAATTTGATAGGGAATACCATACTATATACATGTTGTTGGGTGCGGTTGTTTGATGTGCTCATGTGCTTGTCTGTCAGTGTATGTATAGATGCCGTTGATGAGGCTATACTGAAAGTGATGATTTCTTCATTCTTGTTTCCGTTGGTGCTGTGTGCATGTGAGTTTTAAGTTTGTATGCGTTTGACATTTCAACCTTGAATTTCTGACCCATGACAACATTACTATTAGTCAGACTGGCCACGTTGAGTCGAAGCATTTTCTGGTTGTTTCTCGCAGGAAAGGCCGAGCGAGCATGTGGCCGCCGGCGCAATAAACGGCGCCGACGCCGACGCCGAGTGACTTCCTGGCCTAACAATAATCTACGCACGCACGTTCTCTTCATAGAACTTCAAATTAGCTGGGTCAGTTCAGTACCGAACTAAACTACTGCTGGCGTATAGGAATCTGATGCCGGCGAATTCCGTGGATTCTCCTGACAGAAGAAGAAAGCATGCCAGGCACGTCTCGCAGCTAGCCCAGGGACCTCATGACGCCGACGACGAGATGCAGGATGCGGCTGTCGCCGCCGCCGCCGTCGAGCATGCCGTCGCAGACGAGCCGCTCCAGCCGGGGGTCCCTCGGCAGCGCCCCGCCGTGGTACAGCACGGTCGCCGCAACCGCCGCCGGCGGCCTGCTCGCGACGCACGCCGCCAGCCTCGCCACCGCCCGGAGAAACAGCGGCAGGAGACCCTGCGCAAACCCAAGAATAAATCAGCAAACTGTACCCAACGAACAGAAACATAGCACGTTCGCACAGTAAAAAATGGATCAAAATGCTCGTGGGTAGAAACAGAGCAGCGCTCACCATCGCATGGCCTTCCGGTTACCTCCGGCGGGCGCTTCTCGCGCGATCGGCGGGTAGATATACCTTTTGTGCACTTCTCCTTTCTGGGGCCGGTTTGAAGCTATCCCATTTATACGCGGGCACTCCAAGATAACTAACTGCCTAGGTAGGCTCTGCTTGCGACGCAAGAATTTCTTAGGATACATCAGAGCTGATTTTTTTTCTTCTTCTTGGGGCACAAGAATTATTTGGACAATAAATACGTTTTCAGCGTGAATCTGAAAGGAACGGGGTTTCCATGTGGGGCTCGACGCGACGGGATTCGCTAGGTAAAGGGCTGGCGATGGCAGCAACGGACGGTCGTTGCACACTAGGCTAGTCTCGTCTATGTAAACTTGGCACGCCTCTAGCTGCGGCTCTCTTGGTTCCTCCTCCCTGCCTTTTGTTCTTCACAAAAAGAGGTTTTTATACATATATTTACTGGTTCTGCTTTGGGACACCAAATATATTTTCTTTAGTGCTGGAAAATGTATTGTCCGCCTCTTTTTATCGGTTTGGATTTTTGGAGTAATTCGTTGGAGCATGAATTCATTATAGTGTCAAAATCAAGAGGTCTTAAGTTGAAGACCCAGTCAATAGAAAAATAGTTGGCCTTCAACGATCTCACGTCTAAGGCCTAACGGAGCCTGGACAGGAGGGGGAGTATTGAAATATTTTGCACGTCTCTTTTTATCGATTTTTGAGTAACTGGTTGGAGCACGAATTTAATACTTAGTTTTCTATGGACATATTTCTTACTCCATGCTTGCTTGACGACCCTAAATTTCCTCATGCCACCCCCTTCTAACCCGTACCAACCCCCTCTCTCGATGCACGTCCTCCGTGGCACGTTGTCCCCTACTTGCCGCCGTCACCTTCGTCTCACTTGGAATGTCGTTGTTGCAAGCGGCAATGTGCATTGAGTAAGGATGTTGCCTAACACCGATAGAGCACCTTCTCTCAGCTCATGGGACACCCATTACCTTCTGGCCATCGTTGTACACAACCTTATCATCATCATCTTGCCGGTCAATGATCCTCTTTCTTATACCCTTTCATGCTTCCTCCTACGTCACCCCTCTAGCGCCGCCCATATCTCCCTACCGGATGACATGATGCTCTTGTAAGACCTTTTTATTTAAGTAAGAATGGCTCGGAGAACCTAAGTACATATGAAGTTCATAACACATAACAAATTTGTCAATTACAAGGACACACACACTCACACACACCACAATCACACCACCACATCCACGCATACACATGCATGGTTCCAAACCGTAACATTCTAGATCTGGAGCAAAAAACACTTGGATAAATCACATATTTATCCTATGCATCAGAGACGATGGACACATGTAAAAGTGCATGCACGTGAAGATTCGGTCGTTATCTTTTTGTCGAAAGAACGAATAAAAACCTTTGACGAAGCACTTTTTGATAAGTTTCTCTTTTTGATAACCTTTTCCTTGATTTGATAGCTTCCGCTAAAATGCTACAAACATGGACTCGAAAAGAGGAATTCACATTCACTATTTCCCCTCGTAAAAAAGGATTTTTTTAGAAGAAAGTGATAGTAGTTTGATACATCTATCTCTTTTGAGTTCTTTGTAGGTATATCTTTGAATGGCCTCCTTGAACGAGGTATCTACTTGACTTTTCTTTTTGGTGGTGGTAGTGGTGGTGGTTGTAAGTGCATCTAGTGCCAACCCTAGTTGGTTTTGGAGTATTGACGACAAACCTAGTTGAGGAACTAATGTGTTTGTGAGAATTGCAGGATAACACAGGTAGAAGTCCCTCATTGATTCGGTTTTCCTACCAGAGATGACCCCTAAAAATGTATGAAGACATTGATGTCAAAGGTGGTATGTGAAGATACTCACATTGAAGACTATGACAAGAGAAGACATCGCATGAAGCCTATGGAGCTCGAAGACTTAGATCTTTTGTAGTTTTGTTTCTTCTTTGTTGAGTCATAGGAACCACCGTACTGTTAAGTGGGGTCCAAGTGAACCAGTCAGAATGACTGAAGTGATGCTTAACCAAAACCTATGTCTTCGATTGAAGACTATGAGAGCGAAACTTGTCCAGAGTCGGACAAGTCAGCTTTGCTTGTAGCCCAAGTAAAGCTGCCGCGTGAGTTTGAAATCTGACCGTTGGAACACGTGTCAGTTCCTTAGTGACCCAGGGTCATTTCAGACAAATCAGGTCGGGTTGCCTAGTGGCTATAAATAGCCCACCCCCTACAACCATAAACGGTTGGCTGCTTAGAGTTAGAGTACAGCTTTTGTCGTTTGAGAACAACCCACCTTGAAGCCTTTGAGAGAGAATTCCTTGCGAGGATAAAGCCCTAACCACCCAGAGCCTAAGAGTGTTAGGCATCACTTAAGTCTTCTTGTCTGTGTGATCTGAAGACTTATTACACTTGAGGACTGTGAATCCTCCAGCCGGTTAGGCGTCGCGTTCTGAGCATCCAAGAGACATTGTGGATTGCCGGTGAACGAAGTCTGTGAAGGTTTGGGAGTCTACCTTGAAGACTTACCAGAGTGATTGGGCGAGGTCTGTGTGACCTTAGCTCAAGGGGAATACGGTGAGGACTGGGTGTCCTGAGCTGCGTGTTCAGGACTGGGTGTCCGGGACTGTGTGTCCTCAGGTTTAAATACCTAGCCGCCCTAACCAGACGTATAGTTGTCACAGCAACTGGAACTGGTCCAACAAATAATTGTCTTCAACGATTACTGGTTTCATCCTTCCCTTCCCTTTACTTACTGTTGGTCCTTGTGAAGTCATTGTATGATTGCACTATCTTTTGTCTTCACTGAGTGACTGCGTGTTCTGTTTGGCTTCATAATATCTTCCTACCTGATCCTTACTACATTGCTGCTATTAGTCACTGTGCTTCCACTCCATTGAATACTTGACTATGGTTTGCCTAGTGTAGTCTACCTTCCGCTGCATGGTAATAGGTTTATTTCTATCGTTGGTCTTCATAACTTCCACATTTTGAAGACTTTCATAAAAATCGCCTATTCACCCCCCCTCTAGTCGATATAACGCACTTTCAATTGGTATTAGAGCGAGGTACTCCCTTGTTCTGTGTGATTCCGTTTAACCACCTGGAGTTTTAGCTATGTCGACTGCAGGGATAATTAAAGTCTCCGCTGCGTGCCCCGTCTTCGATGGAACTGAATATCCCTACTGGAAGAATAAGATGCGCATGCATCTTGAAGCCATTGACGTCGACCTATGGTATGTCGTCAAGAACGGCGTTCCCAAGACTGGAGAAGGTGTCACTGCTGCTGATGTCAAGAAGTTCATTCAATTGGACTCTACTGCCAAGAATATCATCTGTGGTCATCTGACCAAAGGACAGTATGGTCGCGTGAGTGCTTTGGAAACATCTAAGCTAGTCTGGGACTGGCTCTCCAAAGTCAACGAAGGTGTCTCAACCCAGAGAGATCAGAATCAGTGTCCTTCGCAACCTCTTCAACCGCTTCAAGAGAAATGATAATGAGAATGTCCAGCTCATGTTTGATCGACTCACTGACATCACAAATGAGCTTCAAGCCCTTGGCGCTACTGAGATCACCAAGCATGAAGTCGTCAAGACACTACTAAGATCACTTGACAGTTCGTTTGACACCCTAGCCCTGATGATTCAAGAACGTCCTGATTTCAAGACACTCAATCCGTCTGACATACTTGAGAGGCTGAACACATATGAGTTTCATATTTTTGAGAAAAGAGATATCTACGATCCAAACTATGGGCGAACTCGTGCCTTGAAGGCAAAAACTGTCTCCTCATCTAAAGAAGAATCTGACAGCAGTTCTGATGATCCTGAAGACATTGGAAGGGAACTTGCTATGCTTGTGAAGAAGTTCCAAAAATTCACCAAGAAGAAAGGCTTAAGAAAGTCTTCCTGATCAAGCTCAAGGAATGATGAAGCTTCTGCTCATGACTACAAGAAAAAAACATGTCACAAGTGCAAGAAACCTGGCCACTTCATCTCTGAGTGTCCGCAGTGGGACAATGAGAACAAAAAGAAGAAGAAGAGCAAGGAATATGACTCTGACGACAAGAAGAAGAAGAAGAAATACTCAAAGTCTTCTTCCAAGTCTTCCTCAAAGTCTTCATCACACAAGAAGAGCTCATCTGGCAAGGCACGTGCGTTTGTTGGCAAGGAAATGGATTCAGAGGAGGAGTCCGCTTCTGAGGAGGCGGAGACGGAGTCTGAGGAGGAGTACGATTCTGGCGTCGCAAGTCTGGCTATAGCATACGTTGCCAAGTCCATCTTCAACATTGAAGACAATGACTTCATCACCGACACCGATGTAAATGACAAGGACTACTCCGCTCCTACCTACTGCTTCATGGCACGCGGTGCCAAGGTAAACACACGCACTACTCACTATCAAACATCTAGTGACGATGACTCTGATTGTGGTTCAAAATCCAGCTACAAAACACTTGCTAAAATTGCAACTGAACAACAGAAAGCCATGGAACATATTCAAAAACTGTTAGACAAAAGCGATGATCTGTTATGCGCTGAAATGACTCGATCTGAGTCCTTAATTGAAGACATAAAAAATCTTCATGTTAAGTATGAGGAACTTGAAAGTCGTCATGAAACGCTCTCAACAACTCATGAAAAACTTTCCTATGATTATCTTCAAAGGAAGCAAGATCTTGAGAAATTGAGAACGGCTCATGAAGATCTTCAAAAGGAAAATGAGTCACTCTGCGCCAAACAGATCAGTTTCGCTCAGGAAGGATTTGAACCACCATGTCTTAAATGCATTTAACGTGATAATACTACTTCTGTTGCTGAATGTTCTACTGCTGCTACTGTTGCAATATCTTCAACTGTTAATGTGGAAACTAACCCCTCTCCTGAGGATACCACTGCTATTGCTGATGAGAATGCTAGGTTGAAGACATTGCTTGAAACAGGGATGTAAAAAAGTCTTAAAGGGCATCGGACACTATGTGATGTCCTCAAAAAGCAGATCTTGAACCGAAACCCGAGGAAAGAGGGTGTTGGGTTCGTAAGGAAAATGAATGCTGATGGCTCTTACTGGAAACCTGAGCAGTACCCCAAAACCACATGGGTTGCTGCAAAGGAATCTTCAGCAGATCCATCCACTCTATCTGGCTTCACTTGTGCAAACCCCATTGTCATTGATGAATCCTTTGATGCAAACTATAAACTATTTAAGAATCAGAATGGTGAAGTGTTTGCCAGGTACATTGGTACTAACTGCAGGAATGGACCGCCTATGAAGAAGATCTGGGTTCCGAAAAAATGTCTGGAGAATCTTCCTGTGAATGTCATCATGACACCACACGTGAAGAAGACAAACCCCAGACCACAGGCTTCATACGGTCCAAAGGCTTCATACAGACAGAGGACTCACCTGAGTCGCACTAACGCAAATGTTTTGCAGGGAAACCCTACTCAGGCCTATGAATATGAGTGCGGTTCATTTAACCGCCATGTTCATAAGACCAAGAACTATTCTGCTTATTCTTATGAATACTATTGTCCACTTGCAAGACTGTTTGCTAGGGCTCCAAAGCCAAAGTTCTCAGATGCTGCACTTAGACTTATTGCTTCTAAGCCACCCTTGAAGATGTGGGTGGCTAAGAAAGCTTAACTCTCTTTTGCAGGGAAATGTCTCCAGTAGAAAACCAAAATCGTCTGACGCTATTGCTGGGGACCTTAAACATCTTGTAGGGCGCAAGATCAAATGCCCGAATGGTCTTACTATGCACTTCATTCCTGAATCGCTTGCTACTCTCCCTATTAGTCCTAATCTGGATCTAAGCTTTCATAACCCACTGGTTCGTCAAATGTTTTTGCTTCACAATTCTCTTCGTGAAGCCTATCCCCCTAACTGCACTGTAGGGTACGACACCGGCGTCTTTAGAATGGATTATTGATAGTGGGTGTACCAATCACATGACTGGCAAAAGAAGCCTTTTTATGGACTCAACCTTACATCCATCCGACAAGAGTCACATCACATTTGCTGACACTGGTAAAAGTAAGGTATTGCGTCTAGGTAGAGTTGCAATCTCAAAGGATCAACACATGGATAAAGTCATGCTTGTTGAATCCCTTGGCTTCAACTTAATGTCTGTCTCAATGCTTTGCGATTTGAACATGATCGTAATGTTTGGAAAATATTGTTGCCTTGTTCTAATGGAATCTGACAAGTCTCTAGTGTTTGAAGGGTATCGGAAAGATGATTTGTACGTGGTAGATTTCTCAGCAGGACCACAGCTTGCCGTATGTCTTCTAGCAAAAGCTTCAGAATGCTGGCTCTGGCATCGGAGGCTAGGGCATGCTGCCATGAGGAACCTCCACACCCTTGCAAAGAAGAAGCATGTCATAGGCATCGAGGGCGTCAAGTTCAAGAAAGGTCACTTATGCGGTGCCTATGAAGCAGGAAAGATGACGAGGGCCAAACATCCCTCGAAGACAATCATGACTACCACTCGACCCTTCGAACTGCTCCACATGGATCTTTTCGGTCCCACTCATTACTCAACTCTTACTACTACTGCTTGTCTCTATGGCTTTGTCATTGTTGATGATTATTCTAGATATACTTGGGTGCACATAATCCTCTACAAGACTGAAGTGCAGGATGTCTTCAGACGCTTCGCTAATCGAGCAATGAACAACTATGGCGCCAAGATAAAGCACATCAGAAGTGACAATGGCACTGAATTCAAGAACACTGGCCTTGATACATATCTTGATACTTTGGACATCACACATGAATTCTCAGCTCCGTACACGCCACAGCAGAATGGTGTCGTCAAACGCAAGAACAGAACACTCATTGAGATGGCCCGCACGATGCTTGATGAATACAAGACTCCAAGAAAATTCTGGCCTAAAGCCATTGATACTGCATGCCATACAATCAATCGTGTTTATCTTCACAAGCTTCTGAACAAGACATCTTATGAGCTCCTTACTGGCAAGAAGCCAAATGTCAGTTACTTCAGAGTATTTGTTGACAGGTGCTGGATCAAGGATCCGCATCACACTTCAAAATTTGCACCAAAAGCACATGAGGGTTTTATGCTTGGATATGGAAAGGATTCGCACTCCTACAGAGTCTTCAATCTCTTTCATTATAAAGTGGTTGAAACAGTGGATGTGCGGTTTGATAAGACTAACAGTTCACAAAGAGAGCACCTGCCAAATGTGCTAGATGAAGTTCCATCTAGCGAATCAATCAAGCTAATGGGATCTGGAGAAATCATACCCTCTGAAGCTCAACCTGAAGAGGAACTTATCATCTCCGCACCTGATCAACCTGAAGATAATGCTCAGCCTGAAGACAATCCCACTAACAATGACAATGAACTGCAAGAGCAAAACCTTCGCCCTGTACATCCTCGTGTTGCCAATGAAGTGCAGATTGAGAGAATAATTGATAGCATTAATGCACCTGGTCCGCTCACTCGTTCAAGGGCAACTCAGCTAGCAAATTTCTGTGGGCACTTCGCATTCGTCTCAATAACAGAATCCAGGAAAGTTGAAGAAGCCTTCATGGAACCTGAATGGATTCAAACCCATGCAAGAAGAGCTTCAACAGTTTGAGCTGAATAATGTATGGGAACTGGTTAAGCGTGCTGATCCTCGGAAGCACAATATAATAGGCACCAAATGGATATACCGCAACAAGCAAGACGAGCATGGTCAAGTTGTCAGAAACAAAGCTCGTCTCGTTGCTCAAGGATATACTCAAGTGGAAGGCATTGACTTCGATGAAACATTTGCTCCTGTGGCTCGACTTGAAGCCATACGCATACTGCTGGCCTATGCAAATCATCATAACATACTTCTATATCAAATGGATGTGAAGAGCGCCTTTCTCAATGGCAAGATTGAAGAAGAAGTGTATGTTGCACAACCGCCTGGCTTTGAAGACCCGAAACATCCTGACATGGTATACAAGCTCAACAAGGCACTGTATGGCCTCAAACAAGCCCCTCGGGCTTAGTATGACACACTCAAATACTTCCTGAAGAGCAAAGGCTTCATACCTGGTTCCCTCGACCCCACTCTCTTCACGAAGACATATGATGGTGAACTGTCCGTGTGCCAAATATATGTGGATGACATCATCTTTGGCTACACCAATCAGAAGTACAGTGAAGAGTTTCGATATATGATGCAAGAGCAATATCAGATGTCCATGATGGGAGAGCTGAAGTTCTTCCTCGGTCTTCAAATACGACAGCAACGCAACGGCATCTTCATATCTCAAGAGAAGTATTTCAAAGAGTGCCTGAAAAAGTTCGGTATGCAACACTGCAAAGGCTTCACGGTGCCAATGCCAGCCAAACATCATCTGGGTCCCGACGACAATGGTAAAGAGTTTGATCAAAAGATATACCGCTCCATGATTGGTTCTTTACTTTATCTATGTGCATCTAGGCCAGATATTATGCTTAGTGTTTGCATGTGTGCTCGATTCCAAGCGGCACCAAAGGAGTCGCATCACTTAGCTGTGAAGCGAATTCTTCGATATTTGGCTCACACCCCAACTCTAGGATTATGGTATCCAAAGGGCTCAGAGTTTGATCTGGTTGGATTTTCGGATGCTGATTATGCTGGTGACAAGGTGGATCGCAAGTCTACATCAGGCACATGTCACTTTCTGGGACGATCACTTGTATGTTGGTCTTCAAAGAAGCAGAACTGTGTATCTCTCTCCACTGCTGAATCTGAATACATTGCTGCTGGATCTTGCTGCGCTCAGCTTCTATGGATGAAGCAAACACTCAAGGACTATGACATTCATCTGAAGCAAGTGCCACTCTACTGCGACAACGAAAGCGCCATCAAGATTGCCAACAACCCAGTTCAGCACTCGAAGACAAAGCACATTGAAATTCGTCATCACTTTCTCAGAGATCATATTGTGAAGGAAGATATTGATATCATACATGTCAACACTGAAGAGCAATTGGCTGATATCTTCACCAAGCCCTTGGATGAGAAGAGATTTTGCAAGTTATGGTGTGAGCTAAATATCTTGGAATCCTCAAATGTCCTGTGATCAGGCACACATCCTAACACTTATGCATATTGATGACTTAGATGTGCAACACACGAAGTAAAGTATATCTTCAATCAATGAAGACATACATTCTAAGTGTGAATACATTAATGTGGAATTTGACTTCAGAGCGCCACGATAATTGTGCACCGTGTCTGGATCTAATACTTCCTATACGGTGGGTAACGCCACCATCAAAGGTTCTGTTCGAAGTGTTTCACTCATGGCGTTACATTTGCTATGTCTTCACATTTGGTTTGGCTTAAATCTCAACATGTCTTCATGTTTATCTTCACTATGTTGAATATATATACATATACTAGTGTTCTGTCCTCTACAACATTCACTTATAGCTATGTCTTCTTGTTGAATCTTTTGAACTAAGTGAATGTGATCGGACCCTAACCTCTCTATGCTTTCTATCTCAAACTCTATCTCTCCAAGTCATATGCATTCTATTGAAACTGTCGAATGTCTTCTCTGCGTCCTTGTCAGCAGAAGATACAGAGACAAACATTAAGTCTGTTTTCAATGCTCATTCCTTCACCTGAAACCCGGAGAAGTGGAACGACCACCCGACAATCCAGGCGTGCGTGGGACGTGGAACAACCCCCGATATGCTGCATGATGGCCACGTGTTCCTCAGATGTGAATCACCAGGGGCACCTGTGTAATAACGTAGTGCCGCCCCTGTACCTATAAATACACACCTCACAGCAGTCATTATCTCTTCTTCCACTCTCGCACGAACCCTAGCGCCACTGCTAGCCCTCAACGACGCCGGCGACGAAGCGCTTCGCTGCCGCAACCTCTCCGACGCCGTCTTCACGCCGACCGCGGACATCGTCTTCTCCGCCGTCGCCGTAGGTGTCCTCCGTCGCCAAGTTAGTGCACGGACGATCGAACTGCTCGGCCTCCTCTTCCACTCCGTCTAGCAGTTCTTCGTGTGGTAAATAAAACTTCCTTTTTACAGCCCCTTGATCCTATAGCTTCGTCACTTTCTACCACAAGCAGTTTCTGTTCACACAAGTTGGATCTCTTACATACTGCATCTCATAATATGCCTAGTATATTCACTTGTATTTCACAAAGTAGTTAGATTCCTCACTTGTACTGATCCATGGATTCGTACAAATCTGGAACCAACTCCTTATCTATGAGTGAATGTCTTCGCACAATGAGGTCAATGTCTTCTAAACTGATTTATCTTCAAAATCTTTTGAGAATGCATATGACCTCTTCCCCTTCCCTCGCACCTTAATGCTGTCACAGGTACATGTCCGTGGGAGAATCCCTTGGTTCTCATAGTCTGCATTCATTTGCAGAATACTTACAGCATCATATAAATTCTCCCGAAGCCAGTTCCTGTTTTTCCAGCAAGCGAAAACCTTTGAAGCCTTTGAACGTATTGAAGCCTTTCAATTTAAAGTTCATGGCTTCAGAGAAATCAACAAGGAAGGGTGGCAGAAAGCGTCGAGAAGAAACATCAAGAGATCTACCCGATGACCTCTCAGAGCTGTACAAGATAGATCCTGAAGAGGATTACAATCAGCGCAAGACACGAATCCAATGGATTCGACGCTATTGGGCAGAACAGTGGTTCAAGTACAGATTTGTGACAAAGGAATATGCTGAAAAGAATGCCATCAAGCGACCATGGGGAGACATCCTCTACAAAAATCTTCAACCCAGGACCAGAGATGAAGCCATTGAACAAGGCTTCTATCTCTGCATGGTCCGTGGACCACAGCCTGTGGATGCTGACCCATCGTCACTGCTATGGTGTCGTGATGACAATCTGTTTAAGCGCAACTTCCAGTTTGCCCAGAACTCAGCGAAGCAGAACAAGAAGTCTTTAGGACTAGACTTCAACCCTGGTCCCTCTGCTCCCCGTGCCGATGGAACCCGTGAAGCTGAACCCAATCTTCTTGGGCCCTTCTACAACTTGGAAGGTCTCATCACTCACATCGTGGTTCAAGGGACAGCCGTGAATGAGCCTGCAGATGACGCTGAATCAGATGAAGCGCCTGCAGTGCCGAAGCCAAAGAAGTTGAAGCAGCCTAAAGCTTCAAAGCCTGCCTCTGCACCAAAAATCTCACGGGCGAAGCCACTGACCACTGCACCTCCTGAAGACAGTGTGCAGTTTGAAGATTTGTCGCGCATCTCCAAGCCCCAGAAGGTCAAGATGCCTCTACCACACACCGGCTAAGAGCTGACAGCTGCTGCCATTCCGCGCAATGATGCCATTGATATGTCCAGTGATGAAGATCTTGCAGATGACGCTCTTGAGCAACTCATCAAGAGCAAAGAAGAAGCAGAAATCTTCAATGATCTGCCTCTCTTTGACGTGACAATCATCCACAACTTCATTGATGAGTGGTTTGACATGCCCAACATCAGCTTCGAAGATCTGCAACTACCCATTGGCCTCAGTGTCGTCTTCCATGGTGCCATTGCTTCAGAGCTAGCTCTCGCTCAGCGCATCGTCGAACTGAAGCAAAAGATTGACTATTGAAAGGCTCAGTTCAAGAAGCATATGGCCAAGCTCAGCGTGCAAGACGTGAAAAACTTCAAGATTATGCTGCACGAGCTCAAAGAAGCCTTTCTCAAGAAATGCATAGAAGCTCAGGGTTCTCGGGAGCGCATGAAGAGCCTGGCTGACAAGTGTGTGCAAGGCTACAACGAGGCTGAGAAGCGCAAGGCCCTTGGGCGTCCGGGCATTGATCCCAGGATGGCTGCTAAGCAGAAGAAGAAGCCCATTGTGACTGAACCCAACGCACCAAGGTAGGAAGCAGATCCCATTGTCTTCCCAACTAGCATGACTGGCTCGAAGCCAAAGGCCCGGTCAACTGCTTCAGAGCTAAAGAAGACGAGGACTGCTGAGGCTGAAGCCAGGAAGAGGAAACATCCTGGAGCCTCTGCTATGCCCCCTCCAAGAAGAAGAGGAAGACCAAGAAGGAACGAGCTGCTCCCACAGAGCCCTTGATTGTTGAACCCATCTCCATGGTTCACCCTGACGCTGAACCGCAAGAACATCAACTGACTGTCCATGAGCCTGCTTTCACAGAGGCTCATGAAGCTGAAGACTTTCCAGCAGCTGATCCCATCGCTGCTGAAGACATTGGTCACCATGACCATGTTGAAGATGATGCAGTCCTTCCTCAGCTCGAGCACCAACAGGTATCATCGCCTGTGCTAACGCACAGCAAACTCATCAGCATTGGTCGTCCTCTGACGCCAATTGCTTAGGATGCATCATGGGCTGATCGCCCACAAGAGGAAGAAGACTTTGAGGCCCAGCCAACTCCAACTCCACAGGCATCGCCAGCGTTGCGCAGGCTTCGCAAAGGACCAAGGCCTCCAGTCTCTGAGTCTGAAGCTACAGCCGCTGAAGACATTCTGGCTGCATCAGCTGATGAAGAAGAAGCCCCAAAAGCTGCTACTCCCCTGTCCCACCAAAAAGCTATTCTCGAGGAGAACGTGACTGTGACCGACCCTCCAGCTCGTCAAGTGGAGGTTGAAAATTTTGAGGTTGCCACCACCAACACCAATGAAGCCACTGACGCTGTCATGGCTAAAGCTAATGTGGAGCCTTCACCAACCCAAGCACCAGAAGTCAGCGAAGCCACTGATCCCACTGCTTCTGTTCCTGCGCCTGCTGCCGGTCCTCAGTTCGACTACCATGTTGAGCATAGGCCTCAAGTACAGAAGCCAATCCCAAGATTGCCCAGGTTTCCAGGTCCTGCATCAGCACCTGGATCCTTCAATGTCAATGGCTTCAGAGCAGACAACACATTCTTCAATAGCTCCAGGAACCCCTACTCAAGGGAAAGAATATCATCTGATCGGTTCTGGAGCTACCCGCAGCGAAGCTATTACTCCTCCATTCTATACAATCAAGGTTGCATCTTCCCACACAAGCGTCTTGACATTGAAGCAATAGCTGGTCTGCCCTGTCTAGAAGAAGCTCTGGATTGCTTCAAAGAGGTTGGATTGCTGCCGTTCGTCACCGATCAAGAGCATTGGAATGAAGAGTTGCTGCTCCAATTCTATGCCACACTTCACATCCGCGGGTACAACAGAGATCCGAAGACTTGGGTCCTGGAGTGGATGACAGGAAACGTTCATCATGAAGCCAAAGCCTTTGACATCATTGAGCTCACTGGTCTACCCACTCCTAGCGATCTCTACGAATCTGGCTGTCAGCTTCACAGTGAAGCTGTGGAGAGCATCTTTCAGAAGCCTGAACCTAACATGAGTCAGATGCTCAGTATGATGAAGCCATTGACCCAAGATGCTGCATATCCCAAAGAGTTCTTTGTTGAAGACCTTGAGTATCTGCCAAGGACTATTCATCACATCATAAAGCGAATTCTCTGGCCCATCAAAGGACACTCTCCACATGCCAAGCTGGAAGGTGTAATGAAGACTTTGGTCTTCTATATTCTTCATGGCAAATGCTTCAATGCACAAGACTTCTTCATTCGCCAACTTGCTGCATCAGGCTCTGATCTTTTTGGCTTGAAGTTCTACGCCCCATGGGTAATGCGGCTGATCAAACTTCACTCCGCTATCTCATATCAGCCATCTGCTCGCAATCATCGGATCTTTCTGCCTGATGTGGATATGTCTATTGAAGCCATCTATCCTGAGCCTGCCAAGGAACCTCTAAGTCTTCAGAATGCAGAGCATCAAAGTTTTTCTCAGAACATTGAAGGAGTTGAAGCAGTCACTCGTGTGTATCCTTTGGCTGGCACTACACGTGCACCACATCCTGCCCTTACTGAAGCCACCGACAGCACAACTGCCTAACGACCCAAGAAGCGCACTCGTGTTCTTAATGACCGAGAGCTTCTGGTGGCTCTTCATCAGAAACAGGATAGGCATCATGACTGGCTGAAGCGCCAAATGCAAAGCCTCTTGGTGGATGTCAACCGCATTCGCAATCTTGCCACCAAGAGTGCTTTTGTTGCCCATGAAACCTCTCGATGCACATGGAAAGGGCTGACACTGATGTGCTCTAAAGATGATCTTCAAGAGGACGGCTTCTCTGAACGCTTCAAGTTTGACTCCACACCTCCTCGAAGGGCAGTGCTGCGACGCACTCCATCTCTTGAAGACTCTGAGTTTTCTTCCTCTGCTGCAACTGTGAATGCCAGAGTGATCGAGGATGAAGACGATGCCACTTCACTGCCACCTCCTTCAGCACGCTTTGACACTGCTCCAACTGCTTCTGCACCTCCGAACACCACCGACGACCCTGCTGCTTCACCTACTCTTCATGGGAACGAGTAGATGCTCTATGTCTTCAAACCTTTTTGGTCCTTACTGACAAAAGGGGGAGAAGCAGATGAGTTTGATAGTATTCAAGCGGGTCCATATGGGCGGGTGCTTTATATTTTGCTTCGTGTTTACAACTTTTGTTTTGATACATTTGGTTCTTTGAGTTGTAACACTTAAACTCAATGGTCGTCTGCCACTTATTTGCCACTTTGTGATGCGATGATAAATCCCGCATGTGCGACGATAAATTCCGCACTTAGATCATTTTGCAGACGTCCATTTTCCATTATGCATGTCATTATCTTCACATATCTTCACATGCATAATGAATTGTCATCATAAGTTGAAGAGGATCTCCACAAGTACAACCTGCCATGTGCATTTGCATTCCAAAAGCAAATTACTTATATGCACATCTTCAGGGGGAGCCCTTGCAACTTATGAAGACAATTCCTTATCCTTTACAATTTCACATATTATATTCCCCGTTGAAAACTTCAACTAGTTTGTCATCAATCACCAAAAAGGGGGAGATTGTAAGTGCATCTAGTGTCACCCCTAGTTGGTTTTGGAGTATTGACGACAAACCTAGTTGAGGGACTAATGTGTTTGTGAGAATTGCAGGATAAGACAGGTAGAAGTCCCTCATTGATTCGGTTTTCCTACCAGAGATGACCCCTAAAAATGTATGAAGACATTGATGTCAAAGGTGGTATGTCAAGATACTCACATTGAAGACTATGACAAGAGAAGACATCGCATGAAGCCTATGGAGCTCGAAGACTTAGATCTTTTGTAGTTCTGTTTCTTCTTTGTTGAGTCATAGGAACCACCGTACTGTTAAGTGGGGTCCAAGTGAACCAGTCAGAATGACTGAAGTGACGCTTAACCAAAACCTATGTCTTCGAGTGAAGACTATGAGAGCGAAACTTGTCCAGAGTCAGACAGGTCAGCTTTGCTTGTAGCCCAAGTAAAGCTGCCGCGTGAGTTTGAAATCTGACCGTTGGAACACGTGTCAGTTCCTTAGTGACCCAGGGTCATTTCGGACAAATCAGGTCGGGTTGCCTAGTGGCTATAAATAGCCCACCCCCTACAACCATAAACGGTTGGCTGCTCAGAGTTAGAGTACATCTTTTGTCGTTTGAGAGCAACCCACCTCGAAGCCTTTGAGAGAGAATTCCTTGCGAGGATAAATCCCTAACCACCCAGAGCCTAAGAGTGTTAGGCATCACTTAAGTCTTCTTGTCTGTGTGATCTAAAGACTTATTACACTTGAGGACTGTGAATCCTCCAGCCGGTTAGGCGTCGCGTTCTGAGCATCCAAGAGACATTGTGGATTGCCGGTGAACGAAGTCTGTGAAGGTTTGGGAGTCTACCTTGAAGACTTACCGGAGTGATTGGGCGAGGTCTGTGTGACCTTAGCTCAAGGGGAATACGGTGAGGAATGGGTGTCCTGAGCTACGTGTTCAGGACTGGGTGTCTGGGACTGTGTGTCCTCAGTTTAAATACCTAGCCGCCCTAACTAGACGTACAGTTGTCACATCAACTGGAACTGGTCCAACAAATCATTGTCTTCAACGATTCACTGGTTTCATCCTTCCCTTCCCTTTACTTACTGTTGGTCCTTGTAAAGTCATTGTATGATTGCACTATCTTTTGTCTTCACTGAGTGACTGCGTATTCTGTTTGGCTTCATAATATCTTCCTACCTGATCCTTACTACATTGCTGCTATTAGTCACTGTGCTTTCACTCCATTGAATACTTGACTATGGTTTGCCTAGTGTAGTCTACCTTCCGTTGCATGGTAATAGGTTTATTTCTATTGTTTGTCTTCATAACTTCCACGTTTTGAAGACTTTCATAAAAATCGCCTATTCACCCCCCTCTAGTTGATATAACGCACTTTCAGTGGTGGTGGGTGGTCTACTGGACTCTTGAACTATTGCAGACCGAGCAGTTTTTTAAGGCTTAACGTACTCCACTTTATTGATTAACGAAGTTTATAGGGATACAATTGAGGTTCGGAGGCTAGATATGCCACAAAAGGGAACCCTTCAGAAAAGCCTAGAGTATGCTTAGTGAGGCTATGTGCCTCGACATTGATTTTCTTCCTTCGAAGATGAAGGAACACGCCTAAAATTGGAGGCAGTCACTTCGATGTCACGAACAACATTCCCATAGATAACTCTTGTGTCGTTGTTAATATCATCGATTACACCTTTGCAAAATCAGAAGCGATGACAATCTGACTTAACATCAAATCAGTAGTCAAAGCCAGGGCCTCACGGCATGCCAAGTCTTCTAGAGAAGCTGGGTGTGTTATACCGGTGAAGGAGATCGCTGAAGAACCGATGTATACTCCATTTGAATTTATGCAGCCATGGGCCCTCTGCTTTGGCGCATGAGGCAGTGCCACTAGATCAAATATGTAGTGTCTGACAAGTGCATGAGTAGCTCCTAGACTTTGAATTCGTGTTCATGCAAGGCCTTCTGTCTTCTGACCATATGGACCAAAGCATTATTAGAAGAAGCACAAAATGATCATTTGGTAAGCTTTCCATCTTCCCACATATGATTTTCTAGTGGTGCTCATGGCTTCAAGCCTTCAACTATATCGGGATCCGCTAGTGCCCACACACACCTAGCCATATTGCACTCTAGGAGGGGGTGTCTCCAAGAGTCATCAGCTCCACAAAGACCATGGTCAATTGTTTGTGACATGTTCTTGTGCTGAAGAAGGTTTGTTGTCGGCAGAGAATGTTGCGTCAACCTCCACAAGAAACATGAAGTTACCTGAACCGACCACATTCTTGTCCATGTTTTCTGGTCCCTCTCCGAATTGGAAGAATTGACATTCCCTTCCAGCTAGGCCTCGAGCCTGTTCTGTTGCGACCAACTTGCGATAGGCCGACCTAATAGAAAAAGAACTCCCTTTTCATAGTTCCATGAAAAAAAATTAGAGAACTGTCTCGTACACAGCGGAATGGACAAAATCACCTCAACATCAAAACCAATAAAAAACATGTTTCACCTTCTCGGTCCCAAGTTGCCATATTCTTTTCTTTTTTGAGTCGCAAGTCGCCATATTCTGAATTGTAAGTTCACTCACAAGTTTTTTTTTTTGGAGAAGTAGTTCACTCACAAGCTGAGGGGGATAATTAGAGACAGGTTATATAGGCCGAAGAGAAGCAAATATGGGCCCTGCAAGCAAATCGGGAAGTTGGCCCAGTACATCTAGCCGAAGGCTGAGCCCACAGATAAGCAAATATGGCCCGTGTAAATTACCAATCGAACAGCCCACGACTTATCTGGTTCTCTCTCCGACACCGAGAGGAAACATGTTTGGTACCCTGCCGTGCCGCGTACGTGTCCGACACGACTCGCACCTCCTTAGGGCAACCAGTATATATACACGTCCTACGCCCCCAACCCTGCAACGCCAACACACTTTCCGCTAGTTCCATCGCCTGCCGCCGTAAGATCATCGTCGTCGACATCGTCGAGAGCTTTTGGATCAACTTCGTCTTTCAGTCGTCGCCGCCAAGGTATCAACAATGCCGCCCAAGCCTCTCAAGAAGCCCAAGGCCCAGAAGAAAGAGTACGACGAGGTATGTAGCGCTGATCTACGAGCGTATGCACCACCCCTGTTTGTTTATTTATTTTCTTTCAAAAATCAAAGGTTAACTAGATGGTCGCCGATTACGACGATTTGCTTCTTCGTACCTGACGAGCCTGGGTTTTCTCTGTTGTGCAGACCGATCTGGAGAACTTGAAGAAGAAGGAGGACGAGAAGGCCGTCAAGGAGCTCAAGGCCAAGGCCGCGCAGAAGGGCCCGCTAGGAGGCGCCGGTCTCAAGAAGAGCGGCAAAAAGTGATCCTGCTCGTTTTCCAAAACTTAGTTATCTGTACTTAGAAGCTTCTGAAAAATGGCCGACGAATACTACTTTAGATAGTACTAGTTGATTTGGTTTCAGTGTTTGGGGTCTCCTTTTTCCTGTACGAATTGAGTTTTTGACGACACTAAGCTATAAGTTTGCATGAGCTAAATTACATCTTCTGTTGGAATCTGTAATCATATGGTTTTATTCTGTCTAGCTACTTGGAGGATACTACAGCAAATGACCTGGTAGCTACTGAAATAGGCAGAATGCATTGCCAAATAACTCTGTCGATCAATTTAGTAAAATAAAAAAGGCAACACAAAAAAGATTATAGTGCCTGTCAGACAACCTGTGTGCCACCCGGGTAAGCCAGAAGCTACCACGAACGATCCTCTACAGGATTTGATCACAACCATGATCTGAGCCGTTAATCACGCTCTGGCCCACAGGTTAGACTTCATCAACC
Source organism: Triticum aestivum (assembly GCF_018294505.1). Taxonomy (NCBI): domain Eukaryota; kingdom Viridiplantae; phylum Streptophyta; class Magnoliopsida; order Poales; family Poaceae; genus Triticum; species Triticum aestivum. The sequence goes on from NC_057809.1 coordinate 108,077,379, forward strand.
AGGCCATAATAGCCGTTAATGGTGCTACGTCCCGTGCTAGTTGTCGAGACCTACACCATAAGTTGCCATGCATTTATGAAGAAACTGTCATCCCATACAACTAAACTTGCCATCTAAAACGGTTGCAAATGTCAATCCCTTCCAGCGAACGTTCACCAGCTATTGCGGTCCTAGAATTTCAACTCAGGTTCTATTACATCAAAATCGATGAACACGAAAACTTTTGCCAAAGACACGCCACATGGATGTTCTTTTCTCTCTCTATATTTCATGAATTCCACGCTTTACAATCTCAATAGCTGGTTGGTTCATATATATGCAGCCACCCTCATACACAAATCCTAATCGAATACAACTTCTCTCTTCGATCCATATTACATGTTGTTCACTCAGTACAATTTTATATAATTAAAGTTTGAGTTAGCTACATGTCAAGTGACTGAATTTTTATTTTTGTAAGTCAAATTTGTGGCCGTTGATTCAAGGTGCTTTGTATTACGTGTGTAGGAGGTCGACTGACTCTGTTATATACTTCTTCAGTCAATTTTCTGCCTATCCTTGCTGAGTGCACGATGCAGCCTCATGCATGCATGTATCCAGTTCGTGGCTCTTGCATCGCACAGGCATGAAGCAAATGCATCCCAATTTTAGTTTGTGTGCATGCCTTTTTCCTTGTGTTTGCTTTTGTTTTCAGCAAGTGTTTGCTTTTATTTTTTATTTTTAGTTGAGTTTTGTTTTTTCTTTACATGTATTCTTGGATGTTGAGTGTGTGTAAATATATACGCGCAACTACTACATGCACAAATAAATTAGAGTACAGAAATTTCATTCTTATATGTTTATTCTACACAGTATAAAAAGTGCATTTTTTGTGCTGATTGTGTGGTATTTTTTATTTTGTTTCTTCTTCAAGGATAATATCAATGCTAATCTTTTGTGCTATTTTTTTTTGCTAATTCATACTTTCTTAGAAAATACATTCTTCTATTATTATTTTTGTGTATGTATGCACGCAAGTACCATCCAATATGTGTAAATTATACTTCCTCATTCTAAACGCTCTTATATTAGTTTACAGAGGAAATACTAGACTGCGAAAGTTGCATTATTATATGTTTATTTGCTGCATATTACAAAAAGTGCAATTTTACTCAAGTTGTGTGCAAGTTTCTTTTATTTTATTTCTTCTTAAGAGTAATACCAATGTCAGGAATTCATTCCCTCTTAGAAAACTTTATTTGTTTTATTATGTTTTAGTTTTCATTTCATTTTTAAAGTTAATACCAATGTCACTATTCATTTCTTGATTAAAAAAATCTTTTATGTAAATTTCACTATTATATGTTTATTCTTACATATACTAATAAAGTGCAATTTATGTGGTAATTAGAGTACATATCCGGTGATACGGTGCATGATATGATACCATGATCCGGGACCGTGTCGACCGTTGGATGTGGACTAGAGGTACATGATTGAGCAGCCTCGCTTCACGTTGGAAAGTATGCAAAGGACACCCTTGTGAAGGAAGTGCATATCGCTATGTTTCGTTCCCCTCTTCTTCGATATGAGCATACGACTTGTTTCCCCACCGGCGCATCCTAGGGTCATGGCGAGCATGGGACACATCCCACCGTCACCGCTAATCATGGGGCCAGTCCCACCGCCACCGAATACCATGTGGCATGTCTCGCCACTGCCAGTTTCCATAGCCGGTGTATCTCCGCCGATAGTTGTGTCAGTCGCAGCGGCCATATCTCAATCCGCTTCCTCCAACTGTAGTGTTGCCTCTAATGAAGGCCGTGGACCAGCCCGGAGTGGTACTCCATGTTTTCAGCTGGACTGTTCCCAACGAATTGCAACAAACATCGGAGGAGCCGACCTCTATTTTGTTAGTCCATCCTCTAATCTCATAGTGTTCGTGCAAACATCTAGTTTTTGGAATATCAGATTGTCTTGTAAAATTTTGTCCACACCATAGTCCTTAATGATTGGAAGTTGTCCATGAATGACTCTGCAAATGTCTTGATGTGTTTGGATTCACATTAGTAAAATAGGTCCTAGAATGTGCATTTTTTGCAGTGACAATCTGCAAGCGAAAAACAACGCCCATCTTGTGATCCTCTCGTTGGTATGATGTTTGTGCTATTCTTTTCCCCCTCTTAGGATATAAAGATTGTTATCGAGCCATTGATTTGCAGAACTAATGTACGTCACAAAGCTTTCTTAATTATTGAAAGGGGAGTGCTTCGGTACAACCCCCTCCCCCCTAAAACGTATAATGGGTAGTATGATCATTTCACATAGGTATAGGAATACCGACCCCGACGCCGTACGCCCGCGCGCGACGTCGTACGCCCGCCCGTCGTTGTACGCCGCGCCCCGTACACCCGGCCGCGTACCCGCACCCGTCGCCGTACGTCGCCGCTGTACGCCCGCACGTCTCCACGTTGCGTCGATAGTTATTGAAAAAAATCATCACGGGAGCCGCCGACGCCCGCCGTCGTAACCCTAAACCCTAAACGCATCCACGCCGTCTCTACGTCGTCCCCCGTCTCTGATGTCTACTACACAACCTTCTTCTTGTAGACGTTGTTGGGCCTCCAAGTGTAGAGGTTTGTAGAACAGTAGCAAATTTCCCTTAAGTGGATGACCTAAGGTTTATCAATCCGTAGGAGGCATAGGATGAAGATGGTCTCTCTCAAGCAACCCTGCAACCAAATAACAAAGAGTCTCTTGTGTCCTCAACACACCCAATACAATGGTAAATTGTATAGGTGCACTAGTGTAACACCCCGGTGTAATGATGCTACAGTAACCCCTGGGGTTAAGTTAATATTTTTGCTAAACATGTGCCTGATCATTATTGTCTCATGTTCTTTCAAAATTCCAGTTGAATTCAAATTCAAATTCTGTGTGAAATTCAAAATGCTCAGACATGAAAACAAAAATGTTCATCATGTGCCAAATATTCCACAACTAATATTTGTGGTGAACCAACATTTTTGCAAAGGGATTAAGTGGCCTAAACTACTTAAAACAGTGACCTAAACAATAATAAATGCCTTTTTAATTTATAAAATTGGCATTCTTTTTCTAGAGTCTCACAATATTTCTGTGGCAGTGCAATATACTTCTTTGAAATTATTTTGGCCAATGGCATAATTTTTGCAAAGTCTTTATTGGCTAAAAGAAAAAAAAGGAAAAGGAAAGAAGAAGGGGTGGGAGAGCCCCTGGCCTTCCCTTGGGCTTCGGCCCATCTCAGCAGACCGGCCCACCTCACCCAGCTTGGCCGGCCCAGCTCCCCGAAGCGCGCCTCCCTCCTGTTCCTCCGACCGGGCGAGGCAGAGCGCGCCCGTCGCCGCTGAACCACCTCGCTGTCGACGCCTCCGCGAGAGGATAAGGCCTCCGCGCCCCCCTCAATGCCTCGGCCTCCTCCCCAGCTAGCCCCACTCACCTCCGCCTCTCCCACTCTCCTCCAGATCCCCCTCGAGCATTCCCCTCTCTCTAACCCGAGTGCGCCTGCCGCCGTCGCCGCGTCGATCCCGCGACCACCGTCTTCGCCCCGCGTCGCCAACATGCCGTAGGCGTCCGCCGTCGTCCTCCACGTCGAACGGTGCCCACCGTTGGAGCCGGAAGGCTCCGCAGTGCCGGGTCCACCCCGTCTTCCTCCTCGGGACTGTAAGTGCATCTAGTGCCACTCCTAGTTGGTTTTGGAGTATTGACGACAAACCTGGTTGAGGGACTAATGTGTTTGTGAATTCGGTTTTCCTACCAGAGATAACCCCTAAAAATGTATGAAGACATTGAAGTCAAAGGTGGTATGTGAAGAGATTCACATTGAAGACTATGACAAGAGAGGACATCGCGTGAAGACTATGGAGCGCGAAGACTTAGCAGTTTCGTCGTTCTGTGTTTTTCTTTGTTGAGTCATAGGAACCACCGTACTATTAAGTGGGGTCGAAGAGAACCAGTGAGAATGACTGAAGTGATGCTTAACCAAAATCCTATGTCTTCGAGTGAAGACAATGAGAGCAAATCTTATCCAGAGTTGGATAAGTCAGCTGTGCTTGTAGCCCAAGTAAAGTTGCCGTGTGTGTTTGAAATCTGACCGTTGGAATACATGTCAGTTCCTTAGTGACCATGGGTCATTTCGGACAAATCAGGTCGGGTTGCCTAGTGGCTATAAATAGCCCACCCCCTACAACCATAAACGGTTGGCTGCTCAGAGTTAGTGTACGGCTTTTGTCGTTTGAGAGCAACCCACCTTGAAGCCTTTGAGAGAGAATTCCTTGCAAGGATAAAGCCCTAACCACCCAGAGCCAAAGAGTGTTAGGCATCACTGAAGTCTTCCTATCTGTGTGATCTGAAGACTTATTACACTTGAGGACTGTGAATCCTCCAGCCGGTTAGGCGTCATGTTCTGAGCATCCAAGAGTCATTGTGGATCGCCAGTGAACGAAGTCTGTGAAGGTTTGGGAGTCTACCTTGAAGACTTACCAGAGTGATTGGGCGAGGACTGGGTGTCCTTAGCTCAAGGGGAATAAGGTGAAGACGTAGTCTTCTGAGTTGAATCTCAGCCTCCCTAACCAGACGTACAGTTGTCACAGCAATTGGAACTGGTCCAACAAATCATTGTCTTCAACGAGTCACTGGTTTCATCCTTCCCTCTCCTTTACTTACGGTTGGCCCTGGTGAAGTCATTGTATGATTGCATCATATTTTGTCTTCACTGAGTGACTGCTTGTTCTGATTGGCTTCATACCATCTTCCTATCCGATCTAAACTGCCTAGCTGCTATTAGTCATTGTGCTTTCACTTCATTGAATATTTGACTATGGCTTGCTTAGTGTAGTCTACCTTTCGCTGCATGGTAATAGGTTTATTTCTATCGTTTGTCTTGGAAACTTCCATGTTTTGAAGACTTTCATAAAAATCGCCTATTCACCCCCCTCTAGTCGATCACTAGCACTTTCAATTGGTATCAGAGCAAGGTACTCCCTTGTTCTGTGTGATTCGATTTAACCACCTGGAGTTTTAGCTATGTTGACTGCAGGGATAATCAAAGTCTCTGCTGCGTGCCCAGTCTTCGATGGAACTGAATATCCCTACTGGAAGAATAAGACGCACATGCATCTTGAAGCCATTGATGTCGACCTATGGTATGTCATCAAGAATGGCATTCCCAAGGCTGGTGAAGGTGTCACCGCTGCTGATGTCAAGAAGTTCGTTCAACTGGACTCCACTGCCAAGAACATCATCTGTGGTCATCGGACCATAAGACAGTATGGCCGTGTGAGTGCTTTGGAAACATCTAAGCTAGTCTGGGACTGGCTCTCCAAGGTCAACGAAGGCGTCTCAACCCAGAGAGATCAGAGAATCAGTGTCCTTCGCAACCTCTTTAACCGCTTCAAGAGAAATGACAATGAGAATGTCCAGCTCACGTTTGGTTGACTCACTGACATCACTAATGAGCTTCAGGCCCTCGGCGCTACTGAGATCACCAAGCATGAAGTCGTCAAGACACTCCTGAGATCACTTGACAGCTCGTTTGACACCCTAGCCCTAATGATTCAAGAACGTCCTGACTTCAAGACACTCGATCCGTCTGACATACTTGAGAGGCTCAACACACATGAGTTTCAACTTTCTGAGAAAAGAGATATCTACGGTCCCAACTATGGGCGAACTCGTGCCTTGAAGGCAAAAGCTGTCTCCTCATCTGAAGAAGAATCTGATAGCAGTTCTGACGATCCTGAAGACATTGGAAAGGAGCTTGCTATGCTTGTGAAGAAGTTCCAAAAAATTCACCAAGAAGAAAGGCTTCAAAAAGTCCTCATGATCAAGCTCAAGGAATGATGAAGCTTCTGCTCATGACTACAAGAAGAGAACATGCCACAAGTGCAAGAAACCTGGCCACTACATCTCTGAGTGTCCGCAGTGGACAATGAGAACAAGAAGAAAAATAAGAGCAAGGAGTATGATTCTGACGCCAAGAAGAAGAAGAAATACTCAAAGTCTTCTTCCAAGTCTTCATCACACAAGAAGAACTCATCTGGCAAGGCTCGTGCGTTTGTTGGCAAGGAAATGGATTCAGAGGAGGAGTCCGCTTCTGAGGAGGCGGAGGTGGAGTCTGAGGAGGAGTCCGATTCTGGCGTGGCAAGTCTGGCTATAGCCTACGTTACCAAGTCCATCTTCAACACTGAAGACAATGACTCCGTCACCAACGCCGATGCTAATGACAAGGACAACTCCACTCCCACCTACTGCTTCATGGCACGTGGTGCCAAGGTAAACTCACACGCCACTCACTATCAAACAGCAAGTGAAGATGACTCTGATTTTGGTTCCAAACCCAGCTACAAAACACTTGCTAAAATTGCAACTGAACAACAGAAAGCTATGGAGCATATTCAAAAACTATTAGACAAAAGCGATGACCTGTTAGATGCTGAAATGACTCGATCTCAGTCCTCAATTGAAGACATAAAAAATCTTCATGTTAAGTATGAGGAACTTGAAAGTCGTCATGAAGCGCTCTCAACAACTCATGAAAAGCTTTCCTATGATTATCTTCAAAGGAAGCAAGATCTTGAGAAATTGAGAGCGGCTCATGAAGATCTTCAGAAGGAAAATGAGTCACTTCGCGCCAAACAGATCAGTTCCGCCCAAGAAGGATTTGAACCACCATGTCTTAAATGCCTTGAGCATGATAACGCTACTTCTGTTGCTGAATGTTCTACTGCTGCTACTGTTGCAATATCTTCAACTGCTGATGTGGTAACTAACCCCTCTGCTGAGGATGCCACTGCTATTGCTGATGAGAATGCTAGGTTGAAGACATTGCTTGAAATAGGGATGTTCAAAAGTCTCAAAGGGCATCAGACATTATGTGATGTTCTCAAAAGGTAGATCCTGAACCGAAACCCTAGGAAAGAGGGTGTTGGGTTCGAAAGGAAAATGAATGCTGATGGCTTTTACTGGAAACCTGAGCAGTATCCCAAAACCACATGGGTTGCTGCAAAGGAACCTTCAGCGGATCCATCCACCCTATCTAGCTTCACTTATGCTAATCCCATTGTTATTGATGAATCCTTTGATGCAAACTATAAACTATTTAAGAATCAGAATGGTGAAGTGTTTGCTAGGTATATTGGTACTAACTGCAGGAATGGGCCGCCTATGAAGAATGTCTGGGTGCTGAAGAGATGTTTGGAGAATCTTCCTGTGAATGTCGTCATGACATCACACATGAAGAAGACAAACCCCAAACCACAGGCTTCATACGGTCCAAAGGCTTCATACAGACAGAGGACTCACTGAGTCACACTAACACAAATGTTTTGTAGGGAAACCTCACTCAGGCCTATGAATATGAGCGCGTTTCATCAAACCGCCATGTTCATAAGACCAAGAACTACTCTTCTTATTCTTATGAGTACTATTGTCCACCTGCAAGACTTTTTGCTAGGGCTCCAATGCCAAAGTTCTCAGATGCTGCACTTAGACTCATTGCTTCGAAGCCACCCTTGAAGATATGGGTGGTTAAGAAAGCTTAACTCTCTTTTTGCAGGGAAAGGTCTCCAGCCAAAAACCAAAATCGTCTGAAGCTATTGCTGGTGACCTTAAACATCTTGCAGGGCGCAAGATCAAATGCCCAAATGGTCTTATTATGTATTTTGTTCCTGAGTCGCTGGCTACTTGCCCTATCAGTCCTAACCTTGATCTAAGCTTTCATAATCCACTTGCTCGTCAAATGTTTTTGCTTCACAATTCTCTTCATGAAGCCTATGCCCCTAACTGCACTGTAGGGTACGACACCAACTGCTTCAGAATGGATTATTGATAGTGGGTGTACTAATCACATGACTGGCAAGCGAAGTCTTCTTATGGACTCAACCGTACGTCCATCTGACAAAAGTCACATCACATTTGCTGACACTGGTAAAAGCAAGGTATTGGGTCTAGGTAGAGTTGCAATCTCAAGGGATCAACACATGGATAAAGTCATGCTTTTTGAATCCCTTGGTTTCAACTTAATGTCTGTCTCAATGCTTTGCGATTTAAACATGATTGTGATGTTTGGAAAATATCGTTGCCTTGTTCTAATGGAATCTGATAAGTCTCTTGTTTTTGAAGGGTATCGAAAAGATGATTTGTACATGGTAGATTTCTCAGCAGGACCACAACTTGCCGTATGTCTTTTAGCAAAAGCTCGAGAATGCTGGCTCTGGCATCGAAGGCTAGGGCATGCTGGCATGAGGAACCTGCACACTCTTGCAAGAAAGAAGCATGTCATAGGCATCGAGGGCGTCAAGTTCAAGAAGGATCACTTATGCGGTGCCTGTGAAGCAGGAAAGATGACGAGGGCCAAGCATCCCTCGAAGACAATCATGACAACGACTCAACCCTTCGAACTGCTCCACATGGACCTTTTCGGTCCCACTCATTACTCAACTCTTACTACTACTGCTTGTCTCTATGGCTTTGTCATTGTTGATGATTATTCAAGATATACTTGGGTGCATATAATCCTCTACAAGACTGAAGTGCAGTATGTCTTCAGACGCTTCGCCAATCGAGCCATGAACAACTATGGCGTCAAGATAAAGCACATCAGAAGTGACAACGGCACTAAATTCAAGAACACTGGGCTAGATACATATCTTGATACTTTGGGCATCACTCATGAATTCTCAGCTCCGTACACACCACAGTAGAATGGCATCGTCGAACGCAAAAACAGAACATTTATTGAGATGGCCCAGACGATGCTTGATGAATACAAGACTCCAAGAAAATTCTGTCTTGAAGCCATTGATACTGCATGCCATATCATTAACCGTGTTTATCTTCATAAGCTTCTCAACAAGACATCATATGAGCTCCTTACTGGCAAGAAGCCAAATGTCAGTTACTTCAGAGTATTTGGTGCCAGGTGCTGGATCAAGGATCCACATCACACTTCAAAATTTGCACCGAAAGCACATGAAGGTTTTATGCTTGGATATTGAAAGGATTCGCACTCCTATAGAGTCTTCAACCTCTTTCACTATAAAGTGGTTGAAACTGTGGATGTGCGGTTTGATGAGACTAACGGCTCGCAAAGAGAGCACCTGCCAAATGTGCTATATGAAGTTCCATCCAGTGAATCAATCAAACTTATGGGAACTGGAGAAATCATACCATCTGAAGCTCAGCCTAAAGAGGAACTTATCATCTCCGCACCTGATCAACCTGAAGACAATGCTCAGCCTGAAGACAATCCTTCTAACGATGACAATGATCAGCAAGAGCAAAATCTTTGTCCTGTACATCGTCATATTGCAAATGAACTACAGATTGAGAGAATAATTGATAGCATCAATGCACCAGGTCCACTCACTCGTTCAAGGGAAACACAGCTAGCAAATTTCTGTGGGCACTTCGCATTCGTCTCAATATCTGAACCCAAGAAAGTTGATGAAGCCTTCATGGAACCTGAATAGATTCAAGCTATGCAAGAAGAGCTTCAACAGTTTGAGCTGAATAATGTATGGGAACTGGTTAAGCGTCCTGATCCTCGTAAGCACAATATAATAGGCACTAAATGGATATATCGCAACAAACAAGATGAGCATGGTCAAGTTGTCAGAAACAAAGCTCGTCTCGTTGCTCAAGGATACACTCAAGTTGAAGGGATTGACTTTGATGAAACATTTGCTCCTATGGCTAGGCTTGAAGCCATACGCATACCGCTGGCCTATGCAAATCATCATAACATTCTTCTGCATCAAATGGATGTGAAGAGCGCTTTTCTCAATGGCAAGATTGAAGAAGAAGTGTATGTTGCACAACCACCTGGCTTTGAAAATCCAAAACATCCTGACATGGTGTACAAGCTCAACAAGGTAATGTATGGCTTCAAACAAGCCCCTCGGGCTTGGTATGACACACTCAAAGACTTCCTGAAGAGCAAAGGCTTCAAACCTGGTTCCCTCGAACCCACTCTCTTCACGAAGACATATGGTGGTGAACTGTTTGTGTGCCAAATATATGTGGATGACATTATCTTCGGCTGCACCAATCAGAAATACACTAACGAGTTTGGATACATGATGCAAGAGAGATATCAGATGTCCATGATGGGTGAGCTAAAGTTCTTCCTTGGTCTTCAAATACGTGAGCAACGCAACGGCATCTTTATATCTCAAGAGAAATACCTCAAAGATTGACTGAAGAAATTTGGGATGCAAGATTGCAAAGGCTTCACGACGCCAATGCCAGCCAAACATCATCTGGGTCCCGACGACAATGGTAAAGAGTTCGATCAAAAGGTATACCGCTCCATGATTGGTTCTTTGCTTTATTTATGTGCATCTAGGCCAGATATCATGCTTAGTGTTTGCATGTGTGCCCGGTTCCAAAGGGCACAAATGGAATCGCATCACTTAGCTGTGAAGTGAATTCTCAGATATCTGGCTCACACCCCAACACTAGGATTATGGTATCCAAAGGGCTCAGAGTTTGATCTGGTTGGATTCTCGGATGCTGATTATGCTGGTGACAAGGTGGATCGCAAGTCTACATCAGGCACATGTCATTTTATGGGACAATCACTTGTATGTTGGTCTTCAAAGAAGCAGAACTGTGTATCTCTCTCCACTACTGAATCTGAATACATTGCTGCTGGATCTTTTTGCCCCCAGCTTCTATGGATGAAGCAAACACTCAAAGACTATGGCATTCATCTGAAGCAAGTGCCACTCTACTGCGACAATGAAAGTGCCATCAAGATTGCCAACAACCCAGTTCAGCACTCGAAGACAAAGCACATTGAAATTCGTCATCACTTTCTCAGAGATCATGTAATGAAGGAAGATATTGATATCATACACATCAACACTGAAGAGCAATTGTCAAATATCTTTACCAAGCCCTTGGATGAGAAGAGGTTTTGCAAGTTACGTGTGAGCTAAATATCTTGGAATCCTCAAATGTCCTGTGATCAGGCACACATCCTAACACTTAAGCATGTTGATGACATAGATGTGCAACACACGAAGTAAAGTATATATTCAATCAATGAAGACTTACATTCTGAGTGTGAATACATTAACGTGGAACTTGACTTCAGAGCGCCATGATAATTGTGCGCCGTGTCTGGGTCTAATACTTCCTATACGGTGGGTAACGCCACCACCAAATTCTTCTGTTTGAAGTGTTTTACTCATGGCATTACATCTGCTATGTCTTCACATTTGGATTGTCTTCAATTTCAACTTGTCTTCATGATTATCTTCACTATGCTGATTTGATTGTCTTCTGATATATACATATTTGTGTTCTATCCTCTACAGCATTCACTTATAGGTATGTCTTCCTTGTTGAATTTTTTGAACTAAGTGAATGTGATCGGACCCTAATCTCTCTATGCTCTCTATCTCAACCTCTATCTGTCCAAGTCATATGCATTCTATTGAAACTGTCGAATGTTTTCTCTGCGTCCTTGTCAGCAGAAGACACAGAGACAAACATTAATCCGTTTTCAATGCTAAATCCTTTCACCTGAAACCCGGAGAAGTGGGAACGACCACCCGACAATCCAGGCGTGCGTGGGAATGTGGAACAACCTCCGATGTGTTGCATGATAGCCACGTGTCCTTCAGATGTGAATCGTCAGGGGCACCTGTGTAATAACACTGTGCCGTCCCTATCCCTATAAATACATGCCTCACCACAGTCATTGTCCTTTCTTCCACTCTCGCACAAAACCCTAGTGCCACCGCTAGCTCTCGACGACGCCGGCGACGAAGCGCTTAGCTGCCGCGACTTCACCGACGCCGTCCTCACACTGGCCGCGGTCTTCGTCCTCTCCGCCGCCGCCGTAGGAGTCCTCCTTCGCCAAGTTAGGGCACGATGGATTGAACTGCTCAGTCTCCTACTCTTCCCATCTAGCAGTTCATCGTGTGGTAAATAAAACTCTCTTTTTACCATCTTGTTGATCCTAAGAGATTCATCCTGTTCACCGAAAGTGGTTTCTGCCTACTCAATGTTAGATCTATCATGTCTGTATCTCATATAATGCCTAGTATATTCACTTAAGCTTCATATCGAGTTAGATTCCTCACTTGTACCTATTCCTGGATTCGTACAAATCTGGAACCAACCCCAAACACATAAGTGAATGTCTTCGCACTATGAGGTCAATGTCTTCAAACTGATTTACCTTCAAAATCTTCTGAGAATGCATATGACCTCTCCCCTTCCCTTGCATCTCTAATGCTGTCACAGGTACATGTCCGTGGGAGAATCCTTGGTTCTCATAGTCTGCATTCGTTTGCAAAATTCTTACAACATCACATTAACTCTCCCGAAGCTAGTTCCTGTTTGACCAGCAAGCGGAAGCCTTTGAAGCCTTTGAACGTGTTGACGCCATTCAATTTGAAGTTCATGGCTACAGAGAAATCAGCTAGGAAGGGTGGCAGACAGTGTCGAGGGGGAACATCAAGAGATCTGCCTGATGACCTCTCAGAGCTGCACAAGACAGATCCAGAAGAGGATTACAATCAGCGCAAGACACGAATGCAATGGATTCGAAGATATTGGGCCGAACAATGGTTTAAATACAAGTTTGTGACCCAGGAGTATGCTAAGAAGAATGCCATCAAGAGTCCTTGGGGTGACATTCTCTTCCGAAATCTTCAACCCAAGACCAGAGCTGAAGCCATTGCTCAGGGTTTCTATCCCTGTATGGTCCGTGGACCACAGCCCGACAATGCCGACCCATCATCACTGCTCTGGTGTCGTGACGATAATCTCTTCAAGTGCAACTTCCAACACGCAAAGGCATCGGCCAAGGAAAACAAGAAGTCATTGTGACTAGACTTCAACCCTGGTCCTTCTGCTCCATGGGCTGACGGCACACGCGATGCTGAACCCAATATCATCGGACCTTTCTACAACCTTGATGGTATTATCACTCACATTTCTATTCAAGGTGCCAAAGTAGATCATTCTGATGATGATGCCGACACTGATGAAGCCCCAGCTCCTGCTCCAAAGCCGCAGAAGCCAAAGAAGGCTAGAGCTTCAAAGTCAACTGCTCCTCCAAAAGCTTCACGTGTGAAGCCACTGGCTACTGCACCTCCTGAAGACAGTGCGCAGTCTGAAGATCTATCACATATCTCCAAGAAGACGGAGATGAAAAAGAATACTGATCAGGCATTGACTCCTGCTGCCATTTTGGGAGACGAACACATTGACCTGTCCAGTGATGAAGATCTTGCAGATGACGCTCTTGAGCAACTGACTAAGAGCAAGGAAGAAGCAGAAATCTTCAATGATTTGCCTCTCTTTGACGTGGCAATCATCCACAGTTTCATTGATGAGTGGTTTGAAACCCCCAATCTCAGCTTTGACGATCTGCAACTTCCAATTGGCCTCAGCGTCTCTTTCACTGGCGCCATTGCTTCTGAGCTAGCTCTAGCTCAGCGCATCGTTGAACTAAAGCAAAAGATCGACTATGAGAAAGCTCAGTTCAAGAAGCACATGGCAAAGCTTAGCGTGCAAGATGTTAAAAACTTCAAGGTTATGCTGCACGAGCTCAAGGAAGCCTTTCTCAAGAAGCGAGAAGAAGCCAAAGGTTCTCGTGAGCGCATGAAGAGTCTGGCTGACAAGTGCGTGCAAGCCTACAATGAAGTTGAGAAGCGCAAGGCTCTTGGGCGTCCTGGCATCGGCCCCAGAATGGCCGCAAAGAAGAAGAAGAAGCCATCGACTGACAAATCTGCACCTTCAAGGTAGGAAGAACCCCATATTGTCTTCCCAAGCAGCATGTCCGGCTCAAAGCCAAAGGTCACATCCACCACTTCAGACCTGAAGAAGACAAGGGTTGCCGAGGCTGAAGCCAGAAAAAGGAAAAATCCTGACGCTTCTGATGTCGCTCCCTCCAAGAAGAAGCGCAAAACCAAGAAAGATCAGGCTGCTCCCACAGAGCCCCTTGTTGTCGAGCCCATCTTGCTTGCTTGTCCTAACTCTTCGCATCAAGAACGACGGATGATAGTTCATGAGCCTGCTTCCACAGAGACTCCTGAAGCTGAAGACTTTCCAGCAGTTGACCTCACCGCTGCTGAAGACATTGGTCACCATGACAATGTTGAAGATGATGTAGTTCTTCCTCAGATCAAGCACAACTTGGTATCATCGCCTGTTCTCATGAATAGCAAACTCATCAGCATTGGTCGTCCTCTGACGCCAATTGCTCATGATGCATCATGGGCTGATCACCCACAACAACAAGAAACCCTAGTACTCCCCAACAACAAGTCACCCCACCAGTGCAAGAAGAAGAGGATGACTTTGAGGCCCAGCCAACTCCATCTTCACAGGCGTCGCCAGCGTTACGCAGGCTTCGCAAAGGACCAAGGCCCCAAGTCCCTCTTTTGAGCGTTTCAGAAGGAGAAGTGCACCACCAATCTGTTGCACGTCAGGTGTTCCCCGAAGCCACTCCTACTGTGAACGTCTCCGAGTCTGAAGCTAAAGTTGCTGAAGACAATCCGGCTGCATCAGCCGAAGAGAAACAAGCAGAAGAACGTGTCCCTACTTCCCCCATCACTGAAGAAGCTGTTCCTGAAGTGAACGTGTCAGTGCCCGACCCTCCAGCTCCTCAACTGGAGGTTGAGAATCCTGAGGCTGGCACCACTAACACCACTGAAGCCAATGACGTGGTCATGGCTGAAGACAGTGTGGAGCCTGCACCTAACACTGTGCTAGAAGCCAATGAAGCCAATGATGCACCTGCAACAGATGTGTAGCCTGACGCTTCTGTTGATGCCACTGCTCCTGTTCCGCCACCAAGGCCACATACTATTGAGCAAGCATACAACTATGGTCAGCTCATCACTGTCAAATGGCCTCTTCTTGTTCCTCCACCTGCTGCTGGTCCCCAATTTGACTATCACGTCGAGCGCAGGCCTCAGGTTCAGAAGCCAATGCCAAGGCTTCCTAGGTTTCCAGGCACTGCATCTGCACCTGGATCATTCAATAGCAATGGCTTCAAAGCACACAACACCTTCTTCAATAGCGCTAAGAACCCCTACTCTAAGGCAAGAATATCTTCTGATCGGTTCTGGAGCTATCAGCAGCGCAATTATTACTCATGCATCTTGTACAATCAAGGTCGTATTTTTCCCCATATGCGTCTTGACACTGAAGCCATAACTGGTCTGCCCTGTTTGGAAGAAGCGCTGGATTGCTTCAGAGAATCTGGCTTGTTACAGTTTGTCACTGACAAGGAGCACTGAAACGAAGAATTGCTGCTCCAATTCTATGCCACTCTTCATATTCGTGGCTACAACAGGGATCCGAAGACTTGGGTCCTTGAGTGGATGACAGGCAATGTTCATCACGAAGCCAAAGCCTTTGATATCATTGAGCTCACTGGCCTGCCCACTCCAGGAGATCTTTATGAACCTGGTTGTCAGCTTCACAGTGCTGCTATGGAAAGCATTTTTCACAAGCCTGAACCCAACATGAGTCAGATGCTTAGCATGATGAAGCCTTTGCCTCCAGATGCTGAATATCCTAAGGAGTTCTTTGTTGAAGACCTTGAGTATCTGCCATGCACTATCTATCACATCATAAGGCGAACTCTCTGGCCTATCAAAGGACATTCTCCACATGCAAATCTGGAAGGTGCAATGAAGACTTTGGTCTTCCATATTCTTCACGGCAAAAGCTTCAATGCACAAGACTTCTTCATCCGCCAACTTGCTGCATCCGGATCTGATCTCTTTGGCTTGAAGTTTTACGCTCCATGGATTATGCGTCTGATCAAACTACACTCAGCTGTCACCTATCAGCCCTCTGCTCGCAATCATCAGATTTTTCTGCCTGACGTCGATATGTCAGTTGAAGCCATCTATCCAGAGCCTGCCAAGGAGCCCCTTAGTCTTCAGAATGCTGATAAGCAAAGTTTCTCTCAACACATTGAAGGTGACCCAGCCATCACTTGTGTTTATCCTCTGGCTAGTACTACCCGTGCACCTCATCGTGCCCTCACTGAAGCCACTAAAAGCACCATTGCACAACGGCCCAAGAAGCGATCTCGTGTTCTCATTGACCAAGAGCTTCTGGTTGCCCTTCATCAAAAACAGGATAAGCATCATGACTGGCTGAAGTGCCAAATGCAAAGCCTCTTGGTGGACGTAAACAGGATTCGCAACCTTGCCACCAAGAATGCCTTTGTCGCCCATGAAACTTGTCGGCGTACATGGAAAGGGCTGACGCTTATGTGTTCTGAAGATGATCTTCAAGATGATGGTTTCTCTGAACGCTTCAAGTTTGACTCAACACCTCCGAGAAGGACCTTGCTGCGGTGTACTCCATCTCTTGAAGACTCTGAGTTCTCCTCCTCTGCTGCAACAGTGTATGCACGTGTTATCGATGATGAAGACGATGCTACTTCACCACCTTCGGCGCGAATCACCACTGCACTGAGTTCGTCTGCACCGCCAACCAACTCCGACGACCCTGCTACTTCACCAACTCCTCATGGGAACGAGTAGGTGCTCTATGTCTTCAAACCTTTTTGGTCCTTACTGACAAAAGGGGGAGAAGCATATGAGTTTGATAGTCTTCAAGCGGGTCCATATGGGCGGTGGTTTTATATTTTGCCTAGTGTTTACAACTCTCGCGTTTTGATACATTTGGTTCTTTGAGTTTTAACACTCAAACTCGATGGTCGTCTGCTACTTATTTGCTTTTTTGTGATGCGATGATAAATTCCGCATGTGCGACGATAAATTCCGCACTTAGATCATTTTGCAGACGTCCATTTTTCATTATGCATGTCATTATCTTCGTTACATCATATCTTGCATAATGAATTTTCATCATAGGTTGAAGAGGATCTCCACAAATACAACCTGCCATGTGCATTTGCATTCCTAAACCAAATTACTTATATGCACATCTTCAGGGGGAGCCCTTGCAACTTATGAAGACAATACCCTATCCTTTACAATTTCACATATTTTATTCCTTGTTGAAAACTTCAACCAGTTTATCATCAATCACCAAAAGGGGGGAGATTGTAAGTGCATCTAGTGCCACCCCTAGTTGGTTTTGGAGTATTGACGACAAACCTGGTTGAGGGACTAATGTGTTTGAGAGAATTGCAGGATAACACAGGTAGAAGTCCCTCTTTGATTCAGTTTTCCTACCAGAGATGACCCCTAAAAATGTATGAAGACATTGAAGTCAAAGGTGGTATGTGAAGACATTCACATTGAAGACTATGACAAGAGAGGACATCGCGTGAAGACTATGGAGCGCGAAGACTTAGCAGTTTCGTCGTTCTGTGTTTTTCTTTGTTGAGTCATAGGAACCGCCGTACTGTTAAGTGGGGTCGAAGAGAACCAGTCAGAATGACTGAAGTGATGCTTAACCAAAATCCTATGTCTTCGAGTGAAGACAATGAGAGCAAATCTTATCCAAAGTTGGATAAGTCAGCTTTGCTTGTAGCCCAAGTAAAGTTGTCGTGTGTGTTTGAAATTTGACCGTTGGAACACGTGTCAGTTCCTTAGTGACCAAGGGTCATTTCGGACAAATTAGGTCGGGTTGCCTAGTGGCTATAAATAGCCCACCCCCCTACAACCATAAACGGTTGGCTGCTCAGAGTTAGTGTACAGCTTTTGTCGTTTGAGAGCAACCCACCTCGAAGCCTTTGAGAGAGAATTCCTTGCGAGGATAAAGCCCTAACCACCCAGAGCCAAAGAGTGTTAGGCATCACTGAAGTCTTCCTGTTTGTGTGATCTGAAGACTTATTACACTTGAGGACTGTCAATCCTCCAGGCGGTTAGGCATCGCGTTCTGAGCATCCAAGAGTCATTGTGGATCGCCGGTGAACGAAGTCTGTGAAGGTTTGGGAGTCTACCTTGAAGACTTACCAGAGTGATTGGGTGAGGACTGGGTGTCCTTAGCTCAAGGGGAATAAGGTGAAGACGCAGTCTTCTGAGTTGAATCTCAGCCTCCCTAACTGGACGTACAGTTGTCACAGCAACTGGAACTGGTCCAACAAATCATTGTCTTCAACGAGTCACTGGTTTCATCCTTCCCTCTCCTTTACTTACGGTTGGCCCTGGTGAAGTCATTGTATGATTGCATTATCTTTTGTCTTCACTGAGTGACTGCTTGTTCTGATTGGCTTCACACTATCTCCCTATCTGATCTAAACTGCCTAGCTGCTATTAGTCATTGTGCTTTCACTTCATTGAATATTTGACTATGGCTTGCTTAGTGTAGTCTACCTTCCGCTACATGGTAATAGGTTTATTTCTATCGTTTGTCTTCGAAACTTCCATGTTTTGAAGACTTTCATAAAAATCACCTATTCACCCCTCTCTAGTCGATCGCTAGCACTTTCAGGGATGCCCGAGCTCGCCGCCGTCGTTTCGCTCCACCGAGCCTCCCTCGAGCCCATGTTTGCACACCTACAGGTGCCCAGTGAGCTCCGCCTCCCTCTCCCTCTCTCCCTGTGCTCTTGCCCGCACCGTAGCTAGCTGTCGCCGCATCCGTGCCCTGCTCGCCGCCAACGAGATCGTGGCCATCATTGTGGTCGACGTCGCCGCCGCCTGAGGCCACTGTCGAACTCCTGGAGCTCCCAGCAGCCTAACGAGCCTGAGCACATGCCTCCCCGTGCTTCCTAGCATAGCTTACGTCGAGGTCCCGTACGCGCGGCCGCCATAGCTCATCGTTGGCGCAGTTCCGGTGACCCCCGCGTCCAACCGACCACACCACGTGACGCGGCTTTGTCTCCGCATTCGAACGCTTTCGTTTTGGTGGCCTGTGGGCGAATCCCACGCATCACCATCGTCTCCTGTGGTCGCCGGCGTTGCTCCGGCCGCCGTGCTGACCTGGCGCCGACGTGGCCCTGTGGGGGCCACCCCAGTGAGGCTACCAGGGGGCCCCGGCGTCCAAGTTGACCATGTTGACTCTGGTCAACGCAGTTACTGTACATGACATGTGGGTCCCGTCTATTAATTAGGATAACTAAACATTTTTATAAATAAAATTAACTTGTTAGACTAATTAGTCATTGACATGTGGGGCCCAATTGCAAATTCACCCCTGTTCAATTAAAATAACCCACTGTTTGCCCTCTCTCTATGACATGTGGGACCCAATGGTCAGTTTGACCAGTCAGCGAGTCAGTTGACCTGGTGATGTCATGCTGACACTATGCTGACGTCATAATTTCTTTTCTGTTAATTTAAATAATTTCTAAAAATGGTTTAATCTTTAGAAATTCAGAGGAATTAAACCGTAGCTCGGATGAAAATGTTTTCTACATGAAAGTTGCTCAAAAAAATCCAATGAATCTGAATACGCAGTCCGTTCATCTGTCACATGCCCCTAGCATGTCGAACAAGGAACGTTCCCCCTCTTTTCCTCTGTCCGGAATCCGCCTAACACCGGGAATTCATCCTTGGATGTTTATCCCCTCCGTCTGCAACGTGTAGTACTACGTTAGGGCAACCCTAGCTCTGCCCGTCGTCATGTTATGTTTTGTGATGCTTGTTTGCCCCATATTTATTGTTTCTCCCCCCTCTTCTTCTCCGGTAGACCCCGAGACCGACGTTGATGCGACTGAGTACGACTACATCCCCGACGACCCCTCCTTGCCAGAGCAACCAGGCAAGCAAACCCCCCCTTGAGCATTATGATATCGCCCATTTCTTTCCCTCTCATGCTTGCATTAGAACTGCTACTGCTTTCTGTATGATCCTACTCTGATGCATAGCCTATTGTTGTTACCTGCTTTCATACCTTACCTGATTATCCTAAACTGCTTAGTATAGGTTGGTTAGTGATCCATCAGTGACCCCACCTTGTCCCAGTTGCCTTGCTTTATGTTCGACGACTCGATCAACGTGATCGACATCCAGGCCTCGACACCGCACATCACCCCCTAGTTGTATGACACTACAAAGTTACTATCGAGTGCCGAGGGTGAACCTCATACATCACTCCTGATGAGATCTCTGTAGTGTAGCTATTCGGCCGTGATCATCAAGGGTGATTTCCTCCTTAACCACTTCCGTTACGGCTCTGTCGTGCAACCCCTCAAGTGTGAACCTCGAGGGTGGATCCTCTTACGTTCACCTTGATGACAACATCGAGTGGAATTCACCGGGGGTGATTCCTCGGGTTTTCCCCTTGGTGTTATACACACAGTTATTATGGTTACTATGACTTTACACTGATCCATGTTACTAGAGACGGGTCAGCCCTGAGGGGTACCCGCGCGAGCTTAATAGCGAGTGATGTGGAGTCGGGTTGACCTGGAAGGTGCCCGCGAGATACTTATGAGGCGTGGCCGGGCATTCTTAGCCCTTGCCGCAAGTACTCGAGACGGGGCGACGTGGTCACATCTTTCATGAGTCTCTGCTTGTTACCGCGCGTTCCTAATCCATTATGATTTGGATATTTGATCCGAGGGGCCTCTGTCCTGATAGCACTAACCATCACGTGGGCATTGTATGGGCGTTCTGCGTCATATACATCAGCCGAAGCTTAATAGATGTCAGCGACTAAGAGGCGCGCGCCGGGTTGGACTGCGTAAGTACGTGCCTTTTTGGAAGGAGGTAGCTAGGTCTGCTCACCGGCCGCGTTTGCAACGTGCAGGAGTTTCCGGGGAGATGGCCCATGACCCCTGGGGGCATAGGTTTAGTCCGTCGTGCTGACCTCTCTATTAAGCCTAGGTTGGGTTGCGGCGTATTGTTTGGCCGAGGCTGGGCATGACCCAGGAAAGTGTGTCCGACCGGAGTTAATCAAGCATGGTGGGTAAGTTGGTGCATCCCTGCAGGGAAGAAAACATCTATCGATAGCCTGTCCTACGGTAACGGACACTTGGAGTTGTATCCCGATCGATACAACTAGAACTGGATACTTGAGATGAGACATGGAGATGAGACTTGGATATGAGATGATAACTGGATAGTATGGCTCTGGGATTGCTTTCTCGCCGGGAGTCGAGAAAGGATCTCTGGCCGAGGTTGATAACACTACTACTTTACATTATGTTGATCTGTACTCTTCTATATGCTGCAAGATGCTTGAAGATGCCAGTCTTCGATAGGCTAGGCCTTTCCCCTTCTTTCTGGCATTCTGCACTTTAGTCCACATATACAGCCCATTTCCTTTGATACAGATGCATACTTAGTTTAGATCCGATGTAAGTCTTGCGAGTACTTTGGATGAGTACTCACGGCTGCTTTGCTACCTCTTTTCCCCCATAACCGATTGTTGCGACCAGATGACGGATCCCAGGAGCCAGATGACACCACTGATGACTACTGCTACCCCGAGGGTGCCTACTACTACGTGACGGCCGCTGACGACTTGGAGTAGTTAGGAGGCTCCCAGGCAGGAGTCCTTGCCTTTTCGATCAATGTTGCTTTTGTGCTAGCCTTCTTAAGGTAAAACTTGTCTAACTTATGTCTGTACTCAGATATTGTTGCTTCCGCTGACTCTTGTGTATTTGAGCTTATGTATTCGAACCCTCGAGGCCCCTGGCTTGTAATATAAAGCTTGTATTATTTTAATTTGTGTCTAGAGTTGTGTTGTGATATCTTCCCATGAGTCCTTGATCTTGATCGTACACATTTGCGTGTATGATTAGTGTACGATTGAATCGAGGGCGTCACAAGTTGGTATCAGAGCCGACTGCCTGTAGGTAGCCCCTTTCCAACTCCTTGGCCGAAGTCGAGTCTAGTCACTAAAAAACTTTTACTAACATTGGCTGTGTGTCTTACGGGCCCACATCGCCATATGGGTGGTATTACGATCTTTTATTCCTCGTCTATACTCTGGGACTCTGATCTCTCTTCTATTCGGGTTAAAATGGCTTTACTAACTCTAACATTAGGATCCCGTGACCACATTCACCCGAAAGCTGGATAAGCCATAGTTTTCCTTAGAATAGTATTCTGGATAGTACACACACTGTCGTGATGACAACGAAGTGGTATCCATCGTACCTCTTTCATTATGCATGTTTCATCATGGATGATCCTTGTTTTTACAAATGCTCAATGCTGAACTACCCCCTGTTACTTGTTAGCAGGATGGTTAGACCCACTGGTTGTGGCCGTGGTGCCAACGATCCACCACCACTCAAATTCTTTGCTAGAATGATGCAACAATTTGAGCTGAACCGCCAGTTCATGGAAGGAATGATGGCTCAGTTTCCTCGTCCGGACATGAATCAACAGCCAACCCCAGTAACTCTGCAGGACTTCTTGTGCCTCAACCCAACTATTTACCGCAGCTCAACTCAACCCCTTGATGCTGATGACTGGCTCTGCGACATCACATATGAAATGGAGTCTGCTAGTGTGGCCCCTGCTAGCTATGTCACCTTTGCATCTTTCTTTCTGAAGGGTCCCGCTGCTCAATGGTGGGACAGCCACAAGTGTACCCTGCCTACTGGAACGGTCATCACTTGGACGGATTTCCAAGCTACTTTCCGTGCCCGCTTCATTCCTCAAGGAATCATGGATAGGAAGAAGCGAGATTTCCGCAACCTCACCCAAGGCAACAATACTGTAGATGCTTATCAGCGGGAATTTCTGGACTTGTCTTGCTATGCTGAAGAAGACATTGCAACTGATGCTCATAGGCAAGAAAAGTTTCGTGATGGACTTCACCCTGATATTAAGCTAGCACTGCTCGCTCATGACTTTGTCGACTTCGCCACCTTGGTGAACAAGGCTATTCAGGTTGAGACTGGTCTTCAGGAACACCGGGGATCCCTCAGGCGCAGCCGTGACGCTGGCTCATCTTCGGGCCTGTCAGCGCAGAAGCGTCGGATATGGATTCCCCACAACATGTATCATCCAGCTGCACCTGCACCAAGACAGACCTATGCCGCACCTCGTCTGCCTCCTCCACCGCAGAGGCAGCCCCTTCGGGCTGTACCACCCCAAGCTTCTGCCCCCAATCCCAATGATGGTCTGTGCTTCAAGTGTGGCCTTCCGGGCCATCGTTCCAGGAACTGCCCTCAGAATCAGAATCAGCTGGATCTGCCTTCTAATGCTCGTGGTATCAATCAACCTCGCAACCACAATGCTAGACCATATGGTCGTGGTCAGGCTAATCATGTTGATCTGATGAAGCTCAAGACCAACCTGCCACTGTGATGGGTACTCTTCTCGTTAATTCAGTACCAGCATCTGTCTTATTTGATTCAGGAGCATCACATTCTTTCATATCAGAAGAGTTTGCATTCATGCATGGCATTAAATACAAAGAGATGCACACTCCACTAGTGGTAAAAACCCCTGCGGGCCAATGCCAAACCTCCATGGTTAGCCACAACGTTTCAGTTGAAATCGAAGGGTTGGAATTTTTTGCATCCCCCATTATTCTGAGGTCTTCCAATATTAACCTCATCATGGGAATGGATTGGTTGAAAGCACATACGGCTTCTATTGTTTGCGCCACTAAAACCGTCCACCTTCTGCACCCTTCAGATGAGATAGCAAGCTACAATGCTCGTCTGGTTCAAAACGCTGAAGCTCGACTTTATGTCTTGAATGCGTTGAACGCAACACCTCTTGAGGGAATTGAAAAGATTCCAGTTGTTCATGACTTCCTAGACATATTTCTAGAAGAACTTCCAGGAATACCCCCTGCCCGGGCTGTCGAGTTCGTCATCGACTTGAAACCAGGCACCGTTCCTATTGCCAAACGACCCTAGAAGATGCCACCTCATGAGCTCCTTGAACTGAAGGAGGAAATCGACAAATCTCTTCACAAGGGTTTCATTCATCCAAGTTCCTCTGCTTGGGGAGCACCTTCTCTCTTCGTCAAGAAGAAGGACGGAACGAATCGTTTGGTCCAAGACTACCGTCCTATCAACCAAGCTACAATTCAGAACAAATATCCCCTTCCTTGGATCAATGATCTATATGATCAACTGGCTGGTTCATCGATATTCTCTAAACTCGACTTGAGGTTGGGTTACCACCAGATCCGTGTTCGTGAAGAGGATATTCCAAAGACCGCATTCATCACTCGTTATGGTTCTTACGAGTACACCGTCATGTCTTTTGGCTTGACCAATGCTCCAGCCACATTCTCTCGTCTGATGAACTACATATTCATGGATTACCTCGACAAGTTTGTCGTAGTCTATCTAGATGATATTCTGGTATATTCGAAGAACAAAGAAGAACATGTTGAACATCTTTGACTTGTTCTAGCGATGCTTCGAGAACATCAACTTTATGCCAAGTATTCCAAGTGTGAATTTTGGTTACCCGAAGTCACCTACCTTGGTCATGTCATCTCCAAGGATGGTATTGCCGTCAACCCAGAGCGAGTTCAGGCTATTTGTCGGAGTAATTGGACACGGATACCCCGAAGACGGCAAGATGATATTTCAAGACATCGGGGCTAGCAAAGCCCCTCAGTCCGGCCGCTCCGGCCAGCTTCCCTACCGGCTGCGCCAACCAGCCGGCTGCCGACTGCGTCAACCAGCCGGCCGCCGACTGCAGCATGACCTGACACTGACAAGACCCTGACACGATGGCCATACCGCGGACAAGATGGCTGTATCCGGACACTGCTGAGCAATAGTGATACACTGTAGCAGGTGTGAGATGTCACATCATTGTCTCCCAAATAGTGAAGTTGGTCACGTGGGCCATCCCTTGTCCCCTGGGCTCCCCTTTATAAGGAGCACCAAGGGAGGCACACGCTCACGGCCACAAGGCCTCACATACACGCAAGCTAGCAAGCAACCATCCATCCATTCATACACACATGGACTCACACACGCTCACGGCCACAAGCCATGGCCATACATGGCCGGCCACTAGCATGCCTCATATAGGCATATACCAGATCAGATGCACTGGGCACTGATTCCAGATACAGCTCCATGAGCACTTTGTACTGCCCGATGTACACCCCAGATAGATACACTCAGACATGCAGCAGTACGAGTATTATCTTCCGGAGAGCTCCGAAGATGGGTAAATCACCGCGTGCTACTCGCATACCCGCTCCCGGGCCTATCAGCACCAGTCTTACCCACACACTAAGCCCTTGTGGCATCTGTCGACTCGCAAGCCCCCGTGAGAAATACCATGACAGTTGGCACCCACCGTGGGGCGGTACTACTACTACGCTACCACGCTGCTGCTGGTTTCGCTGTCCGGGCGGGACCCTTTTTTCTTCATCGCCTCCGCCGCGGCGTCGCGCCGTCTCTCCGGTAGCGCTCGGGGGCTCGACTTCGACCCGCCCCCGGAGCGGCCGTGCGGGACGGCGGACCCTCGCCGTCGGCTTCGCCATCTTCGTCATCACCAACGCAGCACCGGCCGTCCGTCCACGCGCACGCCCCGCGCGGTGCCTCATTTCGGTCAGCCGTGTCCATCCACGCGCGGCTTGCGTCTGCTCCTCTCCGCGCCGCGCCTTGCTCTGGCCGAAATGCGCTTTCGCTCCTCCATATATCATCCACACTAGCTGGCTAGAGGCAAGTCAGCCCTAGTCAAACCATTAGCAAAACCATGGTCAGACGCTACCCATACATTGGTCAGATACACTTCCCAGAACAATGCGTTTCCTGCACCATGCTTCGCGCATCTCTGGCCGTACTCGCATCCGGCGCCTCGCTTCCTCCTCTCCTGCTGCCTCCACCACTAAATCGTCATGGCACTGCTGCCTCGTTGGAGCTGCTCTCGCCGCGCCCAAGCTCCGTCACCTGCGAGCACCCACTTGGGATTCAACGAATCCTACGCCCGCCTGCAGCGCCGTGCGGCTGCACCCCCATGCCCATCGCACCGCGCCCCGCGCCGGGCCTGCGCGTGTGCGCCTGCCGAGCTGCTCGGCCTTGCTCGCGGGCTCCGCCCGCTTCGGATGCTGCGCCCGCACGCCCGCCTTCCCCTCCAACCATGGCCAGGCCGCCTGCGCCATTGCCCTCATGCGCGCGAAGGCCCCTGCCGCATGGCTGCGCACCCCAAGCCGCGCGGGGCCGCTCGCTTCGACTCCCGCTGTGCTGCGCGGGCGCCGCTTGGGGCCTTCTCGCGTGCGCCCGGCTGCTGCCGGCTGCCTGGACCGCTCGAGCTCTTTCATCCCTGCTGCCTGCCCTCCTCCGCGCGCACGGGCGTCCGGCTGCCTCCGCCCGTGGCTCGTCCACCACCGGCCGCCTCCGCCCGTGGCCCGTCCGCCCCCGACCGGCTCTGCCTTATCCGGCTGGCTCCGCTTCCCGCCCGCGCGCCGGGCCGGATTGCCGCTCATCGGTTTCAATCGCTCACGGCTGCGCCTCCGTCGCCCGGCCCCCGCCGTACGATAACCTGGCCCCGCCGCCTCGCGCGACCCCGGCCGGTCGGCTACGCCTCGGCCCGCGGCCGGGTTCTCCGCCCTGCGCCCCGTTGCCGTCTCCACCAACCACATCCGTCGGCACCTCCACGCCCCGTGCCGGCCTCCGCACCGGCCGCGTCCGGCTCCCCGACGCCGCCCCATGCTTAGCCGGGTCCGGCTCGCCCCGCTACCCGGCCTCCC